>NC_056625.2:14945559-15256468 GCF_002870075.4 Lactuca sativa | reverse complement strand
CCAGAAAGACTCCCTTGCAGTTGAGGCTTCCACGAAGGAATGCAAAGAAGCGACCACAAAAGTCGATAAACTAATTTCTAAAGCTCATCTGTTTCTAGATTCTTTTCAAGCGGCTGCTCAGAAGAACTCTCAGACCATGAACGCTTTGGTTGATAGTCTTCAGCGTTCTCCTCAAGCTGAGAGATCCAATCTTGAAGCTGCTCGTCAAGCAATCGAAGCAGCCAATGTCACTCTGCACGATAATGTCAATGATTGATTGACTCAACTGGAGGTAGAGTTGGCTATGGAAATCGCATCATGGATGAACTGGACAAACAAACCTCTCAGCTGAAGATGCAGAATCTCAAACTTCGCACTGCAACAGCTGAACTCAACGATTTGAAATCTGAGAGGGAGGTTATTCGAAGCTCAGTTGGCGACGTTCACTCCATTTTGCTTCACCTTCTTGATGCCCATGACCCAATCATCACCATTACCATCCGAAGGCACTTGGCTGAGAAACTCAGACCTGCACTGGACATCCTTATGCGTATCGAGGGTGTGTCGGTGACTGGTGTCCAACCGAAACAAGGGGGAGAGAAGGTAGCAAAAACTCAACCTCCTCCTGAACTGAAACCAACTGTTGAACCAAAGGATAATGAAGCTTCGGTCAGTAAAAGAGACAAAAGAAAAAGAAGATCGGTGAAGATGACACTGATAACGAAGATGATGTTTTTGAAAAAGATCCCGAAAAGCCTTATCAGAAAACAAAATCTACTGATAAAGAGCTTGAAGAAAGGGTCAAGAAGCAAACGGTTGGCCTAGAGAAGAAGCAAAAAGTGAAGGATCTTATGGACAAGATGAAGTCCATTTTTCCAGAATGGACTATTGACTCGCTTCAAAGAAGCACCATAGACGAACCAAGTGTTCTTTGGCTCGAACCAGTTATGTCTTTTGGGCTTGAAAACTCCAAGGATTCACAGTTTGACATGCCAATCACTCGAAAGGCATTCATCTTTCACTGCTTCAACTCAACTGCTGCTATCCCTTCTCAAGACCTGAAGGTGGATCGAGATCTGTTGGAGTTCTACCTGGAGTTCGCTCAACCCCAGTACTTGACCTGGAGTTCGCAGAAGATCACAATTGTCAAGGTTCTGAAGCCCTACTCAGCCTAGAATTTTCTCAATGTCAAGTTCAAAGTGACTCGAGGCTCTGAAGGCTCGGTTCATAACTTCACCCTGGCTGATCGGCCAAACCTCAATCCCCACGACTGGATACTCCTCAACAATATCTTGCTGTCAGATCCACAGGAGTATCAGCCGATCATTGACCATGTCAAGCGAATGCTTATATGCTACATTCACAAAGTAGCGAAAATGGACCAAGAGATCGCCTCTGCCATTCACAAGCGAACCACAATCAAAACGATGGGCAGAGCAGGCTATGTCAATACAATGGTCAAGGGTAAAATCGACTCAAAGTATCATACAATTATGTTTATCAGGGGCGAAGGTCAGAAATGTCTATTCACTCTTGTTGACAAACACCACTTCTCAACTGCTTGCTTGGAGCATATTTTGGAGATTATTCAGAGGTGTAGTCAGAACACTACAGCCGACAAGAAGATGTTTACTGATATGCTGAGATGGTACATTCAATTTTGGCAGACACTTCTTGCCATCATCCCTCGGTTGTTCAAGGCTATGAAGACTGTGAAGCCTACTCAAAGGAAATGATCTCTCGCCTCATTTGACACAAAGGGGGAGATAGCGTCTTGGGCTCGGTCCTTAGCCTAATTTTGGTTGCCGGTTTGGGCCTGTCCAACCGTGCATGTTTTATTCTAGGGTTTAGTATTTAAGTTGCATGCATGCAGTCTTTGTGATTAACGCTTTTATTATTCTTCTCATTGAGTTTTGTAAACCCTAGCTGGCCTCTACAGTGGAAGTTCTTCATCGAGCTCTGCTGAGGCGTGACTATATTTGAATCATAAGCATAACGTTGATTCCATACTGTGTTCATAATATTATCGTGTTTGATTTGTTTAATCTTCGTCTTTTTACCTGTGAAAGATCTAATCAATCTGAGATTTATTCTCTTCACTTTAAAATTAAAACACCATTATAAAAAGCATTAATAGCATCAATTTCATTATCAAATGAAAAACTAAAACCTTATTTGTATAAACAATGAAAGGAAATAATATTTCTCTCCATATCAGACGAGTAGCAACAATTATTCAAATCTAATTCTAGCCCACTACTAAGCAATAAAGAATAAACTCCAATCTTGGTGACAGGTGAAACCTTCTTATTCCCCATGATCAAGTTCATCTTCTCGTGCTCTACATCCTTACTTCTTTTTAGTCCCTGCAAATCAGAACAAATGTGAAATCCACAACCTTTATCAAGGACCCAAGAACAAGAATGTGATGAGTTATTGGATAGAATAGTATAAATACCTGCATGGGTGGCCTTAACCTTCCTATCTTTGATATCCTACATGTATTTAGGGCAGCTTTGCTTCCAGTTCCCTTTTTCATGACAATAGAAACACTTTGCTTCCTTAGGAATGGTAGAGGGAGCAGCGGAACCACCTTTGGTTCCACTTGAAGATGATCCATCAAGAGACTTTCCCTTGTGGCTCTTAGAGGGAGCCTTTCTCTTCTTCTCTTTTCCTATGTCCAATTGCCAAGACAGGGGTAATAGCAGTAGGAATATAAACAACAGATTTACCTTTGAGACTACCTTCAGTAATCCTCAAAAGGCCTTGAAGCTTGCTAAGAGTGACCTCCTATTTGTTCATATGATAGGTCATACGAAACTTGTCATAACATGGAGGTAAAGAGTGTAGAATGATATTTATGGCCAACTCTTCATCAAAGTTCACATTCAACTTCAGCAAGCGGTCCACAAACCTTTGCATTTTTTGCAAGTGGGCCGTGATGGGTTCTCCATCCTTCATCTTTTTTGTTATCATGGAGGCGATGATTTCATACCTCTCTTGACGAGCACTCTGATGGTATGTTTCCATCAGGTCTTGGTGCATCTCAAAAGGGTAGAAGTCCTCATAGGACTTTTAGAGTTCAGCTATCATAGTGGCCAACATGATATAAGACACCTTGGTGGCATCCTTCTCATAAGTCCTAAACTCAGCTATCTCCTCAGGAGAAACAGAAGACTCGTCAATTTCCTTGAGCTCTTTGTCGAGGACATATTCCTTGTCCTCGTAACGAGTAACCATCCTGATGTTCCTAATCTAATCATTAAAGTTGAAACCATCAAAGATAACTCTCTCACACAAGTTTTTTAGGGAGAAAGAACCAGTAGCGTTTGGGCCAGAAGCAGTGTTGGAAGACATCTGAAAAAGAAAGACATAGTTTAGATTAGATAAAAGTCCTTAATATAACACCCAAATAAATATTAAGGCTAGGACCCAACACAATATTTAACAATTTGGAAAAGGGACGCCGTAATCCAATTGCAAAATATTTGAAGGTAGGTAAATGAAAATTTACCAATTTCCACTATGAAAAAAAAATTGGTTATTAAGTTTTAATTGGATTGATATTCCTAGATTCCTTTGAGATTCATTGAACTTTTCAATGGCATGTTTAAATCTCGATGATGCTCTTAAAGTTTGTGACTGGAATACCGAGGATCATAAACAAGGTGGGAATAACAATGCAAATATCCTCGGTACACTCGATGTCATTTATCACCTAATCAATGAGCCGCTTAACCACATACACTTCATTAATCTATGACAAACATCAATCTACTCTTTACCACCCTTACTAGTCCAAGTTAGTGTGTCAGTTAACCACACATGCTCCACTAATGACTTGGCAAGGTGCAAAGTGAAATTTCATTGATGAGCATCAATTTCACATTTTCCTAAAGTAACTAAGATTGGGAATTTAATAAAACATTTAGTTACTTTATAATTATCATTATACTTTTAACGAGAATTAATGTCCTATCATACTCGTTCGGCTAACGACCCTCTACCAGTCAAGTAAGTGGTGGGTGAGAGTGGACACTCATTAAACCACCATTTTATAGGCAGTAACCTTATACCCCCTTGTAGACCGACTTCATGAATGAGGCCTAATAATGGTAAAACTGACTTGTCTTATATATATATATATATATATATATATATATATATATATATATATAATTATTAAACATTTAATATTATAATAGTATAAGGGTTGAATTTTAAACTTTTAAAATTCTAAGGTTTGGAATTAAAGTATTCATAAGTGTGACTTTACAAATTCCAGAACAAGGGGCAAGTTTTTGAAACTCTTCAAAACTTTTCATTTCCATAACTTATGAGTTTAATGACTTTTAAAAGTGAGACTTTTCATTTTCCGTAACTTGAGGAAAAGTTATGGATTTCATTAAAGGCATTTAGATCAATATTTTAAATTACAAAATAATCAAATAATTTATCTATGATCTAGTTAAACTCATAAGTCAAGATAATTCATATCAACAATTTGCAAGAAATTATCCTAATCATATAAACTAATACAAATCTTGATATTTTGATAATTATCTTTTAATTGGATGAGCATGATTACTACCATATCAAGAAAACAGATTTTATGTTTGAAAAAACAGTTTGTGGTAATGATCATAATCTAGTTCTGGCCAAAAACTCAAAAATCTGCAACCAGAGCCATAAACTCGGCGAAGGCATGAACCTGACTTGTCGAGTTGATCTTTTACTAAGTGGACTCGGCGAGTTCATCAGTCAGAAGCCAAAAAATCGATTTTTTCAATTTGAAAAATTAATAAGCATCAAGTATAATGGATAACAATCCTAGGCTCTGATACCACTGAAGGGTTATGAACACTCTAACAAAACTTATGGTGCACATGCAACCCTAGATGTTTTGGATCTATGTTTTCTCTAATTATACATGCAATTTGATTTTCCAAAGCATACATCCTAACTAGCATACAATTTGACAATTGAACAAAATAACTAGTTAGATAACTTACCTCTTAGTAGGAATTGTAGTTATTGGCCTTCAAAAGCTTTAGCACCTCAAATGTGATGCCTCTAATGTGTCACAAACACCAAGTGCAAAAGGAGGTTCCATTTATAGTGAGACAAGAATGTATGTGGCCACCAATTTTGGGTTTAGGGGGTTCCATTTATAATGAGACAAGTGCTAGGGTTACATCCATGCAAACTCTAATGCACCATGACTCTTCAAAAGTCCATCCTATCAAGTTGAATTAGTGAAGGCAACCCAAAAGGACCATGCTACTCTCGGGTCAAGTACATACCAATTATAGTTATGGGCTTAGACACCTAATCCAACAATTACAACATTCCTCTTCATATTACATATAAAAAATATTGATCCTAGCCTTAATTTAAAATTGGTCTAATAATTAAGGATTGAATCTACTTTAAACTTTATCTCTTAGGTTTGATGGAAATCCTATCCCACCTCCTTACACGTGTTCGAATTTTGGGTCTCTTTATTCTCCATCAGGAATAACTCATTTGCTATGGAATCTTTCTTGGCTGAAAAATGGGAAAGATTTCCTAGATGAACATATCCCTCAAATCAATAATGCATCAACTTTGAAGAAGTCATTTTCCCATAAACATGTAGATTTTTCAAATAAGGTCTCTTGCATCATTATGTATATGTCCTCGTTGTTCCAAAGGATCTTTTGTGACTATGTGAACATATGAAATGAATTACCTGTTAAGTGAAATGTTTCACCAAAAGGCAAGGCAAGAGTGATTTGAAAAACATCAAAAGTTCCTATATAAGATCCAGTTTTGGGATGTTTCTAATTTTGGGTTAGCGGACAGCAATATGATAGAATAAGGGTCTTGGGCTTCAAGGGAATAGTTTTTAGACCCTATTGGATGTTGATAATGTTGGTTAAGTGACTTAAGCCCTCGAATTATGCTTTGGAGCCGAAGGGTAAAATGGGAAAAGTGATATTTCAGACTTCTTGCATGAATTAATGAATTTTGTTTGGTATGTTTTAATTCAAAAGTAATTCGATATATTTGTGGGGATTGTCAATACCTTCATATGCATATAAATATCATTGAAAATGGAGTTAGAACAAAGAAGTTATGGTTGTTTGAAGTTAGAATAGATATGGGGAAAAACCTGTCACCATGGCATGTTGAGGAGTTAACCACGCAGTGGAGAGCTGTGCAAGCAAAGCCTATTAAATTAGGGTTTGGTTCATATTTAAAGGCTTCAACCAGTTGTTTTAGGTCAATTGTAGCATCCATTGCATCAAGTACCCCTCTTATAGAAAATCCTAGCCTCCCCTCTTTTACTAAGCACCCACTCTCTACTCTCATCCATTTTTATAGTGTTCTTGTGGCTTTTGAGTATGTTTTCCTTCAAAGACTTGGTTTTGGATTTTTCTCACTATACTATGTAATACCGTATATATGCTTTGTATATTATAATGTTGATATGAAGTCGTGATCTATTAGACATGTAGATTTGTTATGATTACCTATGTTTGCTTGTTATTAATTATTTGTATATATCGACATATTGTGGTTGGGTTGAGGCGGTCCAGTTGTGTGCTGAAGGCCAAAAGGCCCAAGTGGTCCATTTCAGACTGTATGCCCAAGGGGAACGGGTCGGCTTGGATGTTGTAGGCTCTGGTGGCGGTCCTTCCTTGTGTTGTAAGCCTTGTGTGCATGCATTGTATGTGTATTGTTGTGTGAGGCATTTTGGGGAACTCACTAAGATTTGTATTAAAGTTGTGGATTAAATGTTTTTCAGATATTTTAATAGTTCATAGGAAGGATAATGCATGACTATACACATTCATCAGCACTTTAATGATTTGAGACTCCATGACACTTTTCTTTATAACTACGATTTTGAAGTACGGTTTAAAAATAAAGGATTTAGTCTTGAATATGTCTTGTGGAAATATGCATTTAAAAATGATAAAAATATTCTAAAAATTGAGACATTAAATCCTAATTACATGCAAGCTAAAGGAGAGACTTTTGTATGTACTCAATGACAGTTACATAGATAAACACAAGACTCTAATTGTTGCCCTTGATAAGAATCATGTCATTGGATTATGATAATTTCAACTTTATTTATCATATGAATAGTATAGAGAAGAAATTGACCGAATCCTTAAACCTCCTCCAAATTGTGGAAACCATAAAGGAATTATATTTCTTATCCAGTTCTCGTTTTCGCCTTTCTACATGTTGGCAGAAAGAAAAGGAAACATTCAAATCCAAAATGGAAAGGAACGGTTTCGGTCGAAACTTCCCATTATGAGGGAATGGAAATCGTGTGTCCTCTATTCCACACAACCGTGATTCAAAAGAGGCAAGTTCAAATAATTCAATGACAAGTATCATAGGAAACAAAGTTTCCTTAAGTACTTGAAAAAACTTGGAGATGGTAATGTTGAAATTTTTTGACTCTACATCATGTACTTAAATAATCGAACTCCATAATACTTCCAGTTCATGGATCCTTGATGCATTATGTGGTAATCATATTTGTATGGAGTTGAAGGATCTATAGCAAAGAAAGAAGCTTTAAGCATCGAGAGAAAAACCTAATCCTTGGAATAGACGAGCGTCGCTTGTCTCGATGACCATGGATTTCGAGCTTGTGCTTAGTAGTTGAGTTAAAAAAGATCGAGTTACTTGGTATTACTCTTTGGAAATGTATAGAAACCTAATTTCATTTTATACGTTGTATAAACTTGAATTTTTAATTTTGATTTTGACAATGAAAATGTAATATTCTATTTTATAAAGATGATGGTTTTATAACTAAAAAATCTTCTTGCGATTGGCATTCATAAAATTGTAGTTTATGTTTCTAATAATAGAAATGTTAACTTAAATATTGATTCCTCTAATAGTTTAGATAATAACACATTGTGGCATAATCCACTTGTCCACATAAGTTAAATCGCATCACCAAGCTCCAATTGGACCAGGCTTGGAATCATTCAACTTTGGGTTGGATGATGTATGCAAGTCTTGTTTGTTGGAAAGAAGAATTAATCACCATTCACATGGACATGTAATGTGTGTGGACCCTTCAAATCCACCACAAGGGACGATAAACACTTCTACATAATATTTAGACGAAACAACAAAATTAGTCCTTGTGGTTTGAAAAAAAATGTGGATAGGATCCAAAAAGTTTTGGACTTGCACCACTGGTCCAAAATCACAAACTTTCTGTGGATTTATTCCTGAACAAATTAAAATGAATCTTTTTCCAAAGATGAAATCCACCACAAAGAAGAAAGACATAACACGACCATCATTGTTCATCAGAAGAGAAATATATCTTTACCAGAGGCAAACCATCGAAAATGATTTGGTTGTAACACCATTGGAAATTTAAATTGTTTTGTATCCCCACTAGAAATCCAAATTTGTTTGTAACACCACCGATTTGGTCGTAGCACCATCAGAGCCTCAAAATGGAGATTTAGTGAAATAAGTTATAATAAATTTTTGTATACATGTTTCATCTTCTCACACAAGCATTTCGTCGAACAACTTAAGGGAAAATTCAGCCAAAGAAGTTGATTTTGTTTTTTCTTGACTCAAAACCTGAACAAGCACATACTAAAGAAAATCTATCAACAAAATTGAAAATAAAAAACCCAGCAATCAAAAATCACAAATCAAAAGTCACAAATCGAAAATCAAATCTCTCAGTTTGGATGATAACGATGAACAAACAACCGATGTTCATCTTGTTCAATCGATTCATCCTAATCACACAAACAACAGTGTGGTTAGGGAGAAAGAGAGGCAGAATAAGAGAAAACCTGGAGCTATTGGAGATTAGCCTACCACTCTTTATCTTATTCTTCCTCACGTTCCATCTGTCCAAAGTCGATCCCGCAATTACCTTTGTTCATTTCCATCTTCTTCATCTTGGAGGTTCCAGTTGCTTAGGTGTGTGCCTTGCCGGAAATCACAGAAGATAAACAGAAAGGAATGCCCGTCGAGAAATAAAGAGATAACAATGCCTAGGTGTATGATTGGAGATAGGGGTGTGATGGAATTTAATTTTGTTTTAATATGTAACAAAAATAGAAACATAAATGAAAAAAAATAAAAATTATTTTAAGGGAATATTAGTAATTTTAATTGGGGTTTGGACCAAATACACATAAAATCAAGTTTGATAGGGATCAAATCCATGGAAAGTTTGTGATTTTGGACCAGTGGTACAAGTAGGAAACTTTTTCGACTTTATCCACAGTTTTTTGCAAACCAGAGGGACCAAATTGGCAGTTCAATCTAATATTTACTGATAGTTTAAGTAGATATGATTATGTTTATATGACCAAGCATAAGTCTGACGTTTTAAATAGCTCAAAAGTATCAAAACAAACTAAAGAATCAATTTGGAAGGAATATAAAATCGTTTCCGGTCCAAAAGGAAAGGAGAATGCCTTAGTATCGTGTTTTACGATCACCTTAGAGATTATGGAATGGTTTTCATAACCTGCTTCTCCAAGGACACCATAAATTAATGGTGTTGCTAAAAGAAAGATCGAATGTTATATGGGTCGATCTATGATGTCTCATGCTTCACTACCAATAACATTTTTGGGGAATATACACTTGGAATTGTAGATCATGTTTGAACCTTGTACCTGACTAAGCAGGTTTGTAGATACCTCATGAAATGTTGACTTGGAAAGTTACCCAACATTTAGGTATGATGTTGTGAGGTCTTTCGTTAGACGAGAAACCAACGACCAACTTAAATCGAGATATGAGAAGTGTTACATTGTCGGGTATTCACTAAAGACTTTTGATATTTGTTTTAAAGACCCATGAGAATGGGGTGCTTATAACTCAAAAGGAGTGTTCCTTGAAAGATGAATATATACACAACAAGAAGTCAGTGGGTATCATGTTAGCCTTGAAGAAATTTAATGTATGACCGAAAATGAACCTATAGTTAGAACTAGCTCTCAACTTGAGGTTGAAATCTAGTTGAGTCAAATGACGTTGCCTTACCTCTTAGCAAATTTAGTAGAGTTAGTGCACCTCCCAAGTTTTATGAATTTCATTTAACTATAGATGGTGACACATTGGTTAGTGATAAACCACTGATTAGTTTGGATAAGATAATAACTACTAAGAAGCAATGGTAGGAGATGAGATTGTCAATGAGAAGGGTGTAAGGATAGCAAAATTCAATCAATGATGGATAAGCAAGTTTGAAATTGGTTGATCTAAAGCCTAGTCTTATGACAGTGGGTTGCAATTAGGTCTTCAATATGAAGATTAACATGGATAGGAATGTACACATTTCCAAGGATAGTGTGGTGGAAAAGGGTTTCTTTCAGACTCAAGAAATTGCTTATGAGGAAACATTATGACTCCCTAAATTTCAACCCAAAATTTTCAAATAAAACATTAAGTGTTAATTCAAATCACAACTACAAGATCTTAAAACATTTATCAAAGTATCATTAACAGTTATCATGTTCACAAGTCCCCCATTAATGCGATGCAGTCGAGTCGTGCCCATCCTTTAATATAAGAAAACCTGAAACATGTAAACCACAAATCGTAAGCACAAAGAGTTCCCCAAAATACCACACATAGCACACCACAAATAAATAGTCATGGGTTATCAGCAACCTTAGAGACTACCTGAAGTCTCTATTGGCAAACAACATGCTCAGTGGGTTATCAGCAACCCTGGATACAACCCGAACTCTCAGTAGGAAAATAGCACGCCCGGCGGGTTATCAACAACCCTGGAAAGTACCCGAAGTCTCAGTATATAATAACACATATCACAGTAACAACATGAAATACCCAGCTGGTTAGCATATATATATATATATATATATATATATATATATATATATAAACACAGCCTCATACAAACATGCATGAGTCATAAAGACAACTAGCATCTTATGTACACAATTTAGTGAGCCGACACTGGTGCCTTCGACTCACAGGAATAAGGAGGCAACTCACCCAAATCGAAGAACTCTGAAACACTACGATATGATCCCTTTTCTACGTTGCTTGCACCCGCGAATCCACTCACTCCAGAACCAGATAAAATCTTAATTAATAGCCCAAAATCCTCAAGTATGTGCAGCGTACTCATAGTTATGCCCAATGTACTCAGCCAAATGGCACTTTCCCATAAGGGATTAATGTCTTAAGTCCTTTCATCCGAAGCTAAGATCTAGACCCATAACATCATTCTAAGTCATAAATTTCCCACCTTTATGGATTTCCATGTCTAAAAAAGGTCCAAAAGCTAAAACCCTAACTTATTAATCCATTAAGACATCATAACTCTTGCATGGATAGGATAGAAGGACCAATATCACATTTTATGGATCCTAAAAGCTCCATAGTGGATACAGTTTCCAACTTTATCCACTAGAACGGTACAAACCACCAAGATCTAGACTTTAAGTATCAAAAGGACCAAAAGTTCATCTTTTTCAACTTAATCCACTAAGTCCAAGTCTCCAACCTTCAGATCTGAATCACAATGATGTTTATATGGATAAAGTGTCCGAATTTATCCATAACAAGGTCACAAACTTTCAAGATCTAAACTTTATGCACTAAAATGACCAAAAGCTCATAACATCCAAAACTAGCTAGATCTAACAAATGCATCATCAAGATTAAAACTTCATACCTATAGAAGAGAGATCAAGGTGAACAAAGTTCGGATCTACAAGCTCCAATGAAAAAAACACTTATCTAATGAGCTTCTTCTTCTCCAAGATGCACCAAGAACACCTCAAAAAACTCAAAAACACCTTCTTTTGTTCAAAAGGCTCAAACTAAGGTTAGGGTTTTTATGGGAGGGCGTTGGAGAGGCGGAGGCTGAAAATGGAATGGGTTTAGGGAAGTTAAGGAGCTTAAATAGATCTCAAACTACGAAAATTGGGTTTGGGCATTGATCACATACGCCCGGCGTACTTCCCCCGTACGCCCAACGTACGCGGCTTAACCCAAAACCGTCCAAACTTCAAACACTCATAACTTCTTCGTTTCAACTCCGATTTCAATGATCTTTATATCCACAGAAAGGTATTGAGGATCTCTACAACCCTATCTTATTATTTTTGACTTAAAACACATCGAACTAAAATTCATAATTCATAAAAGAAGTCTGAAACACCATTTTCCCATTTTACCCCTTGACTCCAAAGCACAAACAGAACTATTGGATCCTATATCTACATTACCCACCTACAAATGGGTCTAAAAATCTCTTTCTTCAAAGCTCGAAGCCTTATGATACTTGATTTTTGGGTCACGTCTCCGAATTGTGAAACGACTCGAAACAGGGTATTACAAACATTCTCACCAATAGCTAACAAAATATCGATTTGGGTATTTGTTGACATTGTTGCCTTCTTTGATTATAAGATATGGTAAAGTGGATGCATGACACATCATAAAAGGATTTAAATGTGTAAGCTTGATAAGTTTATCTAAGGAATTAAACAAGCATCGTGTAGAAAGAATATGTGCTTCTGTGATAAGAGTCGAAGAGTATTCTCTTACTAGAAGTCTGGATGAGTCTTGATTAAATGTCAAAGCTAGTGGGAGTGTCATTGTCTTCCTGGTGTTGGATATTGATGACAATACTATTCATATGAAATAATTTCCCTAAGTTGTAAAGTGTAAAAGCTCAGGAGTTATTTCTCTATGATGGACATGAGGAAGCGACATTGATACTTGATCTTCAAATCTAAAAGTATAAATATAAATGTATAGTATGAACCAGTCAAAGCACATATTTGAATAATGTGTTGAAAGGCTTCAACATGAAAAATTCGAAGAAAAGGATTGTTCCTATGCATCATAGTCGGGAGTTAAGTAAATCTCAAATTCCTTAGTGTTAGTCATGAAAATGATTGGATTAATCAATTTCCATATGCTTTGGATATGGGATTGGTCACATATGTTCTGACTTGTGCTTGTTCTGATGTCTCAGATGCCTTGAACACCATGAGTGTGTATCCGAAATTTTCACGACCGAACCAGTAGACAACTGTCAAGGGTATTATTGTTGGGTTTTGAGCATTCTAACACTCCTATGGTGTACATGCAACCCTATAAACCTTGGATCTATGTTTTTTCTATTATACATGAAAATAAGAACTTTCCAAGGCTTTAATCCTAACTAGCATATTATGATGTTCTTAATATACAAAGTACTAGTTAGAGGACATACCTTTTGATGTAGCTTGATGTCTTCAAGCTTTAAGAGCTTAGCCCCAATAGTGTGGAAGCCTCAAGTGGAATCACAAATCACCAAGACACCTTGGAAGACTTTAGAGAATATGAATACTTGGTTCTCTCTTAGTGAAATCGGCTAGCCCTCTTAGTGTATCCACACTAGTGCCTATTTCACCAACCAAGGACATCTTTATATAGTATGGAGGATTAGGGTTAAACCCTAATACCCATGACCTTTCATTTTCTAGGATCCATGGGTTAAACACTCCATGGAATATCCATGAAAGCTTAGCCCAACCTAAATGAACTTGGCCCATTCCATATATATATAAGAGTCCATATTTAATTAGTTCCTTTTGATCACTTAATTAATTATAAATTAATTCTTGATCAATACTAATTAAATAATATGATTCCATATTAATATATTAGAACTTATAATATATTAATATTAATCATAAACATACTATTCTCAAAAGATTATCCATATAAATTGTGTCGGTGAAGTGCAACCCAAATGGACCATGCCGGGTCGGGTCAAGTACATAACAAATATAGTTATGGACTTAGACATTAATCCAACAGTCTCCCACTTCGATAAGTCTAAAACTATTATTGCGTATGACTTCAAACCTAACTGGCAATCGTAGCTCTTAAAGCCGCTGTCGAACTCTAATCTTGTCAACGAACTTGTCCATTAGATAAGGGATCATATATTCCTCCATTCTAGATATCATATGGACTGAGACATGGATTAAAATCATTCTCTCTGTCCATTTGTTGTTTCCTGATTTCCGATTTATGACGACTGACGACTGACTGATTGAACAAATCAAATCAGTCCTGGCCCGGCCGAGCACTTCCATTTGTCATCATCAAATCATCGAGGGTCCCACAGATATCACTTTTACCCCGAAGGTAAAAGGAATGGATAAACTTCGACTCATATGGCTTGTTCTACTACTTGTTGAATCATACACAAAGGCACGTTTTATAGCACCGAGTTACCAAATGCGTTTTCGTGCAATCAATGTACAAACAACTCATAGTAACAACTCATATCTCTAGGTTTGAAGAATATAAGATATTATCATCTCATGATCACTCGTGATAAAATCCATGAAGTGATTCCAATGAGCACGGGTTGAATCCAATACTCAGAACTTATGAGCACTCATGAGTGTTGTAGCCCTTTGTCCAACACCTTAGACCTCTACAAGCCAACCCATGACAGTCTTAATTCATATCTACTTCCAACATATGACCGACTGTGGATGGTTTGAATAACTTAGTCATTCTGGAAGAATAACCTAGTTTATTCGGGAAGTCAAAACATGCAAAATGAAACACAAGAATAATTGAATCCAATATGGTATCAAAACCTATGAACATAAATAAAACACCTTTTATTTATCACCATATGATTACACATTATTCATGTATACTGTTTCAGCTATCAACTTTATTCTTGAATTTAAAACAATAGTAGTCCCATGCTCCAAGCATGTACACTATGTTTTCTAAACACTAGTCATGCCACACACCAAGTATGCATACTATGTTTGTGTATGATCTTTAATTTGTGATATAAATCAATTGAACATAACTCCAATGATTCTCTTTTCACACCCCCAAATCCTTACTGCAAATGCAAGAATTCCAAATTCATGCCATTTACTGAAATCTGTTAGATTCTAAACTTATATGCATTGATCCTCTTGTAATGATTATGCACAAAGTCAAAAAGACTTGACAACAATCATTACAGAGTATTCCAAAGGAGATCAGCTCCTTGGAAACATCCTTCTTGCATTAAGTTTCCTAATCTTACACAGATTGAATAATTTCTAACTTTGAAACATTTCCATATTCCATTTTGACTATCACTTCTGAACAGGAGTTGCCTCCTTACAGATTATGTCAATATGGTCCTTTAAAAATTATCACTATACTTCCAACTGTCCTTGAGCACCCAATCTTTGGTAAACCTTAGATTGTCCTTGACAATTGTTTAATCCTTTTAGTCATATCCAGTTCTAAACCTTTTCCCTTCTTAATGCCCCAGGCATTTGGAAAATTTTAGAAAGGATGAATATAGCACATGTAATCGATCCTATATCCGAAGTATATGGGAATCGATTCATGATGTCTCACATAAAGACTAAACCAATCTTTTGCTATAACATTTCCATTTCAATTTGCCAAGTTCTCATAATTCAGATTATGAATAGGGATGCCGTAATCATAATCGAATTTTAGAACGCAAATAATGGACCCATGTACAGAATTTCCTTATCTTGAGCCATTCCAACATGAAATTTATATATATATCCTTGACTAAATGATTAAAACCTCACAATCTAAGCTTATAGATTTGAGATGAAGTATAATTTCCTCTCCCTTAATTATAGCAAAACAACTCTTTCCCAATTGAAACCTTTTGTTTTCTATAATTAACATTGCTAACTTGCAATACTTTATCATAATTATCATGCTCCCACTAACATGATGATTATTAGCATAACACTTATGCTCCCACTAGCTTTGACATGTATTCAGATATCAGCTGACTTTCTTACCAAAGTTCAGATTTCTGATACTAGATTGATAAAACTTTATCAAAATCATACACCTTCCCTTAGATAGCACACTTGTGTGTCTAAACAATTATGAAGAGGGATGCCGTAATCATAATGGTTAGACCTTTTTGCCACTTCTCACAAGTCCAGGTTAGTGTGCCGGTAAACCACACACGCTCCACTAACGACTTTGAGAATGCAAATATCACAATTGCTATCTAGCTAAAATCTACTTAGTGAAAGTGTTTCCTCACCATCATTTTCATGAATCCGAGAGAAACCTTATGACACTTAGATTTAATGGTGTATGTGTTCTTATCCATGTGAATTGTCAAAACCATAGACACAAGACAAGGATAATGACAAATACAAACTCATATGGACTAAACTCAATCTTAATTTCTTCCCACCTGGCAGCTCAAGGGCCTGTCATTGCTTCCAAGTAGTTGTGCAACAAATTGAGAACTCTAAGAACTCATATGCAAAGCCAACTTTAACTGGAATGGGCACAGAATATGTCAACACGATAGGTTATAAACCTCAAGTTGTGTGCTAGTGAAGAACATCAGGTTTATTCTTGATTAGTTCTTGAGACTTTCAAGACCTTTAAGACTCCCACTGTCCTCTTGACATATAAGACGCCCTTGTCAAACATCCAAGAGATAGTGCGGATTCTAATCAAGACAAACACTTCACACAATTGGCCTTAGTTGGTCTTTGTTTTATCCAAAACATCACAACTTACCAATTTCAAATGTACAAGAGTTTTAAACCTTCTTTAAGACATGTCTCTCAAGTTAAAATCTTAGAGCATAACTCTAAGAATTGTTTTTGGAACGAAGTATGAATCATCTTCTTGATTTAACCACTTCAACAATTCAAGTTCCTCTTCTTAGCTATAAGAAGGCTCTTAGAGAATGAATTGTCTCTAAATCATTAAGATGATCACAAAATTGATACGAAAGTACTCTCTCCCATCTTTTCAGATTTGAGAAACTTTTATCCTTCTACCTAATTTGATTCTTCTTATTCACTATGCCATACATTGGAACCTTTTCCAATGTCTCAGAATTACACTTAAGCTTGTAAGTATAACCATATTTACTGAGCTATAGTAAATTATGACGAATAATCTTATCGATCTTTTGTGGTGGACTTAATCAGTGCACAAGACTGTGTACTCGATCCCTTAGTCCTTCACTTGACTCACACATCCATGTGAACAAGTAATTAGTCTTAATTTTCCAATACTTGAAAGTTCTCATTCATCATGCTATACAACTTGAATGATTCCAAGTTCCGGTCCAATTGAAACTTGGGTGATGAGAATCTTTCCTTATTTGGTAAATTTAGACATTACCACAAATGAAAGAATCAATTTCATACTTCCACTCTTGCTATTAATGGAATCTTATAAGCAACAAAAATTTCCACAGATGCCATTTTAAGGATATTTTAAAATAAATAAAATCAAAAATTTTCCTTTTATTTTAAAAACTTTGCGGAAGAACTTGTCCTTACAATCCATATGAAAACTTGTTGTTATCTATTCCTAAGCAATATCTCATAACTCCTAAGAAGTAGCTCAAGAATCCGATCTTCAAACTATGCGATAGAAATCCATCTACGCCATCAGATTCAACATATTCTTTCTTTAAGTTTCTTCACTTTTCTTTGATTCTTAAAACATCACCATGTGACCCAGTCACATCATGTATCAGGAATCTCAAAATAGAAACTTAGCAGAGTTAGATAGTGGAATTTACCTGAAGTAGAGTCAAACTTATTGACTTTAACATCCTTAGGTAAATTTGGCAGCTTCGCAACCAATGCCCCTTCCTTTGGCAATATAAACATATGGACCCTTTGATAATGGTACAAGGGACTATCACAGACTTAGCTTTTCTCTTTACCATTTGGTCAACCGAGTTGACTATGGCCGATCCCTTTACCATTGGGAAGAGAATGCTTTTCTGGATTTCCTGTGTCACTATTGTCAATGTCCATCAAGTTTTAAGGAAGTTGATCTTAACAAATAGATAAGATCATTAAGGGTCTTATCATAGTCTGTTTCATAGGTGTCCCAAAGGAACTCACTATGTGACTTAGAACGTGATTGAACCACCAACTTTCACAAGACTTTGACACCCAACTCTCCCAGCTTGTCAATATGTGACTACATCTCCAAGATGTGATCACACCTAGACCTTGCCTTGCCAATAGGGCTTGAGTGACCTTGAACTTGTGGGTTAAGGAGAATAATTGGAGGAGGTGAAAGAAGTATGATTTCCATGGGACATCATCTTCATTTAGGAAAGCTTGTTTCAAGAGATTTAGGAAGATCATAAATGTCTAAACCAGACATCTTTTGGGAGATATTCAAGATAGTTGATCTTAAGTCCTTAATATAACACCCAATATGAAATATTAAGGCTAGGACCCAACAAACTATTTTATAACTTAGAAGAGGGATGCCGTAATCCAAGCTATAAAATATTTGAAGGTAGGTGAATGACGATTCACCAATTTCCACCAAGATAAACGAAATGTATTATTAGGTTTTAATTGGTTTTGAAACTCCTAGATCTATTGAGATTCATTGAACTGTTCAATGGCATGTTTCAATCTCGAGTGTGCCCTTCAGGTTTTGTGACTGGGATGCCGAGGATCACAAAACAAGGTGTGAGGTAACCATGCAAATTACTTGGTACCCTTAAGTGTTTACCCCTCAATTGATGTGTCGGTTAACCACACACGCTCCACCGATACTATGATAAACATTAAGTTACCCTTTGCCTACCTTGTTAAATACGAGTTAGTGTGCCGGTTAACCACACACGCTCCACTAACCGACTTAAACAAAGTGCAAAGTGTAATTTAATGGATTAGCACCTTATTCACATTTTCCTAAGTAACTAAGATTGGGTATTTATAAGTGTTTAGTTACTTACTATTTATCATTAATACTTTTAATGAAGGGAGAATTATAGTCCTGTCAAACCCGTTCGGCTAACGACCCTCCACCAGTCAAGCAAGCGGTGGGTGAGAGTGGACACCCATTAAGTTGCCATTTTATAGGCAACAACCTTATACCCACCTTATAGACCGGCTTCGTGAATGAGGCGTACTAGCGGTAAGACTGACTTTACTCTTATACATATATATATATATATATATATATATATATATATATATATATATATATATATATATATATATATTATTAACTTATAATATTATAAAGTATAAGGGTTGAATTTTAACTCTTTAAAATTCTAAGGGCTAAATTGGAATTAAAGTATTCATAAGAGAAAACTTTACAAATTCCAAAACTTGAGGACAAGTTTTGAAACTATTCAAAACTAATTAGTTCCATAACTTTTGTGTTTAAAGTAGTTTTAATCCAAAAACTCTTCAAGTTCCATAACTTGAGGACAAGTTATGGAAGACTTTAAACTAATAAAAGAATTAACTTTTTCTTTATTTTATAACTTATGGAATTAATTAAGGTTACATTTTTTTTTTAATTTATTATTTAATGAAGAGACTCTTGGTCCTCCATAACTTGAGGACAAATTATGGAGTCATAACACCTTTTAATTAGAACTAGACTCTTCATTTTTGTAACCTTTGCCAACTTTTATGAGTTTTAAGATTCATAAATGTGACTTATAAGTTACATAAACACATTTTATGAACTTCTTTTAGATTAATTTGGATTAAAACCAACTATCACATAATTTTATTCATTAATCTAAATTCACTCATAAAACAAGGTAACAAAAAAAACTTTTGGTGATCCATAACTTATTCTTAAGTTATGGAATCCTTTAAAACATTAACACCAAATTTTGTAACTCCATAAAAACTTTGAATCAATTTTTTTTTAAAACCTTTTCATATCCATAACTTATGGAGGTTTCAAAAAATAAAACTCTTTAGATCAAACTTTTAAAACTAATAAAATAATCATATCATTTTATCTTTTATTAAATTTGACCTAATTCAACTTATAAAGCAAATTATTCAAATTTTACAAATAATTAGTTTTTCACAAGAACAAGTAATTATCTTAAAATTTGACTAACTTCATGTTTTTTTTTCTTTTTTTTCAACTTTGAAAATAAAATATTTGCATCAATATAACAGAAAACAACCCGTGGCTCTGATACCACTGTTGGGTTTTGAGCATTCTAACACTCCTATGGTGTACATGCAACCCTATAAACCTTGGATCTATGTTTTTTCTATTATACATGCAAATAAGAACTTTCCAAGGCTTTAATCCTAACTAGCATATTATGATGTTCTTAATATACAAAGTACTAGTTAGAGGACATACCTTTTGATGTAGCTTGATGTCTTCAAGCTTTAAGAGCTTAGCCCCAATAGTGTGGAAGCCTCAAGTGAATCACAAATCACCAAGACACCTTGGAAGACTTTAGAGAATATGAATACTTGGTTCTCTCTTAGTGAAATCGGCTAGCCCTCTTAGGGTATCCACACTAGTGCCTATTTCACCAACCAAGGACATCTTTATATAGTATGGAGGATTAGGGTTAAACCCTAATACCCATGACCTTTCATTTTCTAGGATCCATGGGTTAAACACTCCATAGAATATCCATGAAAGCTTAGTCCAACCTAAATGAACTTGGCCCATTCCATATATATAAGAGTCCATATTTAATTAGTTCCTTTTGATCACTTAATTAATTATAAATTAATTCTTGATCAATACTAATTAAATAATATGATTCCATATTAATATATTATAACTTATAATATATTAATATTAATCATAAACATACTATTCTCAAAAGATTATCCATATAAATTGTGTCGGTGAAGTGCAACCCAAATGGACCATGCCGGGTCGGGTCAAGTACATACCAAATATAGTTATGGACTTAGACATTAATCCAACAATTATGAGGTAGTTAAAAGATACCAAGGACTGGTTGCTTGTAGACCGAAGAGAATGTAATTAAGAAGAGCCATAGTAACATAGATTTTTAGGGATGAAACTGAGTTGTAGTCTAAATGTATATTCATTTTGAAGTGTAGTCAGTAACATGAAATGTTTCATGTGGGAGATGGTGGTAGAATTAACAATATGACTCAGATTACATTAGTGGAAATGAAGTATCCAAGGAGTGTACCCAGACTACAAAAAACTTCATAGTTGACCTTGGAGTTGTTTTGAGTAACAAATTACCAATAGATATATTCTATGAAGGTGCAGTCACGTGAACTAATGTTCATTTAGATCATAGAAGGCCAATGCATAGAAGGAGGAAATTCTACGATGTCCAAGATAAAGTTGAGGATGGAGATCTAGTTCTGAGGTGAATATTTTTTGATGATTTGTTCATGATAGTAATGACCAAAGGAAACCATGATATGCATGTTAAGTTCATAGGCATGAGAAATGATAAAAAGTTTAGTTGTTAAGTCTATTACCCCGAAACATTTATATAATCAATAAATTTGTAACTGTTATGGTGATTAAATAATTGGGAGTTATTTATATTCAATAGTATGATACCATAGACAATTAGTTTATTATTGTGTTTCGTTTTGCATACTAATTCCCGAGTGATTAATTTCCTCAAAACTCAACAGTCGGTCATACTTTTGGGAATAAGTAATGATTAAAGATTGTACTGGAGTATTAGTAGAATATTTATGGTGATTGGCGATTGCATGAAAAATTACTTCTACACTTAAGAGTTCTTAAAAGGAAATTTTAAGTATTAGATAAACCCGCTCGCTTATAAATTACTTCATGGATTCAATCACAAGTAATTCTAAGAGGATAATATGCATAAGTTGTAGTTTACAGATCTGTTGTGCATTAGTATTACATAAATGCAACCGTAAATGGATGTTACAAAATATATTCCCATGAATGGCTTGATGAGTAATATTATGATTATGGATTCGAAGTTTATTTTTTCCTTTTGCCTTAACGGAAAAAGTGATATGTTTGGTCCCTTCGGTGATTTGATGTTGACATTCATGTGTTAGGACTAGCCCAAACTAATTCGATGTGTTCAATTTGTAGTATGAATTTAGTCTTCATAAATCAAAAATCAGCAAATGGAATCTTAGACTATGAGATTGATTTCTATCCATGTCTCATGTCCATATGATATCTTGTAGAACAAAGTAATAGTTGATCACTTATTGAAGGGCCAAAGTTTGATTATATTAGAGTTCGATGGTGGTTGTGGAAAGCACACTTTGCTGGTTATTCAAACTCTATATTATCAATTTTAGTGGATGGCTTGTCCAAGTGGGAGATTGTTGGAATAGGTGTCCAAAATCATAACTAAATTGGTGAAAGTCAAAACTAAAATGGTATAACTTTATGGAATAAAAGTAAAGCCCTTTTGGGTTGCCCTCAATAGCTAGAAATAGTTGAAATAACTTTATGAGAGCGATAAAATGATTTGTTAATTTATTATATGTTTAAAAAATAATTATAAATAACTGGAAGTAATTAATTATTAATCATAATTAATATGGAATTAATTTAATATTAATTAGAATTAATTAGAAGTGGAAGGGCTAAATGTGATTGTTCATATTGAGCAAAAAGGCGTTCAGGGTTTCTGGATGCCTACTTATAGTTTACAAGGATAACTACCTTGAATATATTAAATCTAAATATTTAATTATTCAAATCAGTGTTTATCCAGCATATCTACTAGTTATAAATATCACCCCTTGACATCATATTTTCGTGGCTAGCCTTCCAAGAAGGAGGAAATCTGAATTTTATCTTCCAATCCTCTCTCCTTTAGGCACTAGCTTTCCATGAGCCTTTGAAGATCAAAGGAATAAGTATATGGGATTACACTTTAAGTTATGTTACTAATCTGATTCATAGTTTCTTATAAGTATATTAGATCAATTTTTGATAGAATGTTTCTATAATGAGAAAATTCCTTAGATCTCTAGGTTGCATGTGCCCACAATTAGTTTTTTGTGTTTGGGTCGAAGTCTTGTTGAAAAGAGTCGAAGTGTGTTTACTTTATTTCGTATGTAATGTATTTACTAATTCATTTTCATGTTTGAAGCATAACTCTTAGACTTAGTATTTTTTGTACTCTCATTTTCCTAAAAATAGGTACTGAACATAGAGTTAGATAACAAGTTTTCCCTGAATTTTGTCTACTTTTGTACTATTGTTCATTTGAGAGTAATAAGAGCTGAAACCAGATTCTATTCACATTCAGTGTTCTTAATAGATCTTTTGCTTGTTTAACTCTGATTATATTCGATTTCTCATTTCCATTCCACTTCAATTGGAATCAAAGCACTTTTGAAAACGACCTGACCATGAATTTATATGTTTTTCAAACACAAAAATCAACACGAAAATGGGTTGTAAAATTTGAAAAGGAAAAAGAAGTTTTTAAACAAGAAATTATTGAGACACCTCAAGTTGTGAAACTTAATTCACAAGAATTTAAAACACTTGTTGAAAAATTTTCAAAAGAAAAAGGAGTTTCAAAAAGAAAAGCACGAAAAGCAATTTTTTGGCAAGTAGTGTTAAACAAAAAACAAACATTCGAATCAACAACGAAAAAGAAAAATCCCACTCTATCAAAATCCAAAGTTTTGTCTGATTCACGAGAATGAAAAATCAACAATTTTTCAAATGTAAACTCATCAATGAGTTCTCAAACAACAAATCATCAAGAGACGTTTTTCAAAAGAAAACCACCAAATACTTCTTTTCATTACGCAACAAATGTGACAACCACATTTCCTTCAACTAAGCATAAAAGTGATACAAATTGAAAGGTTGAAAATGTTTGAAAGATTGTCAACTCTCAAAATCTTAAAACAACTCACAACCTTGGTAATGTCAGAAAATCTGACAATGTTCAAAAATCAACTCATTCTAACATGAATGTCAAATTCACTCCACAAAAACCAAATTTTCCAAATCCGTATGTTCAAAAAGAAACAAAGGTTTCATACTCAAAAGGTACTTCGGACGTGAAATCAATCAACCATTGGCTTGAAGGACAAGGGAAAAAGTTTCAAGTAGGAAAGTTTTCTCAACAACAGATTCGATATGCTTATGAAGAGTATTTGAATGAATCTTCAACACAAAGTTCATCATCTCAAGATTCGAATATTCCAGTTCAGAGATGGCAACCAATCAACAAAGTTACACGAATTGAGAAGCCTGAGGTGGAATCAAATGAAAGTCCAAAACTATCGAAAAATTATGTTTCAATATCTTTAACTGATGATGTTGACTTAATTGATAGTGTAAAAACAAAAGTTCGAACTTGGGCTTTGAGTTCGAAATTTCATTCTTTGTTTCAGGCTAATAACCAAGGACCCAAAAAGCCTTGGGTACCTAAATTCTTTAATTAAATGCAGGTATTTTGTGACGAGCAATATGATGACAAATGGTATATTGATAGTGGTTGCTCTCGTCACATGACTGGAAGAAAAGAGAATTTAAGAGATTCTCGAAGTCTTGAAAATGCTGGAGTGGTGAAGTTTGGAAATAATCATAAATTTCAAGTCAAAGGTTGTGACACCCCGAAAATTTTATCTTGTACACTTATTCATGTCAATCAAGTTCAGACTCGTTTTTGGCTATCATCTAGCATTGTTTGGAGTCAATTAGAGTGTTCTAAGCCTAGTACCTTCAAAGTTAGGGATTAGAAATAAGCCCCACAAGTTCAATACTTCAAAATTTGGCCAAACACTCCAACTTAAGGAGTGTACGGTCGTACACCCCCTTCTGGTCGTACACTCTCATGCATACATGAGAGTGTTAGCCTCCTTTCATCTCTTTTCACACTCATAAGGCCGAAAATCACTTCTCTCTCAAGTATCATGCGACTTTGCCTTCAAATCTTCAAGTTGTAAGTGTTTTCTTCCATCTAATTGATGATTCATTACTCTATCTAGTAAAGATCTACCATTTCATCCATGAAACTACTCATTTTTTTTAGATCTTCAAGTGTTCATCAAGAACACCAAGAACACCTACTAAGTTTTGGGGCCACAAACAAACCATTTGGCCGTACACCCCTCCATTTGGTGCTTAAAGGCCTTAAAACCCATGTTCTAGGCTAGCACTTGATCAAGAACACTTAGAGAATGAAAGATAGAACTTTGGAATACAATTTTGACTATTTTTACATAATCAACAAGGATGTACGGCCGTACACTCCTTGTATGGCCGTACACACCCTTTTTAGGGTCCAAAATGGCATTTAACTTTCAATAAGGTTAAATATTGGTCAAGACACACCCCCTAGATGTTCGATTAGTGTCTAAGTCCATAACTATTTTGGTATGTACTTAACCCGATGGTGCATGGTCCTTTTGGGTTGCCTTCACCAAAGCAACTTGATAGGATGAATTATGGAGAGAAAGGATTAAATATGATTTATTAATATGTTATGAGAATAATATATTAAAGGAAAAATCATATTGTTTAATTAATATTAGTCAATAATTAATTGGTAATTAGTTTTGTGACTAAAAGAGATTAATTAAACTTAAGGGACTGGAATTGTAATTATAAGATAATTGCAATTTGGTCCATGGATTGCCTTTTATTATAAGGTGGACGAATTCTATGAAGGAAGCCCATATGAAGTCGTCCAAGGCTTTAAGAAAGGGCTCCATGGGTTGCTTAGGGCTTAAGCAACCAAATTAGGGTTTCCTTGTTAGATAACCCTAATAGCCTCACTATATATAGAACCCTTAAGGCTCAAAAACGTGGGGAACATCTTTTCTAGGGTTAGAACACATTTTGGGCAGCCTCCATCTTCTCTCCTCTTCATCCTCTTGCTTATGGTGTTTGTGAACCATTAGAGGAGTGACACTTGTGACTCTAAGCCTTCCAAAGTCAATTCAAGGAGGAATTGGGATTGTTATTGCTACATAACAATCAAGGTAATATCATAAACCTAATTATATGTTAATATGATTATTTGAATGCTAGAATTAGGGTTTATAGTCTTGGATTCAAAGCATGTACAATAGAGAAACCTAGATCCAAGCATTAGGGTTTGCATGAGCACATAGGATGTTTTATGACCAAAACCCATCAGTGGTATCAGAGCCTTGATTGGTTTCTATTGTATTGATGCTTGATATGTTTGAAAATTTCGAATTTTGTGTTTTTGGAGGCTGGAATCGCCGGGTCCATAGATGAACTCGCCGAGTCCAAGGTGACTCGACGAGTCCATGCCTCGTCGGGTCCATAGATGAACTCGCCGAGTCCAAGGTGACTCGACGAGTCCATGCCTGACTCGGCGAGTCAGCTCGTCAGATGGAGGGTATTCCGGGATTTCTTGCTGTTTTTGCTTGTGGATAGTTACCTTATCATGTTAGATAAATATTAATCCGATTATATGATATATTTGACTATAATTTTGATCTAATTGAAGATATTTATCAATTAATAAGATAATTGTTTCCTTATGTGATAATTGATTAATTATTTTGAGTAAATTGATAAATTGTTTTGCAAGAAATCTTTAAATAAATCAAATATGGATAATTATGTGATTAATTGTTAATTTAGATTATTTGTTATTTGATCCTTGTTGTTATGAAAAGTTTCATATTTTGCCCTTTAGGTTTTATAGTTTAAATTTGAACCCAAAAGTTTTGTTGTTTTGAAATTTAAATAGTTGAAACCCTAATGTTTTGAAAAAGGTTTCAAAACTTGCCCTCAAGTTTTGGAATTTAAATTTTGATTAAATGGTTTAATTTTGATGTATATTTAAATTCTAAACCCTAATGTGTTGAAATGTTTCAAAACTTGCCCTCAAGTTTTGGAATTTAAAAGTTGATTAAAAGTTTAATTAGGAATGTTAAATTCTAAAACTCTAGTATTGTTTTGAAAAGGTTCAAATCACACCCTTATGGCTTTATTAATTAATTAAGGTGTATAATTAAAAGAGGTTTAATAAATCCATAAAAGTTTAAATTTACAATTTAATTGAAATAAAAGTATAATTGTTTAATTGAACCACCTAATATTTTAAAAGTGTAAAATATACCCCATATATATATATATATATATATATATATATATATATATATATATATATATATATATATATAACATTAAAAGTCTAACATTGTATATATGTATGAGTAAAAGTCGGTCTTACCGTTAGTAGGCCTCATTCACGAAGCTAGTCTATAAGGGGTGTTTAAGGAAATTGCCTATAAAATGGCGATTGAATGGGTATCCACTCTTACCCACCGCACTCTTGACTAGTGGAGGGTCGTTAGCTGAACGGGTAGGATAGGAAAAAACCTTCCATTAAAAGTATAATGAATTGCTAAAGTAACTAAATGTTTTTCAAAATTCCCAATCTTAGTTACTTAGGCAAAAGTGAATTGATGCAATTCCATGAAATTACACTTTGTGCCCTTGCGAAGACGTTAGTGGAGCGTGTGTGGTTAACCGACACACTAAATGGTTCTAAGCAAAGGTAGCAAAGGGTGACTCAATGTTTGTCATAGTTCGGTGGAGCGTGTGTGGTTTACCGGCACATCGAATAGGTGACTATAACATGTGAGGGCACCATGTAAGTTTGCATGGTTATTCACACCCGCTTTGTGATCCTCGGCATCCCAGTCACAAACAAGAGGGGCATATCAAGATTTAAACATGCCATTGAAAGTTCAATGAATCTCAAAGGATCTAGGAGTTTTCATAAGATTTAAAACTTAAATTTCTTTTTCATTTTTCGTGGTGAAAATTAGTGAATCGTCATTCACTTACCTTCAAATATTCTGCAATTAGGGTTACGGCATCCCTCTCCCGAGTTGTAGAATATTGTGTTGGGTCCTAGCCTTAGTATCTCATTTGGGTGATTTACTAAGGACTCAATCAATCAACTAACTTGAATTCGTTTTCTCCCGTTTTGTAGATGTCAAAGTTTGACAACTATGGTCTTCTCAAATCCCGTGGAACAAGCGTTCCACATGAAGATGATATTCCATGATTCGATCGAGGAACAAGAGATCATACTTCACTTCCTCATCCTCCTCCAATTATTCTCCCTAACCCACAAGATCAAAGGCTTGAAAAGTTCAAGATCACTCAAGCCCTCTTGGCAAGTAAACATAAAGAAGGAAAGTCGGTGTGTGCACACATCCTAGGGATGAAGTCACACATTTATATGTTAAGAATGTTGGGATCCGTTGTCTGTGAGGAGATGACTGTTGATTGGGTTCTTCAGTCACTTCCTAACTCATATAGTGAGTTCGTAAGAGAGTATTATATGATGAACCGCGACGTGACCCTTATAGATCTCACCAATATGCTTATTGCTGCTGAATCAGCAATGGTTTAGCGCAATAGAAAAGCAAAGTTGATTGGTGAATCTGCCTTCAAGACCTCTATGGATATAGACAATGGCGACGAAAGACATGCTATGATCGAAAAGTTTGATCATAAGAGAGGCAATGTCTGAAGTAGTTCCATGTCCTGTTCCAAAAGAGTCGATTTGTTTTTATTGCCAAGAGAAGGGGCATTGGAGACGAAGCTGTCCTATTTACCTAAGAGATCTAAGAGATGGGAGAGTCGAAACGTATGGCTCTGATTTAGGAAAAATCCATTAACTAACTCTTTTAAGCTTCATTCTAGATTCCAAATACATAATGTAATAAGATTGCAATTGATGTTTTGAAGGATCGAAGAAAAGAAAGGAAGCTTAAGTAAAGAAGTGAGCAGAATTTAACCGTGAAGGAATGAATTTCGATCGCATTTCTCGAAGATTAGATTCTTGAGCTACTACTTAGAATTAGAATTAGATTGCTAAGAAAGATGTATTAGCATAAGTTTTTCAATGAGTTGCATTGTAAGGACAAATTTTTCCGCAATAAAATAAATTTTGATTTTAAATTTTATTTATTTATCCTTACAATGGCGTGTATGAAAAATTGATGTTAAAATGGTTCTATTATTAGAAATAATGGATTTGGTTCTTATTATGTCATTTATGGAAAGTCGAAAATTTACCAAATAGGGAGAGTTTATCATCGCCCAAGTTTCAATTGGACAGAAACTTGGAATCATGCAACTTGGTTGCACGATGAATGAGAAATTTTTTATTTGGAAATTAGACTAATTCATTGAAAAAGTGTCAAGTGAAGGACTAGGAGATCGAGTACACAAAGTTGCGTATTGATCAAGTCCACCATAAGAGTAACAAAGATATTCGTCATGATTTACTAAAGGTTTAGTAAATATGATTATACTTACAAGATTAAGTGTAATTCTCAATAGCAGAACGAATAAGAAGAATCAAGTAGGCAGAAAGATAAAAGTTTATCCATTCTAAGAAGAAGGGAGAGTAGCTATTATGCTTTATGATAGGTCTTAATGATTAAGAACCATATCTCAATTGATCCTCTAAGTAAGTCTTAGTACAATTGTATGTCTAAGAAGAGGAATCAAAGATTGAAGAAATGGTTAAATCAAAAAGTCAATCATACTTCGTTCCAATAACAAGTCTTAAAGTTAAGATTGTGACATTGAGTGAAAAGTATTAAGAAGGTTTATAACATTCATCAAATGTGGAAAGTTGTGATGTCTTGGATAAGACAAAGACCAACTAGTACCAATTTATGAAGAGTTTTAATAAAAGCTACACTAACTCTTGAATATTTGTTTGTCAAGAAATGTTTTGACAAGAGAATCGTATATGTCAAGGAGTCAGTGGGAGTCTTAATAGTCTTGAAAGGTTTCAAGAACAAATCAAATAAACCTTATCGATCATCACTAGCACACGAGTTGAGGACATTATTTTGTTTCTGTGCCAATCCAATCGAGTTAATTATGCATGTGAGTCCTATGAGTTCTCATTTGAATGCATAAAAGGCAAGGACCTTGATCAATGGAAAGTACATTGATAAGAAAAGGTGAGCTGCTTAACTACGTGGAAGACATGGTGGGCAGCTGTGCTACCATAAAGGCAAGAAATTAAGATTAAGAAAATTCGGTCCATATGAGTTTGAATTTGTCGTAAAATTTAGTTTTGACAAATTCACATGGATAGGAACACATACACCGTTTAAATCTAAGTGTCATAAGATTTCCTCCTTCATGAAAATGATTGTGAGGAAATGCTTTCACTAAGAGAGATTTTAAGAAGATAGTGATTGTAAAATTGCATTCTCGAATTCGATTATGGTTACGGTATCCCTTTCCATAATTTGAATTGTGAGGTTTGGCAATTGTTTACACACACAAATGAACTATCTAAGGCAAAGGTGTCTAAGTTCAAGAAGCCTTGATAAAAGATTATCAAAGCATTAAGTATTAGAAACATGGACTTAAGAAATTCAATAAGCATTGTTTTTTCTGAAAGTTAAGATGTTTATGAATACATGTCGAAGCTAGTGGGAGCATAAGTTTTATGTTTTATAATAATCATCATGATAGTGGGAGCATAAATGTTATGATTGTATGATTATTAAGGAACGTATTGCAAGTTGGCAATATTAATTATAGAAAACAAGAGTTATACCTTGCAAAGTCGTAAGGGTTGTAAAGTTGTTTTGCTATAATTAAGGGAGAGAATATTATGCTTCATTTCAAATCTAAAGGTTTAGGTTGAGAAATGTCAATAAATTTAGTCAAAGGTACATAGTGTGTTCTTAAAATTTTCGATTATGATTACGGCATTCCTCTTCACAATTCGATTTTTTGAGAACATAGCAAATAAAACATTATGCGTCGTGTCCCATATGCTTCGGGTATAGGATCGATTGCAAATGCTTTAATGTTTGACCATTCTAAAATTTTCCAAATGTCTAGCGCATTTAGAGGGAAAAAGGACTAGAATCTGTTTTGACTAAAATAATTAAACAACTATCAAAGGACAATCCAAAGTTCGACGAGAATTGGTCGCTTGTGAGTAGTTGAAAGTATAGTATTGGAAGATATGGAAATGTTTCCGTATTGGATGGACCATATCGACATTATTATGAATAGACAAGATTCTGTTAAGAATAAGTTGTCATATGGAAGATATGGAAACGTGTCCACATATTGGGAATTGAATATTGAAAATCTGTGTCTAGATTAGAAACCTTTATGCAAAAGGATGTTCAAAGGAATGTACTTTGAGTGAGAGACATCATATCTAAGGAATTGTCTTGTAACAATCTCCGATAGAGGACTTTGTAATATCATTGGCAATAGTCTTTGTGACTTTGTGCAGTGAAATTACGAAAGGATCATTGCATAAAATGTTAGAATCTAGCATATTCTATAAGTACCAAGAATTTGATATTCTTTCACTTATGGAAAAAGGATTTGGAGTTGTGAAGTGAGAATGATTGGAAATGTGTTCAATGTGATCTATTTCACAAAGTAAGAACCATAGGTAAACATTGTGTGCATGCTAGGAGCATGGGACAAGTGTTGTTATTCAAGTAAGAAGTTGATTACCCGAAACGACAAATAATGAGTAATCGATATGGTGATAAATAAAAGGTGTTTTTATTTATACACAAAGGTTTGAGGCCATATGGGATTAGTATTATTCTTGTGTTTCACATTTGCATGTTTTGACTTCCAGAATAATTGAGTTTATTAAGAATAATCGAATTATTCAAACGGGCCACAGTCATTCATATGTTGGAAGTAGATATGAATGAAGACTGTCGTGAATTGGTGTGTGGAATGTCTAGAAAAGTATTAGACATAAGCAAATGTTTGCTGCAACGTTCATGAGTGCTTACAAATATGATTTGAGCATTGGATTAAACCCACGCTCACTTGGATCACTCCATGGATTGTATCACGAGTGATTGGTGAGACGATAACATCTTATATTCTTGAAACCGAGATGTGTGAGTTGTATCTTGCAAATCGATTGCACATTGATAATATGTAAACGCACTAGTAACTTGGTGTTATAAAACATATTGTTGTGTGTGATTTGGTTAGTGAGTGCAAGCAAGCATTGTATCAAATTTTATCCGTTCCTTTTATTCAAAGTAGGATAAAAGCGATATCTTTGGGCCCCTCGATGGTTTAGTGATGACAAACGTAAATGCTCGGCCGGGCTAGGGCTAATTTGATTTGTTCAATTAGTCAGTCATCATAAATCGGGAATCGAGATATAGTACAAAGAGAATGATTTGAAATCATTTCTCATATGATATCTAGAATGGAGGAATATATGATCCCTTATCTAAGGACACGCGTATCTGATAGGATCAGAGTTGACAGCGGCTTTGGAAAGCTACGATTGCAGATCAGGATCTGAAGTCATACGCAGAATAGTTGTTAGACTTATCCAAGTGGGAGACTGTTGGATTAGTGTCTAAGTCCATACCTATTATGGTATGTACTTGACCCGATAGTGCATGGTCCTTTTGGGTTGCCTTCACCAAAGCAACTTGATAGGATGAATTATGGAGAGAAAGGATTAAATATGATTTATTAATATGTTATGAGAATAATATATTAAAGGAGAAATCATATTGTTTAATTAATATTAGTCAATAATTAATTGGTAATTAGTTTTGTGACTAAAAGAGATTAACTAAACTTAAGGGACTGGAATTGTAATTATAAGATAATTGCAATTTGGGCCATGGATTGCCTTTTATTATAAGGTGGACGAATTCTATAGGGGAATCCCATATGAAGTCGTCCAAGGCTTTAAGAAATGGCTCCATGGGTTGCTTAGGGCTTAAGCAACCAAATTAGGGTTTCCTTGTTAGATAACCCTAATAGCCTCACTATATATAGAACCCTTAAGGCTCAAAAACGTGGGGAACATATTTTCTAGGGTTAGAACACGTTTTGGGCAGCCTCCATCTTCTCTCCTCTTCATCCTCTTGCTTATGGTGTTTGTGAACCATTAGAGGAGTGACACTTGTGACTCTAAGCCTTCCAAAGTCAATTCAAGGAGGAATTGGGATTGTTTTTGCTACATAACAATCAAGGTAATATCATAAACCTAATTATATGTTAATATGATTATTTGAATGCTAGAATTAGGGTTTATAGTCTTGGATTCAAAGCATGTACAATAGAGAAACCTAGATCCAAGCATTAGGGTTTGCATGAGCACATAGGATGTTTTATGACCAAAACCCATCACTAGATGCTTAAGAGGACTTTAAAACACAAAATGGCATGTCTCACCATAAGTGTACGGCCGTACACTCACTTGGGTCGTACACTCTGGCCTTACACCCCCATGAGACACAATATTCTGGCCTTACACTCCTATGTGTGGCCATACACCCATTATATGCAACCCTTTGTACTTATAGCACTTGAATCAAAGTGTTTTCTATAACCTAGGGTATCCTTACTTATATAATTAGTTGTTCAAACACTAATTGTATACATATATGTGTCATTATATGATAAAAAGGATCCGTGTGTGTGCTCAAGTCTTCACTTGGCATTTAACATCCTATATCACTTGTTCATCCAAACCACTCACTACAGATGATTTCATACCCCTTAATATACCTTTTAAATGATTTTATGGGGGGGGGGGGGGGGAAATACAAGTTGAAACATTATAGTTATTATATAAATCACATGTGATTAATAACTATCAAACAAATGGATTTACTATACTTTTAACTGTTTTTATCAAAGAAAGTACTTCAAAATGTTTATCGAACTCTTTTACATACTAAACTCTTTATCAAACTTGTTCTTATATGCCAAACCTTTTCTTTTAACTCTTTTAAACATATATATTGTCAAAACCATGTCAAATGCATATATATTTATATAAGTAAGGTTGGAAGGACTTAGGACTGATAACTCCCTTTATTTCTTGTTCCTTGTTTGGTTGTGGACTTAGAGTACCCTGTTGTTTGTCTGAGTGTCGTTTGAACCTTAGTTATATATTATGTATGTATGTATAGATATAAAAGCTTTTATCTTAGTTCAACACACTCAGTTATACAAACAACTCTACTAGTAAAATATAATAGGTATAGTTTAGGAAGTCACAACTCACTAGTTCTAGTTCAATGAAACATACAAAGAGTCAGTTCATACATGAGACAATACATACTATAAAGAGAAACAGATAGAGAATACTATAACGAGAAACAATACATACTATAAAGAGAAACAGATAGAGAATACTATAACGAGAAACAATACTTACTATAAAGAGAAACAGATAGAGAATACTATAACAAGAAACAATACATACTATACACTATACAAGAGAACATACTATGATGAGAAACAAAGAGAACATACTACATACTAGACAGGGAGAACATACACTGCACTAGTACATACAATACATATACAAGAATACTATAACATAAATGTGAGTCACCACTTCGGGGCATGGCAACACTGCTATGGCTTGTTTTGTAACTAGAGTCTCCTGGAAAGAGACCATGAATTTGTGTATAGATCTATACGGGACTGACCGTCCTGCACCTTGCTTCTAGCTACAGTGGGCCCTATAGGTCTACGGGTGACGAATGTCATTCCATTTTGACGTCCTCGAGCATCGTGTTTTACTAGTCGATCAAGTATGGTTACAATCATATCACATTCTACCTTAATTAACAATCGGTTTAAGGTAGTTAGTACAACAGTAGTTACTATAATACAACACTACAGTACTTTATTATTTTCCCATTGCATTCACATTATGATCTTCTCACATAAACGGTAATGTATAAACTATATTTTGCTAATTATAGTCACAATTGAGAAAAATACACACTTATACAAGAAACAAACATACATAACATTTGATGCCTTGGTAGAAGGCAACTTTTAGTAGAAAATATAGGATTTTCTAGGAGATAAAAACATTTACTACAACTTTTACAAACTTATATATCAAACTCTTACAAATATTTTCATATAAACAATGACACTAAAATGCTTATGAACTCACCAGCTTTAAAGCTGATAAACTCTTTCAAAATAACTTGTATTCTCAGGTCATCGGTAGACAAGTACCGATGCCAACTTTTGAGAAGATGGAGCACATTCAAGACTCATATCTTATTTTGATTTATATTTTTGGTGTCTTATAACTATACAGAACACACTTGTATTAAATTATATTATTAATTCAATGGATGATGTTGTTGCTTGTTTACTATTATGCCTTGTTGTGATATTGTACATGACGTCCTCCGCCCCAGAACGTTTCCGCCGTTCCGGTTTTGGGATGTGACAAAGGTTATGGAAAAGTAACAAATGGTCAATTCACAGTAAATCAAGTTGCATATGTGGAAGGACTTCAACATAATTTGATAAGTGTTTCGCAGCTTGTCGTGGGCACTGGGAATCAAGTTGTGTTTAATGAAGAAGGAAGCATAATATACAAAGTTGAAACAAATGAAATATTGTTAAAGTCGAAACGATATGGAGATATGTTCACGCTTGATATCAAACCAATTGTGGGCAAACCATCTATTTGTCTACTTTCGAAAGCTTCAAATGAAGTTAGTTGGTTATGGCATAGGCGTTTATCACATCTTAATTTTCAAAACTTGAATAAGCTGGTTACAAAAGACTTAATTTGTGGTTTACCTGTGTTGAAATTTGACAATGCTACTCTTTGTGAAGCTTGCGAACAATGAAAACAACATCGTAAAGGACATCCAATCGTCAAAGATTCGAAAATTGTTGAACCGTTGGAACTTCTTCACATTGATCTTTGTGGACCATCAACTATTGACACACTCAACAAGAAACGATACATTTTGGTTATTGTTGATGATTTTTCACGATTCACTTGGGTATATTTTCTCAAGTTAAAATCTAAAGTTGCTTAAACAATGATCAAATTTATCAAGAAAATAGAGATGAGTCTGAAAAAGAATGTTCAAAGAATCAAAAGTGATAATGGGTCTGTGTTTAAGAATAACGTGTTGGATTCGTTTTTAATGGAAAAAGGGATTTCGCATAATTTCTCATCACCATATACACCACAACAAAATGGTGTTGTTGAAAAAAGAAATAGGTCATTATGCGAAGCAGCAAGAACAATGTTGACATATGCGAATCTTCCTCAGTACCTTTAGGCCAAAGCTATATCAACAGCATGCTTTACTTAGAATCGATCATTTATTCTTAGAAGATTTAATGTCACTCCATATGAAATAATAAACAATCGAAAACCTAATGTCAAATTCTTCCATGTTTTTGGTTGCAGGTGCTTCATTATGAATCTCAAAGATAATCTTTCAAAATTTCAAGTTAAAGCTGATGAAGGAATATTTCTGGGATATTCGAACAATTCAGTTGCATATAGAGTGTTAAAAAAAAGAACATGAAAAATTAAAGAAATGTTTAATCTTAATTTTGATGACTATTATGTCAAACAAGTGGACAGACAGTTTCAACAAAAACCAATTCTTAATGAATCAAATAATCAAACTGAAGATGATAATTCAATCGATTTTGATTACGATATAATTTTTTGGTGTCCCAGACAGGGCGGTTTATGCTGAAGTTAATGATGTTGATAATCAAATACCCGAATCCTCGAAACATACTAAAGCTTCAACTTCGAATACTCTTACAAATGGCGTAAGAATGCTAGATGATCGTTTGGAAGGGGAGCATACGAATATACCTTCAGGTGTTGAGGGGGAGCATCCTTTCAAATTTTGTATCTCGCTGTGTTGTTTATTATTCTAATTTAACCTATAAATCCCATCACCTACAACCTATAGGACAGAACTCGACCGGGAAATCATGGCTTGTCTACAACAGATACCACTTTATGTGGCCATGTTTAGGTCACCATGTGTTAGTGATTATGTTAACATGTCGATAGGTGTCGAATGTCACCATTTATTCTATCACCATCTTATGTGCAAGAAATATACTACTTTTCATCTAATTGACCTACTTGAGCTTCTATTTCTGGAAAGGTTCTAAAAGGCGTGAGGTGTGGCGTGGCGGCAAGGCCAAGCCTCAAGCTTTACGAGCCATTATGTTTTTCAAGGCATGATGTAAGGCGGTGATTTTCTATTAATTTATAATTATTTTACCACATAAATATAGATTTATATCAAACATAACCAGTTTTTAGAAGTGTAATATCAACAACTAATAATAAAAAATTAACAAAATATACAATACTTGTATGTCCGATCAGAAAAGGCATAACAAAGAGAAAAAAGCATGCCTCAAACGAAAAAACCCACGTCATAACGCGCTATGGAATGGCATATCATACCTTACCACACGTCACGCCTAACAGTAACGTCGTGAGGCTTTTCGTAAAGGCAAAGTTGCGCCTCATGCCATGGCACGCCTCACTGATTTCTGGTACATAAATATCGGGTTTTCTTAGACATGAAAGCTTTATGTCTTATTACCAGCTTGCAGTTTAGGGGCTATTTTCTCCCTAGTTCTAACGATGCGTAATTTATACAATATGTATTTCCATTTTTCTTGCCTTCTCGTTCAGTAACAATGGCTAACATTATGCATGTGTTCAATGACTTACTTCATCAATTAGATGATGCAGATGATGTAAGAGTCTCCCTTCTAACAATTGGTAATAACAGGCCAAAGTTCATCGGTCAAAACCACCGCGTACATGACTACAGAAAGGACCTATTGAGTAGTATTCCTTGTTCTTGTATTCAATTGAAGTCATTATACCTAAAATTACATGTAGAATACCTTACAATTTCTCAAAGTTTATAGTCGCTAACAATTGGAAAACAATTCACATAATCAGTATTGATTAATGCCCTAAAAATAAAAATTTCACCTTAAGTATATCTAAGAGCTATAGATAAGAAATTTGATTAGATTATATTCTCCTGATTTCGTGGATATAAAGAATGTCCAAAATGGAGATTGTATGAGGAAGTTATGCATTTGTTAAGTTATAAAATCAGTATTCATCTGATTTTCCTAAAATGAACTTTACACTGCTTCGTTTGAAATAGCTACGAACCTCGTAAATTGTTTTTAGCACGTTTTTTGAACTTAGCCTATGGTATATTACTTTATTTCATTTTTGAGACATTTTTAATCTAGAGCAAAATCGAATTCGAAAATCTGTTGAATCTGAAACAATTAATTGTGAAACTTTAATTGTCATTTCAAGGAGTTTCGTGTATTGGAATTGAAATCCGTTTGCATTTTTGGAACCACCATGACCGGGAAAATAAGTAGACACTTCCAGAAAAATTTTATGAGACGGTATGATGGCACAAGAATCGAGAAGTGAGATTTACATCACCAAAACTACATTACACTTGATTGTTTCCTAAAATATCTACTAAAAAGTCAAAAGAAGACTTTTCGGATGATCAACCATGCGTCAAATTGAAGCTACCCTCTTCCTTACAGTTTATTACTCCACTTATCACTCACATTTGCTTTCTCACATCCCTCCCTCCCATTTCATGATTGCCCACCAAAGAAGAAGGAGAACCGGCAGCTGTTACCAACCTAGACAACCCTCCTCTGACCATAACAACCCCCACCTATTGAGTTACTTACGATCCACCACCAATATCTTCTTTTTTTCTTTTAGATTGGAAAAGAAGAAACAACGAGGAGCTACCAGAGCATCCCCTCTCACTACCTCTCGCCGACAGTCGCTAATCGCCGCCTCCACCTCCATTTTTCCATCCTCAAGCAACCCAAGCATATCCTCCATTATCGACGTTGTTGGTGCTTTACTCCTCTCGGACTGCTGCGAGCAACTAAGGCTTGGAAGCCGATTGGGGATTGCCGGTTTCATCGATAGATCCTCCAATGATGACCCTCCTCGCTACTTTCATTCGTTGTCTTTTTCTTCCTGATCAGTCAAGGATCGTTAAACCGGATCCCAGCCCTCTCGTTTGAACCATACAACCAAATCAGCCACTCTATTTTTGTACAAAATAAAAAACAGCCCCTTATTTGTATATTTTAATCAAATCAGCCATCCATTCATTTTACAAGCCATCCCTTTTAATTTAAATCATTACATAAATAATCCCTTTTGATTTAAATCATTACGAAAATGGTCCCTTTAGTTGAAAATACTACAAAACAGATCCGGAAGTGTTTCCAAGTTCAAGAATGGTTATTTTGTGGTTTCTCATGACAAGCCTCACAAAACGAACCTAGATCGAGATCACGCATCAATGGTGAGTTTCTACGGCTCCTTTTTTATGCATTTCATATTTGGGGGAGAATGTATGTGTGTTTATCAAAGTCTTGATGTTTTACAAGTTATGATACATAAAAAGGCATTATACTTTGTTATTGGTTAAAAGTTGTGAATAGCAATCTAAAATGTGATAAATCACCAATAAATCTATTAAGTTAAAGTACATTGTTAAAAGAAGATATCCTTATACATTAAGTGAAATATGAATATAAATACTAAGAAAATTCACAAAATTATAAGTAGATTGCTATAATGATGCAAATATATTTGATAATTTATAAAGATTATGATATTTGTCACGTATAAGTTTGAAAATGTTAAAAATATATAAAATATATTATATATAATCAAGAATGTTATTCAAAATATTTAGGTATAAAAAGAAGGGACATTACTTTAAACGGTTGAAAAATTGATGAGATTAAATCTCTTTAAGATCGAAAAATTGATGAGATTAAATCTCTTTAAGATCGATAAGATTCTTAACAAGTAACACAAGAACACAAAGTAAATAAGAAAACAAGACGAATCAAACTGATGTCGAATGATTAATAAGCCACAACCTCAGAAGAACTCTATGAAGAATTGCTACTGTAGAGGTGTGGTAGGGTTACAATAAAGATATATACGACTACCAATATACGGTGCACGCATGCACTATATATATATATATGCATATAACCCTAATAAATGATGGTTGGACAGGCCCAAGCCAATTACAAAAAGGACTAAACAAAAAGCCCAAAGACGCAATCTTCTATACCCAAAAATCTCCCCCTTTGTGTCTATTAAGGCGAGAGAAATCCACTCATGTGCTTGTTTTGTCTTCTTCACTGTCTTGAACAGCTTCGGTATGTGTCACACCCCCAAACCGTAACGGCAGAAACGTTCGGGGGCGGATGACTTCATGTGGTAGCATCACAAATGAATACATAGTAAAGAAAGCAATACAACCATCATATATATACTTGAAAGTTTACATTGTTTTAAAAAGTACATGTTCAAAACCAATTACAATATGATGCCAAAATATGAAGTTAAACTGACGACGCAGCGTCCCTTCTTCAAAAGCTGTTTAATACCTGTAATTACTGAATCCTTGGGACATACAAGTAGTTTTGAAAGAGTATATCAGCATTTAAGCTGGTGGGTTTCATAAGTATTAAATGACAATGTTTGTATGAAATGAAATGTTTTGTTTTTATTTGTTTGTTCCTAGAAAATCCCATATTTTCTACTAGCATAAATGTAGCCTTCTATCAAGACAAATGTTTGTTTCTAGAAAATGTATGTACGTATAAAATATCCAATATGTTTGGAAAACCTCATAAATCAATGTATTTTTAATACCCCATGTGAGTTTTATAACCATGCTATTGACTCAGATTGCCTATACACAACGTTCTTTAGGCGTTGGAATGTTCTGACGTTTGTCACCCTAAATGGTGGACTGTAGCTAACAGTCAGGGCGCGGGTTGTCAAGCCCGTATAGATCTATACACAAACACCATGCTCCCCCTCCAAGGGATTCTGGTATATAATACAGGACTTGAAATGTGTACTCAAACGTACGTGAAGTTAATGTCTCACAAAACTTAGTATAAACACAGATTTACGTGTTAAAATGTTCGTTTGTTTTTGTATGTGAAAGTGACTTCTTGAAAATCACGTTTCTAGTATGTAAAAGTTAGTAATGTTATCGTAAAACTATACCTATTATAGCTTTCTAAAAGTGTTTCTCATTTGTTTAGAAATCCCTAGAAAATAAGTCCCTTGTTATGAAAGTATAGATTTTTATAGTGTCTAAGTTGGACACATATACATGAAATCTAAAAGAGAGTGTTTAATTTATACCTATATAACAACATTTTTTTCGTTTCACAAGATATAATGTTATCGTGATATATTTTACATACTAACGTTCCCTATAAAGTTTATAAATCACATAGGATTCTGTTGAATAAAAGTGTATAATAAAACTCTACATAATACACGATAATAATCGGGTGTTTTAGTTATATTCCCCCCCCCCCCCCCCCTTGAAAGCATATAAAAGCATTTAGAATATTTAAAAGGGTTAATTAAGGGGTATGAACTCACTTGAAAGATCGAACAAAGGCGAGATGAAAACCGGGCAGAATTTCTTCTTGGGAAAACGGATTTTCTCGGGATTCTCGGGAATCTCGGGAGTACAAACGACCTTCGGGACTTGAGCAAAGTGACTGGGGCTTCGGGTTAGCACGGGCACGAAAAACGAGGCAACAACGCAAGAGAAATGAGAGAGAATGGCCCTTTACTTCGGAACCCTCGCATCCCTTTTATAGGGGGTGGGAACCGCCTCGGTACGCTGGGCGTACGCGTGTGTCACGCATGACCGGATCCTCGACTGCCTCGAAGTTCGGATGGGATGGGTGCTAGCTTCGCATAGGGCGAGACGTGGACGATCCGAGGCCTAGGCCTTGAGTACGCTGGGAGTACGAGCTTAAGTTGGGCGTAACTCGGCCCTATCTGATGACTCGCCTTCGGATAATACAAAGGTTAAATAATAAAATTTATATTTTATTTATTTAATAAACTTCTAAAGTTCATATCTTCTTCATATGAACTCCGTTTTCGATGTTCTTTATATCCACGCGTAGGTGAGACTATGCTCTACAACTTCCGTTTAGATTCCGTCGGCAAATTTTGAAATTATTTTTATTATTTATTTTTAAAAGGTCGCGTTAAGAGAATAATTTCGTTAGAAATTCATAACGTCTTTATCTGACGTCCGTTTTTGCCAGACTTTTTACCGCTGAAATACCATTGTCGAGACCTTCGATTCTCGTTTAGGTCATTCCGGTCAATAGTCGTTCAATCTCCGATTCGAGTTTTTAGCTGTCTGTCGCTAAGCCGAACTTGGAAAAATCATAACTTCAACATACGAAGTCGGATTTGGGCGTCCTTTTTACGTACGATCACGGTTTAATGACATCAAACATAGCAGGAAATTAAATGGAAACTTTTTGGACATTTTATTTCCGAAGTTAATTTCATTATCACAAAAGTGGTTACAATACTTGACTTTTTAGGTCATTACATAGAGTTGAAATATCGGGTTGTCACATCATCCCCCCGTTAGAGGGAATTTCGTCCCGAAATTTAAAGTAGTAAAGATACTAGTGAATCAGAGAAAAAGATGAGGGTACTTTTGCTTCATCTGATCTTCGCGTTCCCATGTGAATTCAAGTCCTCGTTTGGCGTTCCAACGAACCTTCACGATGGGTATACGACTTTGTTTTGTTTATTTGACCTCTCGGTCCATGATTTCTACCGGTTCTTCCACAAAGTTGAGGCTCTCGTTGATCTCGATCTCGTCGAGTGGAATAACAAGAGTCTCATCGGACAGACAGTTTTTCAAGTTCGAGACATGGAAGGTTGGATGTATGTTACTAAGTTCACGCGGTAGATTAAGCTTGTAAGCCACAGGGCGGATTCTGGCATGAATCTCAAAAGGCCCTACGTATCTTGGATTTAGTTTCCCACGCTTTCCAAAGCGTATTAAGCCCTTCCACGGTAAGACCTTCAATAAAACGTGGTCTCCTACCTGGAATTCCAAAGTTTTCCTCCTTCGGTCAGCGTAGCTTTTCTGTCGGTCTCTAGAGGCTTTCAAGCGTTCACAAATTTGAACGATCTTCTCTGTTGTTTCTCGTATGATTTCCGGACCGGTGAGAGTGCTTTCAGGAACTCGTCCTTTAGCTAACTGGGTGTCGCCAACTTCCGTCCAGCACAGACGGGACCTGCACTTTCGACCATAGAGGGCTTCAAACAGAGCAGCCTTTATGGTATGATAACTATTGTTGTATGAAAATTCGACAAGGGGTAAATGGACATCCCATGCTTTTCCAAAGTCAATCACACAGGCTCTCAGCATATCTTCCAAAGTTTGTATTGTTCTCTCACTTTGCCCGTCTGTTTGTGGGTGGTAGGTTGTACTCATGTCTAGCCTGGTCCCCAGGGAACTTTGTAGTGACTGCCATAATCTTGAAGTGAATCTACTATCTCTATCGGAGATAATGGATATTGGAACACCATCGAGTCGCACTATTTCCCTTAAGTAAGTTCTTGTAAGCTTTTCCATCTTGTCAGTATCCTTGATTGGTAGGAAATGCGCGGATTTGGTCAATCTGTCGACGATGACCCATATGGTATCGAGTCCACCCGTCGTCTTGGGCAACTTGGTTACGAAGTCCATAGTAATCCGTTCCCATTTCCATTCCGGTATCTCCGACTGTTGTAGTAATCCTGACGGTTTCTGATACTCGACCTTAACCTTAGCGCAAGTAAGGCATTTACTTATGAAGGTAGCAATTTCTGCTTTCATATTAGGCCACCAGTACAGTTTCTTAAGATCCAGATACATTTTATCTGAACCTGGGTGAACGGAATATCTCGTGTTGTGTGCTTCGGTCATGACTACGTCCCTGAAACCACCATGTTTCGGTGTCCAGATTCGATCCATGAGATAATACGCTCCGCCACCCTTGATTTCTAGATTCTTTTCCATTCCTCTCAGGGATTCACCCGCCACATTTTCAGGTAGTAACGCTTCCAGTTAAGCCTCCTTAATTTTTGTGGATAAGTGGGAATGGATAGTCATAGTCAGAGATTTGACTCTCCGTCCAGTGTATTCTTTTCGTCTGAGGGCGTCAGCTACCACGTTGGCATTTCCAGGATGATAACGAATTTCGCATTCGTAGTCATTGAGTAACTCGACCCATCGTCGTTGTCGCATGTTGAGCTCCTTCTGGTCAAAAATGTGTTGAAGGCTATTGTGATCGGTGAAAATAGTACTCTTTGTTCCGTACAAGTAATGTCTCTAGATCTTCAGAGCAAATACTACTGCTCCTAACTCAAGATCGTGTGTCGTATAGTTCACTTCGTGTGTCTTAAGTTGTCGGGAGGCATAAGCAATAACCTTCCCTCTCTGCATAAGAACACAACCAAGTCCTTGGTTTGATGCATCGCAATACACTACAAAATCTTCTATCCCTTCGGGAAGGGATAGTATCGGTGCGGTGCACAAGGCCTGTTTCAGTGTTTGGAATGCTTTCTCTTGTTTCGCTTCCTAGTCAAAGGCCATGCCTTTCTGTGTTAATGTAGTAAGAGGTTTCGCAATGCTAGAGAAGTTCTTTATGAATCTGCGATAGTAGCCAGCGAGACCTAGAAATTGACGAATCTCTGTAGGTGTCTTTGTTGCCGACCAGTTCTCAATGGCCTTAATTATGGAGGGGTCCACGTGTATCCCCTTCTCACTAACAACATGGCCCAAAAATTCAACTCTTCGAATCCAAAATTCGCATTTAGAGAACTTCGCATAGAGCTTCTCGGATCGCAATGTTTCTAAGACTTTTCGTAGGTGCTGACTATGCTCTTCCTTACTTCGAGAGTAGATAAGTATATCATCGATGAAGAAGATGATGAACTGATCTAAGTAAGGATGGCACACACTATTCATTAGGTCCATAAAGATTGTTGGTGCGTTGGTTAATCCGAATGGCATCACTACAAATTCGTAGTGTCCATAACGAGTTCGGAAGGCTGTCTTGGGAGTATCCCCCTCTAGTACTCATAATTGGTGATATCCGGATCGTAGATCTATCTTCGAGAAGTAGTTTGCTCCTTGAAGTTGATCAAATAGGTCGTCAATGCGGGGTAGAGGATAACGATTTTTGACAGTAAGTTTGTTTAGTTCTCTGTAGTCGATGCACATGCGGAACGATCCGTCTTTCTTCTTTACAAATAGCACCGGTGCTCCCCAAGGTGAGAAACTTGGTCTAATGAATCCTTTTTGATCGAGTTCGTTAAGCTGACTGGAAAGTTCTTGCATCTCTGCTGGTGCTAGGCGATAAGGCGATTTCGCTACCGGGGTAGCCCCTGGAACTAAGTCGATTCTGAATTCGACTTGGCGTTGTGGTGGTAATCCCGGTAGTTCTTCTGGAAAGATATCGGGAAAGTCGCGTACTTCAGGAATGCTCTTGATGTCTCTTAATTCCTGACTCATATCGACGATGTGCGCAAGAAATGCATGACAGTCCTTCCGCAAACACTTTCGAGCTTGGATGCACGAAATGATGCAAAGGTTTGTACTTGATTTGTCGCCGTAAATCACTAATGTTTTGTCGTTAGGAAGACTAAGACGAACTGTGTTCTCAAAACACATGATGTTGGCGCGAAGAAGACTTAACCAATCCATGCCGACTATGACGTCGAAACTTTTAATTTGGACCGGCATGAGGTTGATTGGGAAAGAATGACCGTCTAAAGTTAACGTACAGTCCATGTATATGCAGTTAGTGTTTTCCGTTTTTTCGTTTTCCATCTCTACAGTGAATGATTTTTCTAACTTTATAGATTTATGTTTAAGTAAGTGAATAAAGTTTTGACTCACGAAGCTTCTCTCCGCTCCACTATCGAATAATATGCATGCATATGAATTATCGAGAAGGAACGTACCAGCAACTACAGTCGGATCAGCTACGGCTTCATCGTGGCCTATAGCCAAAACTCGTCCCACCCCGCCGGTATTTGCTCCCTTTGGGTAGTTTCTCTTGTAGTGGCCCACCTCACCACAACCATAGCAAGTTTGGCCTACACCTGCGCTGGGAACTTGAGTGATCGGCTTCGCGGGATCCTTGCAGAGACGGACAGTGTGTCCCTTTCTGTTGCAGTTGGAGCACTGCATTTCCCGACAAGGTCCATGATGGTGATAAGTGCATTTGGTGCACTTTGGAAGGTTACCCCCATAAGGCATTGTTGGGTAGGTATTTGTAGGAACGGTAGTAGGTACAGTAGCAACATTCAATGAAACCAGAGGTTGTTTCTTTGCGGATTCTTGGGAAGACCCACCCTTCCCTTTATTCCACACTCTCTTCCTGCTATTGTTGTTGTTGTTTCCCTTTTGTGGTTATGGTGTAGCAACCGTTGAGTTCTAATGACCTCCGTAATCAACAAGAGATTGTGCCAGTTCCTTGGCACTTTCAAAAGTGTCAGGTTTTGAAGCTAACACGCTTGATCGAATTTGGGGTGACAGTCCCCAAATGTATCTATCTATTTTCTTGCTCTCAGGAGCAATCATATCTAGTCAAAGGATTGCCAGATCGCAGAATCTGTTGGTATAAGTTGCTATGTCGGTACCAATCATTCCAAGAGTCCAGAGTTCGTGCTTGAGTTTTTGAATCTCTCCTCGTGGACAGTATTCTCTCATCAGCATGATTTTCAAGCTCTCCCAGCTTATGGAGTTTGCCACTATCAGGGTAAGTACCTTAACGTGGCCATTCCACCAAGTTAAAGCCCTATCAGTAAGTGTGAAGGTCGCAAACTTGACTTTGCTGTGCTCGGGACGAGAGCAGATTTCAAAGACGGATTCTGTCCTTTCGATCCACTGCCTCAGAGTCATCACACCACCAGTTCCATTAAACATCCGGGGTTTGGCATTAGTAAATTCCTTATAGGTGCATTCTCGGGATTGCCCATGACTCTCGCCATGGTTGGATGGGTGTGTACCAGTTCCCGAGCCAGTAGTACTCAAGTTATTGATCTGTGACATGGCAGTTGCTACAGTTGTGGTGACTACTGCTTGGAACATGACAGCATCAAATTGAGGAGGTGGAGGTGGTGGTGGTATGGGTGCTTCCCCACCGTTGTTTCGCCTTGGGTTCCTACGCGGAGGCATCCTTCAACTATAGGTTGAAAAGATAAAGATAAGAATTCCATAGCATAGAAACTGTATGTGTCTCATGAACTAAATTGCTATAGCTCAACAACAGATGATAGTATGAGTCTCAAAATAGAATAATGAAAGTTATTTGTAAGACTGAAATTATGAAACAAGCATTTGGTTTTTCCATAACTTTTTAAGGATTGAATGAAATACTCCACGTAGTAATAATAGTGCCACTTATATTAATATAATAGTTGATACAATGATCACGAAAATTTGACCCCTATAAGGGTCTCCGGTTACAAAGTTTAAGGAAAAATTAAAAACTTTTAGCCGAGGTCCTAAGTTATAACAAAATTTGAAATTTTGGCAAGCACTACTTGCGATGTAGGTTGGGCTTGGAGCTTGACTCCGCATCCGATTGCTTCGATTCCATTAGACGCCTATCAAAGGCGGCTAGTTGTTCCCTTAAATCGGCGAGGGCTGCAATCATTTGTGCTTGGAATGCCTCGATTTGGAGTTGGGCATTGTCCTGAATTCTGTCCAGCCTACGGATGTTAGAAGTGTGAACCTGTACTTCCACGTTGACATCCCGAATCTGGCTAGCTTGAACTCCAGATTGGTAGGACTGATTGGCTAGTTTGCCCACCATTACTAGGAGTGCCCGATCAGCCGAACCTCCGTCACGGACATCGTAGAAGTCTCGGCACATGCCGTAGGGAGGGCGTAGGTTTTGTTGTTGGCTCCAATGGTGGAGGTGACTTCCCCAGACGGGAGTCAGTCCTTGAAAGTTCCTTACGAAGACGGGAGGTTGTGCGGGTGGTGGATTGATCACTTTCGGCTCTGAGTCGGTACCGGAGTCATCATCCAATTCTATGGGTTCTTCGTCCACTTCGGGATCCTCTTCGATCCATCCCCCGTTGCCTTGGTTTGGATAGTAGGGGTCGCCGGGGTGGTGAAATCCAGCCATTTGACTGTACGAGAATAGGGTTATAAGAATCGAATAATGTTTGGAACATGTAAGACTAAACAGGTATGTTAAGCTATTCTAAGTAATAAATACTCCTATAGTATTTAAATTCATGTGTTTGATTCCCGTGATGTTTTGGTAAGTTTTGACTTGTTGTTAACTACGAGCAATCCTCGATATATATATTGGTTCGATCTCGGATAAATATAGTTGATCATGCTATATTTGTCCCAAATCTGATTACATATATCGAGTCTTAATCGTAGTGTCCAACTTGTCTAAATACTTCATGTATATTTATAATCATGAAAATAAGTTTGTTGTATGCATGTATTTGTACTTGAATGAACTAACATTATAAGTTAAATGAAACGTGGCTTAGGCGTAAAACAAAAAAATGTTTTATCACAGAGTATTAGTCCCTTAAGCATTTATAGTTTGTATATCTTATGTGGTTCGATATACTTAGTTCACTATAAACATTGCTCTGATACCAATCTGTCACACCCCCAAACCGGAACGGCGGAAACGTTCGGGGGCAAATTTTGAAATTATTTTTATTATTTATTTTTAAAAGGTCGCGTTAAGAGAATTTCGTTAGAAATTCATAACTTCTTTATCTGACGTCCGTTTTTGCCATACTTTTTACCGCTGAAATACCATTGTCGAGACCTTCGATTCTCGTTTAGGTCATTCCGATCAAAAGTCGTTTGATCTCCGATTCGAGTTTTTAGCTGTCTGTCGCTAAGCCAAACTTGGAAAAATCATAGCTTCAACATACGAAGTCGGATTTGGGCGTCCTTTTTACGTACGATCACGGTTTAATGACATCAAACATAGTAGAAAATTAAATAGAAACTTTTTGGACATTTTATTTCCGAAGTTAATTTCATTATCACAAAAGTGGTTACAATACTTGACTTTTTAGGTCATTACATAGAGTTGAAATATCGGGTTGTCACAGTATGATAGCCAGTAGAGTATGACGAAAAAAATATACCTGCGAAGCATGCATTGAAATTCTTTTTAGCAGCATCATCATTTTGTTTGCACCTGTTTCAACACGTCGAGTTTCCCACCATCAACTCGATGTATTGGTCCCTTGGAATGGGAATTTATTTCCACAATTAATCTTCCAGATTCTGGGTGTTACAGTTTCTATTTTATTTACTCTACGGCATTGATAAAGCATTGGTGGGGAGCTTTTAGCATGCCCCCTTTTTTGCTGGTGTAGAGGTCTTGTGTTGTAGTGTCGATTATGAGGTCATTATAGACCCCAAAGTTTGTTTCATTATCGCATATAATTGATATTGGATTTATACAAGAGTTTTGTTCACTTATACTAGTTGAAAGATATTGTATGTAATGGGATAGTTGTTGACTCAACATGATAAGTCTCATTACCCAAAATTAAGTCATATAACACTTAACTAACATCACGACATGATTGGTCAATGTTTATTAAATTACATTTAATAATTCATATATAAAAACCTACAATTTTTCATGAAACACTAGGTTTATATGGGAGGATTATGCCCTATTGATTAAGTGTCGGTTCCCAAATTAAGTAAGATAACACTTAGTTAATACGACGACACAATCATACAAAGTTTATAACTTGAAACTTAAGAGTTCTACATATAAACTATTAAATTGATTGTACGAAATTTCAAGTGTAAAGCTGGTTGTTCTATGTTTTCACATGGGTGACACGTCTTATTTTTATATAACTTGTTATTTAAAATCCATATATAAAAATGCATTTTGGTCATGGGAATCGTAAAATTTGATATAAGTTTGACTTACTTATATGTATTTTTCCAAATTTTTTACTTTTGGATTTGAACAAACCATATTTCTAAATAAGTCCAGATACACTTTACAACTCATTTATTTTATACTTTTGATAGAAAAGTACATATTTTATAAAAGCTAGTCCATCAGATAAATTTTATAAAACACTTTTAGTTATAAAAATATTTTGTGTCCAAACTTATTGAACTCACCAACTATCTTTTGTTGACATATCATAATGCATGTATTCTCAGGTTTATTAACATGTTGGAAGTGTTTGCATAGAGGCCTTTCCATATCTATACTATGTCTTTGTAAACGCCGAATGGCTAGGCGTGTGTTGCGATCTAGCAATAACTAATGCCAATTTAATTTCTATTTTGGTAATAATATAAGATTATATTTGTATTGTTCAATGTATGTTCACTAATTTACATCACGTACCTCGGTGGTCGGGGGTGTGACACTCTATTGTATATCCTAGAGCAGGGATTTTGGGGAAATACCCTCGACAACCACTTAGTGAATAAATTCTTGCACTCTTCTTTAATTTAGACGATTTTAACTAGTATATAGTTATTTATATGATATATATTATATGAAATGATACATATAATTATTAAGTGTAATTGTTGACATAGGTTCCCATGGGATAAAGTGATATGAGATTTCACTTACAAACAGTTGTGTACTGTCTTTGATAAGATTAAGGGGCATTTGAACCCCACAAAGCCAAAAGTCGGTAGTAGACATACATATACGGTGTAAGGATTTTTCTATGCATTTAAGGTATGTCATCTATGTTTCATAATAGTTTTTAAGCAATAAGTATTGTAAAATTATCAAGGCCAACTTTACCTTTTTTTTTAAAACTAAGCAAAGGCTTACGGCCCCAGATTATAAAGCTTATTCGCTTATTCTTTAGTCGATTGTTAGGAACGTTGATGCCATAATCAACAATTCCATGAGTTGAGGAGCGGCTATTCGATTTCCATAAAAAACACAACCTTTTGTTCAAGTGTTCTTCTTCCTTCTCGGCTTCTCCTCTTGTCCTCCAATCTCGATTCTTGAAAACTAAAAGGGTGGAAGTCTGATTTCTAATTCCGAAACGTACAAACGCATCCAACAATTATCAGCATTCTCCATTCTCTGATTCAAACATTTAGTGATTCTCGTTTAGGCCGTAACTCAACTGAAAGTCTAAAACCATATGTCCTTTTAGATCGTTTTCCACTTTTTGAATTTTGAGTAACTGAGTTTTCCACTTTTCCAATTTTAAGTTTTCCAATTTCCATTACTTGATTATCTTCTAGTTTTAACTTTTGAGTAATTGAGTTTTCCTGTTTTTCATTAGCTCATCATTTGTGATTATGGTAGTCTGGTAGATTAAGAGTTTAAGACATCGTACTTTAGTGCACCTTATCATATCTATTTGAAGAGCAAATTATTACCAAAGATTTCAGGTTCAAATGTCACATACATATAGCATAATGCATTTTATATGAATATGATAGGTGTTATTTCTTTATTCTATTTGGACAGGACTTAATTTTTTTCCATACATAATGCACTTTATCCAAATATCACATACACAATACACAATCCCTACATTGATTTACGCCATGTCACGTGTATACTAATGATTCTAGTTGGATTGGACTTAATTTTTTTTCATTTTCAGAATTCAGAGACATAGGGTTGGTACTTGGAAAGAATTTGAATTTTCATTTTTGATTTTTCCATTATCTTCTATTCTCTGCCATTTATATACTTTTTAGTGTATTATTGTCAGTACCAAGCTCGGATAAAGGATGGAGGTTGATAACATTAAATATAGCAAAGGCCAAAGGGCTCAATTTTTTGGTTCGCTTAAAGCCCCCAAACTGGTTGACACGCCCCTGAAAATTATTATGTTGGTTACTTGTTTGACATCTTAATTTCGTAGACTTGGATCATGGAGACATTTCCCAACAGTAATATAGTCGGTTTCCTATACCAGGTGTTATACCTCGGGCAGTTGCATACCATAAGATGAGGCGTTTAAATGTTGTTAATTGTGAACATAATCTTGATGTTAAAATTGTATGTATCTTACTTTACCTTATAGTCTATAACTTTCTAAAGTCAAAAGAATCATTAATTAGGCATCTGGTGTATGTTCCAGACCTAATTATATGTTCTGGGGACATTCCGGAACATAATTATGTATCAACACATTCTGGAACCAAATTACGGATCAACATTCCGGATGTGTTCTATGCATCATGGACATGTTCTACACATTCGAAATGTGTTCCATACAAGTTAGAATTAGAATATTTTTAAGATTTGTTGATCTAGTGTACACATATAACTACATGTAATCCTATAATAGCTTAAAAATCTAAGGAAAACAAACAATATCTATTTAATTTCATATAACATATACTTTTAACACATAACCTAAATTAAAGACATAAAATTATAAAGATAATCAAAACTCACATATAAAAAATGAACATTTTCATTACTAGAAGAAGTCATTGTTTCAATTTAATTTGTGCCCGAAATGTTGTCTAGAATGGAGTCTAAAATGATTGAGTTCGAAATGAAGTCCAAAATGGGTTCAAAATGCTATTTATAGGGGTACTACATTACCAGATCGAATCCTATACCCATTTACCGAATACAAAATTCAGGTCCGGAATAAGTCACTCCTGGCATAAAGGTCATTTTACGTAAATAAAAAAAATATGTGCTTATTTTATATAAAATAGCATTATAAAGTGGTCAGTTTACTCAATTTCCCCATTATATGTGTATCTTAACTAATAATTAACATCATAACTTTATGCTTTAGAATTATGTAAATCATGTTTTGTTGTATCTCATATGTTGCATCTCGTATCTCGAATACTTGTAATGTTTTGGAATGGAAATCGTGTCTATTAGTTGCAGGATTCTACACAGAGCTAAACAGGTTAAATGAAGACATTGCTTCATGTCAACTACGACCTGGTCAAGACGAATGGACATGCTTGCTAACGTCGAACGGGAGATTCACTATAGAAGCAATCAGAGGGAAAATGGACCTATCTGCACAACGCTCTTCTAATCTTCCATTGATCAGTTGGTGTCAGGTTATCCCAATAGAGGTGTTATGCTTTTCTTGGAGGGCTACACAAGGACGCATTCTGTAAAATCCCAAAATTCATGACCAAAAATTTCATTTGTAATTATTAAATAAAACCATAGTTATCAAACATCCGTCAAAACATAAGTTAAAGTATTCAAAACATCACAATCAGAGTATCCATATCAAAAACATATGTCAAATATATCAGAGTAAACATCCTAGGCTAAAACATCATGGTGTGTGCAATGCAGTCATCCCGAGCTCCTCCTTTGCTACCGGAAGTACCTGAAACCAAAACTGAAAACTGTAAACACAAAGCTTAGTGACTCTCCCCAAACTACCACACACCATACACATAATCACAAAATCAAATAATAACATATCGTAGGCCCTGCCCCTTCATCGGGCCCCGCCCGGCATCGGTCAGTGTCTGACATCAGGCCCCGCTCGGCATCGAGAAAAGCTCGGAATACATATAAACAATACATATAGAATAATCACATACTCTAAACATATAAACATTCATCGGGCCCTATCTGGCATAGGACCGAAATTCAGAAAGCATACAAACATTCCTCGGGCATTGTCTGGCATCGGACCGAAAGCCGGAAACTTACAAATACAGACACATGTAAGAATCAAAAAGACATCAAGCATACAAACATTCCTCGGGCACAGCCTGACATTGGATCGTAATCCAAAAAACATATAAAAAATTCATCGGGAACAGCCCGACATCGGAACTTAGTCCGAAATACATACAGTCATATATACGGGCTGACATTGGTGCCTTCGAACCATTCAAACAGGACGAAAACTCACCTCTAATGTCGCATGCTAGCTGAAACATCTCTTTCCCGAAATCAGATCTACTCACTCCTTGACCCTAAACAACCCCTTAGATACCATTTCATACTCATAACCCTTTAGGGTCAACTATGGTCAAAGTCAAAGGCAAGGTCAAAGTCAAAGTCAACACTCTGAGTTGACTCAACTCGTCGATTTATCCTTTAGCTCGTCGAGTTCCCATAAATCTCAGAATCATGCCTTTTCGAATCAACTCGTCGAGTCCTCCCTCAACTCGTCGAGTTCTTCCTTTTAACAGAATCGGTACACTTTAGCCCAACTCGTCGAGTTCTTTAGTATGCTAACCCTTCTTAATGCCTTAAGCTCTTAGTCTTCAAATCCTTGTCCCATATTCCATATATGGGCCGAAAATACATCTAGGAGGGTAAAGTTTCCAACTATACCCATAAAAAACCCACTCTAGAAGAAATAAGCTCTAACCCTAACCTAAAAAGGCTAAGGTCTTGTTCCAAAAACAACCAAAACTTCAAGATATACCATGAGGTCATAGATCTGGACTCTAGGGACTAAATGATCTCTACTCATCGAGTATGTCACTTAAAATGTGCGGCCCTTTTGATCTCTACTGGACGAGTTTGGGGCTCCCAACTCATCGAGTTGCTCTATAAATAGAATGAATTGTAAGTTAATACGTACTAGGAACCAGGCATTACAATTCTCCCCCACTTGTCTCTGAATTTGTCCTCGACGTCTGTTGACTCAAATAATTTTGGATAATGCTCTCTCATCTCCTCCCCTGGCTCCCAAGTCCACTCTGTCCCCTTGTGCTGCATCCACTGAACCTTCACCAACTGTACAACCTTGTTCCTCAAGGTTTTCGACTTCCAATCAAGAATTTCTACTTTCCTCTCGACATAGTTCAGGCGGTTGTCCACCTGAATATCCTCTAAGGGAACAACTGCGGAGCCATCCACTAAGCACTTCTGCAGCTGGGAGACATGAAAAGTGACGTGGATCTGACTAAGCTCGTCTGGCAGATCCAGTCAACACGGAACCCGGCCTACCCGAGCCAAAACCCTGATTGGACCAATGTACCTGGGGCCCAGCTTGCCCCGCTTCCTGAACCGGATGACACCTTTCCAAGGAACACCTTCAAGAGAACCATATCCCATACCTGAAACTCCAGGTCCGAGCGGTGATTGTCGGCATAGCCCTTTTCTGACTCTGAGCAGTCTGGAGCCTGCTCCAGACCTGCTGGATCTTCTCAGTAGTCTTGAGTACCACTTCAGTACTCCCCATGACCCTCTGACCTACCTCACCCCAACAGATTGGAGTCCTACATTTCCTCTCGTAGAGCATCTCAAAGGGAGGTCGGTCTATGCTAGCGTGGTAACTCTTGTTATACGAAAATTCCACTAATAGAAGATATGTATCACAACTCCCTACGAAATCTAATACGTATGCACACAACATATCCTCTAGAGTCTGAATCGTCCTCTCACTCTGCACATCCGTCTAAAGATGAAAAGTTGTACTGAAGTGAAGACAAGTATCCATCTCGTCATGAAATCACTTCCAAAATCTGGAAGTGAAGCGAATATCTCGGTTTGACACAACCGACACTGGCACTCCATGACATGCCACCACCTCGCGTATGTAGATCTCGACTGGCTTCTCAGCCGATATACTCTTCTGGATAGGGATGAAACGTGCACTCTTGGCCAACTGATCCATGATGACCCAAATCGAATCCACTCCATGTGCAGTTCTAGGAAGCTTTGTGATGAAATCCATGGTGATGTCTTCCACATACAGTACCAAAAAGCTAACTATACTCCCACTAGCTCTGACATATACACATGACTCATCCTCGCTTCTTGAAAAACCAAACTCTTTGACTTTCTCATCAAAACAAAGATTCCAGCTGGGAGATGCTTGTTTCAATCTATAAATGGATTTCTCAAGCTTGCAGACTCTAGTAGGGTACTTTGCATTGACAAAACCCTCTGGCTGACTCATGTAAACATCTTCAGCCAACTTTCCATTAAGGAAAGCGGTTTTGACATCCATTTGCCATATTTCATAATCATGAAATGCAGCAATGGCTAGCATAACCCTAATAGACTTAATTTTCACTAGTGGTGAAAAGGTTTCATCATAGTCAACTCCCTGAATTTGGGTGAAGCCCTTCACAACCAGTCGCGCCTTATAAGTGTGCACTTTCCCATCCATGTTGATCTTCTTCTTGAAGGTCCATTTGCAGCTGAATGTCTTACGGCCCGATACATTATCAACCAAGTTCCAAGCTTGATTGTGATAAATGGACTAAATCTCGCTGTCCATAGCCTCTTTCCATTTCACAAATCCAGGGAATGCCATGGCTTCCTTATAGCTGTTAGGTTCATCCAAATTTACCAGTGTATTATCACTGATAAATGTATCACCTTCCGCAGTAATATGAAAACCATAGTAATGCTCAGGTGGATTCCTAACTCTAGTGGAACGCCTCAGAGGTACAGACTCGTCAGTTGGTTCCACAGGAGTTTCCTCCTCAAGTTGATTGCTAGGGTTTGAGGTTCCTTCACCACTTGACTCTTGAAGCTCTTCAAGGTCAATTTGCCTCCCGCTGTTTCCTTGGCTTATAAATCCTCTCTCGTGAAAGACCCATCTCCTTGCTACAAAGACCACATTCTCACTGTGTCTATAGAATAGGTAACCAAAACAATAATGTGGGTAGCAGATGAAAATACACCGCTCACCACGAGGTTCGAGCTTGTCGTGAGTCTCACGTCTCATGAAAGTCTCGCAACCCCAAATATTGATGTGGTCTAAAGTGGGAACTTTCCCAGTCAACATCTCGTGAGGTGTTTTGGCAACCTTCTTGGTAGGGACTAGATTAAGGAAATGGGTGGTAGTCTCTAAGGCATACCCCCAAAATGAGATCGGTAACATAGCTCAACTCATCATGGAACGAACCATGTCCAACAAGGTTCGATTGCGCCTCTTAGCCATACCATTAAGTTGTGGTGTTCTGGGAGGTGTCAATTATGAAACAATTCCACATTCCTTAAGATAGTCAAGGAACTCTGTACTAAGATACTCTCCACCTCGATCGGATCGAAGCATCTTAATGTTCATGCCCAGCTGATTCTCCACTTCCTGTTTAAACTCTTTGAACTTTTCGAAGGTTTCTGACTTATGTTTGATTAAGTAGATATAACCATATCTACTGTAATCATCAGTAAAAGTCATATAGAAGCAGCTAGCATCCCTTGTGTCGGTTATGATGGGTCCACACACATTTGTGTGTATGAGGTCCAACAAACCTTCACCCGTAGCACAAGTACCAGTGAAGGGTGACTTAGTCATTTTTCTAAGTAAACAATACTCGCAACTATCATCTGACCTTAAGTCAAATGATTCCAAGATTCCAACCTTTTGAAGTTGGCATATTCACTTCTTGTTAACATGTCCAAGACGACAATGCCACAAGGATTCTTTGTCCAAACTAGTGGAAGAATCAATATGCAATACATTATTTCCTAAGTCGTCTACAACCGACACAATTTCATATACACCATCACAAGGTAATGCTTTAAAATAAAGAACATTATTATAAAAAGCATTAATACCACCACATTCATTATCAAATGAAAAAGAAAATCCTTGTTTGTACAAACCGTGAAAAGAAATAATATTTCTCGCCATTTCAGACGAGTAATAGCATTTATTCAAATCTAATATTAACCCACTACTCAGAGATAAAGAATAAACTCCAATCATAGTGACAAGTGAAGATTTCCTATTCCCCATGATCAAGTTTATCTTCCTGTGCTCCACGTCCTCACTTCTTCTTAGGCCCTGCAAATCAGAACATATGTGAATACCAAAACCTGCATCAAGGACCCAAGAATTAGTATGTGGTGAGTTATTAGACAATATAGTGTAAATACATGCATGGGTAGGTTTAACCTTCCCATCCTTAACGTATTGTAGGTACTTGGGGCAGTTTCGTTTCCAGTGCCCCTTATCTTGACAATAGAAGCATTCAGCTTCTTTTGGGTTGGAAGAGGGAGTGACAGAACCACCTTTGGTTCCACTCGAAGATGAGCCATCAAGAGACTTTCCATTGGTAACCTTCGAAGGGGTCTTCCTCTTTTTCCTTTTACTTTGCCTGATTGCCAAAATAGGGGCGGTGTTAGGAGTAGGATTAGTAACAAATGATTTACCTTTGAGACCACTTTCATCGGTCTTCAAAAGTCCTTGAATCTTGTTGAGTGTGACCTCCTCCTTGTTCATATGATAGGTCATTCGGAATTGATCATAAAAATTAGGTAAGGAGTGCAGTATGATGTCAATAGCCAACTCCTCAAGGAAGTTCACATTCAACTTTATTAAACGGTCCATAAACCTTTGCATTTTCTGCATGTGGCCTGTGATGGGCTCACCATCCTTCATTCGCGTTGTTATCATGGAAGAGATGATTTCATACCACTCTTGACGAGCACTCTGATAGTATCTTTCCATCAGGTCCATGTGCATCTCAAAAGGGTAAAAGTCCTCATACAACTTTTGGAGTTCATTTGTCATTGTGGCCAACATGATACATGCCACCTTAGTGGCATCTCTCCCATGATTCCTGAAGTCAGCGATCTCCTGAGGAGTAGCAGTAGACTCATTGATCTCCCTCAGCTTCTTATCGAGGACATATTCCACGTCCTAGTAAAGTGGAACCATCAAAGATGACTCTCCCATAAAGATTCATGAGAGAGAAGGAGCCGATAGGGTTTGATCCAGAAGCGTTGTTGGAAGACATCTGAAAAGAAGAAAGACAAGTTTAGATTAGATACAAAGTCGTTAATAAGACACCCAAATGTAGTATTAAGGCTAGGACCCAACACAATACTTTATAACTTGGAAGAGGGATGCCGTAATCCAAGCTATAAAATATTTTAAGGTAGGCGAATGACGATTCACCAATTTCCACCTTGAAAAGTGAAATAGGAATTAGGTTTCAATTGGATTGAAACTCCTAGATCTTTTAAGATTCATTAAACTTTTCAATGGCATGTTTAAATCTCAATTATGCCCTCTCAAGTTTGTGACTGGATGCCGAGGATCACAAACAAGGTGTGAATAACCATGAAAATTAACTTGGTACCCTTAATTTTTATCACCTAATCGATGTGTCGGTTAACCACACGTGCTCCACCAATCTATGATAAACATTAAGTTACCCTTTTCCACTCTTATGAGTCCATGTTAGTGTGTCGGTTAACCACACACGCTCCACTAACGATTTGGTAAGGTACAAAGTGTAATTTCATGGGTTAGCACCAAATTCACATTTTCCTAAAGTAACTAAGATTGAGAATTTATAAATGGTTTAGTTACTTTATACTTATCATTATACTTTTAATGAGAATTGTAGTCCTTATCCTACCTGTTCGACTAACGACCCTCCACTAGTCAAGGAAGCAGTGGATGAGAGTGGACACCCATTAAGCTGCCATTTTATAGGCAACAACCTTATATGTCACACCCCAAAACCAAGAACGGCGGAAACATTCTGGGGCGGAGGACGTCATGTACAGTATCACAACAATGTAAAGTAGTAAACAAGCAACAACATCATCCATTGCATTAATAATATAATTATTATACAAGTGTTCTGTCAAATTATAAAAGACACTAAAGCATAAATCAAAATGAAAGATGAGTCTTGAATGAGCTCCATCTTCTCTAAACCTTGCATTTGTACCTGTCTATAGATGACCTGAGGATACAAGTAATTTTGAAAGCGAGTATCAGCTTTGAAGCTGGTGAGATCATAAGTATTTTAGTGTCTTAATTTGTATGTAAGAATTTGTATGTATATGAATTGTAAGTATTGAAAATGTATATGAACTGTAAATATGGAAAATGTATATGAACGGTAAGTGTAAAAATGTTTGTAAAACAACTGTAAACGTTTGAAAAACCCTAGAAATCCCTATGATTCCTACTATTATATAAAGGGTGTCTTCTACCAAGACCTAACTGTTCTCAATGTAGTCTTCTACCAAGACTTAACTGTTCTAAATGTTCGTTTCTTGTAAAAGTGTGTAATATTCCCGAGTGTAACTATCATTAACAAAATATAGTTTTTACATTTAATGTTTAAGTGAAAAGATCACTAAATATATGTAAAGGGAAAATTAATGTAGTACTGTAGTGTTGTATTATAGGAACTACTGTTGTACTAACTACCTTAAACCGGATTTATATTAAGGTATCATGTGATTAATTGCACCATACTATTGACTGGTAACAACGACATACGTATGGTCGTAAAAAGAAATGACGTTTGGCACCCGCAGACCTGCAGGTCCGGCTGTAGCTAGCAGCAAGGTGTAGGATAGTCAATCCAGTATAGATCTATACGCAAACTCACGCTCTCCCTCCAAGAGACTCTGGCTACAACTCGGGCCATGACATTTAAGTCATGCTCCGATACAGGATCACAATTTTGTCAATGTATTTATGTATATGTAATGTATCGCTACTCCTTCTAGTATCATTGTATATGTTCTCTTTCTAGTATAGTTGTATATGTTCTTCCTCTAGTATAGTTGTATATGTACTCATAGTAATGTAATGTATATGAACGTATGCCTTTGCTACCTAAAGGTACTGAACTGACTGAAAGGAACTATTATGTCCATATATGTATACATGATATATAACTAATATTTAAACGACCTTCGGACGGGTACCCGATATCCTATCAGACCACATCCAAATCGAGGAAAAATATGTAACAAATTAGTCTATAAACAACTAATAAACAAGTCAAGGCACCCTAGGACATTCTAAACACCTTTATCAAGTGTTATTAGCCTCTAGGATTGCATCTAAGTGTTTGTTGGGGAAGCTATTGTGTGTAGGGCTCAAGAAAAACTCCATAAGGGAGTTCACGACCCTAATGGAACTACCAAATGAGTTTACGGTCGTAAACCCATGAGTTTAAGGCCGTAAGCTTATACTTAGGTCACCATTTGATGTTTGATGCTCTATAAGGCCCTAATAAGCATTTCTACTTAATGGCTTGATCTATGGAAGAGTTTATGGCATAATTGTAACGCCCGTAGATCAGGGCTAGTCAATTTAGAGACAATAAGCGTCAAAAATGACTTTTTGATAGAATATTATTTAGGATGAATAATCCCAACTAAGTTGTAGTATATGTTACAAGGTTTCCGTGCATATAAAGAACGCCAAAATCCGAGTTATAACAAAGAAGTTATGACCTGTCGAAGTTTCGCGACAGAACCGGCACGACATAGCGCGACGTAAAAAGTGAATTTACGTTAGAGCAATATTTAGCCTTAGAAATCTAAACGAGAATCGAAGATCTCGTTGTTGGTATCGAAGCGATAAAAAGTTAGGCGAAAACGGACGTCAGACGAAGAAGTTATGAATTTATAACGAAATTTTCTGTCCCGACTTAGTAAAAAATAAATAATAAAAATAAAAGTCAAAATTAGCCAACGGAGTCTAAACGAAAGTCGTAGAGCGTAGTCTCACCTACGCGTGGATATAAAGAACGTCGAAAACGGAGTTCGTATGAAGAAGATATGAATTTTCGAAGTTTATTAATGAATTAATAATTAAATTTAATTATTAAATCCCGGTATTATCCGAAGGCGAGTCATCGGACTCATCCGAAGTACGCCCCGCGTACAGAGAAGCATGACGAACTTTGCACTCGAGTTCTTCGGATGACGCATGCAGTGACGAATTCGGACGCGTATGCCCCGCGTACTCCGAGGCTCTAGCCTCCTATAAATAGGATGCGAGGGCAGCCGGTTCTTTTGTTCATTTTCCCTCTTCTCTCTCCCGTTTTGCATCGATTTGCATGCCAGAAATACCCCGAAGCCCCGGTATTATTCTCGAGCCCCGAAGCAAGTCCCGAGATCCCGAAGATCCCAAGAAGTGCGGTTCCCGAGCCGAAGCTCTGCCCACGAGAAGTTCGATTTTTGTGGAGATCTTCCAGATCTACCGAAGAATACTACTTCTGCAAGTCGTAGTGCTGTCCGATCATCTTCTGATCAAGTGAGTGTATACTACCTTTCATAAACACGATAATAATACAAGTATGGTTTGAGTGTATTAAGTATATTGTTGTTTATATGTGTGGGTGGGTAGTTACTTTCTTCCAACACATAAATATGAGGTATTTGCTATGAAATACGTGCTATGTGTTTATATGTTATTTGTCTATTTGAGATGGGCATGGAAATTGGAGTTTTATACAGGTGTTAAATGATTTAAACTGTGTAAGTATTTATATCTACAAAATTGTTGGGTAGAACATAGGTAGATGGAATTGTTGGTGACTATGGAGTTAGCACCTATTGTATAAACCTTGGCGACGATGTGACTTCGTGCCTATTTGATGAACCTTGGTGACTATGGAGTTAGCGCTTGTTGAGTAAACCTTGGCGACTATGGAGTTAGCGCTTGTTGAGTAAACCATGGTGACTATGGAGTTAGCGCCTATTGTTAAGTGAACCTTGGTGACTATGGAGTTAGTGCCTATTGTTGAGTAAACCTTGGCGACTATGGAGTTAGCGCTTGTTGAGTAAACCTTGGCAACTATGGAGTTAGCGCTTGTTAAGTGAACCTTGGTGACTATGGAGTTAGCGCCTGATAACTATGGATTTAGTACTTGATAAATAAACTTTGGCAGCAATGGAATTCGTGCCAATTCCTTACGAATAAATGAATGAAGGATAGTTGGTTCTTAGGGTGAAACCTTGAGAGGATAATGGGGATGGGTAATTGGGTTGATTGTTTGTTGATTACATATAATAATTATATTATTATGGGTTGAAAACCCTATGTGCTCACCAGGCTTCCAAGCCTGACCCACTCAGTTTTCTTTTCATTACAGGTAATGGCACAAGGGTATAAGTTGGTGGACTTGACGAGAGATTTTGGGATTAAAGATCAGTAGTTATAAATAACTATTGTAAGATCTGTTTTATATTGTTTATGCTTTTGGTCTGTAACGAACATGACATCCCAAGGTTTTATTATTTAATGAAAATACATTCTTTTCGAAAAATGTTTTGATAAATGGTTATCATATTTTATTTTGGGAACAAATTCCGCAACCGTTTTCTTTAAACGATCACTCTGATTTATAAAACAAAGCATAAACAAATCGGTCTTTTCTGGCCGTGAAATTGGGGATGTCACAGTTGGTATCAGAGCATTAGTTTAAGCGAACTAGGAATATGGATTTATTTCTAGACTTAAACTTAGAATGCAAAGCAATGATTGTGAGTTGATTGTGTTCATTATATTTTAGGTAGTACACCTAAATTGACACAGGCACTATTTTATTTTAGGAAAATTGCCTAAATTACTATTATGTGCTAATTGTTATATGTTTGCCATATATGATGTTAATTGTTCGGATCTATGGTTTGTTGCCGACCGGATCTGGAAACCTTATGTGTTTAGGATTCTAAGCGTGCGTCTACGATATTAGAACTAACATGTAAACGTTTCGGAGTGATAAGGATGATTTGAATATCTATTGTGACTAAGGATCTAATTTCACCTTATTCGGTGTATAGATCAAAAATGGTGAGAACGAGGAGTGGAGTTGGAAATGCTGATGAAAACAGGAATCAAATACCAGTGATTGAACAAATACCTGTTGTAGCAGCAGCGCCTGAACCAATGACAATGGCCGGAGTTCAAGTGATGATCCAGGCAATGTTGAATAATCAGATGGAAGAAACCAGACGTCTGATCAGGTAGAATCGCGAGGAATTGTCAATTCAAGTTGAAGAGCCCGAAGTAAATGGAGGTCAGTCTGAAGGAGGAAACTATAGTGGGACCGTTGGTCAAGCCAACCCACCAATAGTTCGCCAAAACAACCAGGATAGAGGAAATGATGGACATGGATGCAAGTACAAGGATTTTATGGCATCCAAACCACCATGTCTTTCTGGGAGCCCGACACCGGTGCAAGTCATGGACTGGATCTCCGAAATGGAGACAATGTTTGAAAGTTGCGAGTGTAGCAACAGACAGAAGACCGCTCTTGCAATCCCTCTGTTAAAATCTGGAGTATTGAGCTGGTGGAAGTTACTGGCTGGTTCGATGCCTAAGGGGGAAGCTAGCAAGATGTCTTGGGAAGAATTTGTGGTGCAACTGAAATTGCAATACTGCTCTGAGCAAGATCTTCTGGAAATCAACAATGAGTTCCAGAATCTAAAGAAAGGAAAATTGAGCGTTACTGAATACGCTACGAGCTTTACGGAGAAAATGAAGCTTATACCACACCTAATTCCAACTGAACTTTCCAAGGTCAACAAGTTTGCCAATGGATTACCAGCGGACTTTGGTCCGATAGTCAAACAAGCAACCACTCTGAAAGCCGCCATCTGGGCAGCCAAGAATGTTGAGACCCAAATAAAAGAAAAGGGTCTGGAAAGAGCTGAAGTTGGAGAGAAAAGGAAACGTGAAGGTTCTTCAATAATCGACAAAGAAAGTAAATTCTCAAAATCTGGGGGAAGAGATGAAGCTAAGTGGTGTGAGAAGTGTAAGAAGAAACACTTCGGGAAATGTAGCGAGGAGATGACTTGTTACAAATGTGGGAAGATAGGGCACTACGCCAATAAGTGCGCACCCCTCAAGAAGGTGTGCTATAGGTGTAACGAAGAAGGTCATATTTCTAAAGACTGCCCACAGAAAAACACACCTCCACAGCCAAGGGCATTCAACATGTTCCTCAACGAAGCAGAAAAGGATGGGAGGATTAAAAGATGAAGACTTCATATTAATATATAAAGTCTGTATCAGGAAGCATAGCCTGTTAGAGGCATAGTATAGGGTGAACTTGAACTTTTGTGTAATAGTTTCAAGAATTAATATAAACCCTGGTTTTGTTATCTGATGTGTTGAATGATTATATGATTTATGTATGGTGACTTGGTTAACTGCGAGACAATACTTGGGACGAGTATGAGTAGGTGTGAATGGTAGTAGAGATCTATACTACCGGAAGCACATGACTCACGCTTGGATCAGGGGAAGTCACAAGGTTATCAAGAAGCTAGTAATTGATTCCGTTTTATTCAAGTATGTCATTACCATTGTTTCGGTAATGTCTAGTAAGATAGTTGTTATTCTGACCCTAGGGGTCATATCAATTGAGTCTGACTACGATGAGAGGTCATCGGGATACGACCCATCAAGGTTATTACTTTGAATGGAGAGATAACTAATGGAGTCAGTATACGAATCCTATTTCGTTGATGATTCCGGGACGTAATCATCCTAAGGGGGAGATAATTGTAACGTCCGTAGATCAGGGCTAGTCAATTTAGAGACAATAAGCGTCAAAAATGACTTTTTGATAGAATATTATTTAGGATGAATAATCCTAACTAAGTTGTAGTATATGTTACAAGGTTTCCGTGCATACAAAGAACGCCAAAATCCGAGTTATAACAAAGAAGTTATGACCTGTTGAAGTTTCGCGACAGAACCGGCATGACACAGCGCGACGTAAAAAGTGAATTTACGTTAGAGTGATATTTAGCCTTAGCAATCTAAACGAGAATCGAAGATCTCATTGTTGGTATCGAAGCGATAAAAAGTTAGGCGAAAACGGACGTCAGACGAAGAAGTTATGAATTTATAACGAAATTTTCTCTCCCGACTTATTAAAAATAAATAATAAAAATAAAATTCAAAATTAGCCAACGGAGTCTAAACGAAAGTCGTAGAGCGTAGTCTCACCTACGCGTGGATATAAAGAACGTCGAAAACGGAGTTCGTATGAAGAAGATATGAATTTTCGAAGTTTATTAATGAATTAATAATTAAATTTAATTATTAAATCCCGGTATTATCTGAAGGCGAGTCATCGGACTCATCCGAAGTACGCCCCGCGTACAGCGAAGCATGACGACCTTCGCACTCGAGTTCTTCGGATGACGCATGCAGTGACGAATTCGGACGCGTACGCCCGCGTACGCCTGTACGCCCTGCGTACTCCGAGGCTCCAGCCTCCTATAAATAGGATGTGAGGGCAGCCGGTTCTTTTGTTCATTTTCCCTCTTCTCTCTCCCGTTTTGCATCGATTTGCATGCCAGAAATACCCCGAAGCCCCGGTATTATTCTCGAGCCCCGAAGCAAGTCCCGAGATCCCGAAGATCCCGAGAAGTGCGGTTCCCGAGCCGAAGCTCTGCCCGCAAGAAGTTCGATTTTTGTGGAGATCTTCCAGATCTACCGAAGAATACTACTTCTGCAAGTCGTAGTGCTGTCCGATCATCTTCTGATCAAGTGAGTGTATACTACCTTTCATAAACATGATAATAATACAAGTATGGTTTGAGTGTATTAAGTATATTGTTGTTTATATGTGTGGGTGGGTAGTTACTTTCTTCTAACACATAAATATGAGGTATTGGCTATGAAATACGTGCTATGTGTTTATATGTTATTTGTCTATTTGAGATGGGCATGGAAATTGGAGTTTTATACAGGTGTTAAATGATTTAAACTGTGTAAGTATTTATATCTACAAAATTGTTGGGTAGAACATAGGTAGATGGAATTGTTGGTGACTATGGAGTTAGCACCTATTGTATAAACCTTGGCGACGATGTGACTGCGTGCCTATTTGATGAACCTTGGCGACTATGGAGTTAGCGCTTGTTGAGTAAACCTTGGCGACTATGGAGTTAGCGCTTTTTGAGTGAACCATGGTGACTATGGAGTTAGCGCCTATTGTTAAGTGAACCTTGGTGACTATGGAGTTAGCGCCTATTGTTGAGTAAACCTTGGCAACTATGGAGTTAGCGCTTGTTGAGTAAACCTTGGCGACTATGGAGTTAGCGCTTGTTAAGTGAACCATGGTGACTATGGAGTTAGCGTCTGATAACTATGGATTTAGTACTTGATAAATAAACTTTGGCAGCAATGGAATTCGTGCCAATTCCTTACGAATAAATGAATGAAGGATAGTTGGTTCTTAGGGTGAAACCTTGAGAGGATAATGGGGATGGGTAATTGGGTTGATTGTTTGTTGATTACATATAATAATTATATTATTGTGGGTTGAAAACCCTATATGCTCACTAGGCTCCCAAGCCTGACCCACTCAGTTTTCTTTTCATTACAGGTAATGGCACAAGGGTATAAGTTGGTGGACTTGACAAGAGATTTTGGGATTATAGATCAGTAGTTATAAATAACTATTGTAAGATCTATTTTATATTGTTTATGCTTTTGGTCTGTAACGAACATGACATCCCGAGGTTTTATTATTTAATGAAAATACATTCTTTTCGAAAAATGTTTTGATAAATGGTTATCATATTTTATTTTGGGAACAAATTCCGCAACCGTTTTCTTTAAACGATCACTCTGATTTATAAAACAAAGCATAGACAAATCGGTCTTTTCTAACCGTAAAATTGGGGATGTCACAATAATATAATTCCTTTTAGGAGTTTACGGCCCTGGGACCATATTCCCTTGGAGATTACGGCCGTAATATACCTTGGGAGGATGTTTATGGTGTTTTCAAGTCCCTAAATTAACTAGGAACTAAACTAGGCTTTTGTAGTTTGCTTTAGAAGAGTTTATGGCACCATTTGGCACCATTTTATGGAGTTCACGGCCCTAGAACCTTTTGGGCCGTGAACACCTTACTCTTGGTGTTCTAAGTGTGTTAGATAGTCCTAAAGTCATTTAGGTACGTGCCCAAATTAGTCTCTTAGCTTAAGGAGGGTTTTTAAGGCATTTTGGCACTTGAAAATGGAGTTCACGGCCCAAGAACTTCCTTGGCCGTGAACTCACTTTCACCCTTGATTCTTAATTGTTTTGGTGGTCTAAACATGTAAAGGTAGTCCCTAGGTTGAGCTCCAAGGCTTTGAGGGACATTGGGACACTTTTGGCCCTTAAAATGGAGTTTACTCCCCAAGTGTTCTTGGGCGGTAAACTCCCAAATCTTGGGGTTTTGGTCCGATTTTGATGTTATAAAACACAATCTAAGCTATATAATATAACTAGATAGAAGTACTCACAATTTGGGATAAAAACCCGAAGATCCGTGAGAGAGAATTTTGGCTTTTTTCTAATTGCAAATGTAACTAATGAATTATTTTGGTTCAGATTTCTATATATAGTCCTGGGATTTTTGGCAGAAAATATTTTTATTCCCGGAATGAACTCTAATATCCTAGAGTATTGAAATAACAGTGTGGCACAAAACCCTAGTGCATCCACTCTCCTGATATCTCCTTAAGTGTAAATCCTGAAAAACTGCCAAACTTATACCCGAAGTCTGGAATTTCACCATAATTGTTCTAATTTCTATTGGCTTGATATGGTTTGTTCAGAATGGAAATTTCGGGTTGTCACATTATACCCCCCCCCCTTATACACTGGCTTCGTGAACGAGGGCTACTAACGGTAAGACTGACTTGATCTTATATATATATATATATATATATATATATATATATATATATATATATATATATATATATATATATATATATATATACACTAAGTTATAATATTATAAAGTATAAGGGTTGAATTTTAAACATTTAAATTTCTATGGATTGGAATTAAAGTGTGTGTGAGAGACTTTACAAATTCCAAAACATGAGGGCAAGTTTTGAAACTATTCAAAACTTTTCATTTCTATAACTTATAAGTTTTAATGGTTTAAAAAAAGACTTTTGGAATTCCATAACTTGAGGACAAGTTATGGAGTCCATTAATTGGCATTTAGATCAAGAATTACACTAACAAACAATTTGCAAATAATTCCTATGATCTACTAAAACTCAAATGCATGAACATTCATATCAACAAATTTCAAGAATCACACAAACATATATAAATGTAACATCCGGTTTTGGATTATCCATGATTAAGGTTCATGGGCCATGAGTCGGGGGCTAGGAGGTATCGGGTTGAGGCGAGTTGCTAGAAACATAAGGCATCTCATTACCTTTCCGTAAGTATGAGGATTTTTGGAATTCGAGTTATTTCGAAGATGCTATGGAAGTTTGGAGAGTTGGCAAGATAGGTCCCTAAAGTTGAGAATTTTGGCAGCGAAGTACGCTGGGCGTACGTATGCGTACGTTTAGCGTACAGATGCACGTGTTCCTTAAGCAAGAGCCACCTAATACGATGTGAGTACTAGGGGGTATGCTGGGTGTACTAGGCACAGAAGGAAACCCTAATTAAGCGAATTGTCCCTATATAAAGAAAGAGATGGTCTCATTTATGGCCACCTTCCTCGGTTAATAAACCCCCTCAAACCCTAATATCCGTTCTTGAGCTTGTGTGTGGCCATGATGAGCTTGTTTGTGTTCTTGTGGGCTTCTGGGAGTTAAGAAGGAGCATGGAAGGGGGTGAAGTTGAAGAACAGGCTGTGGATTTGAGCTTTCTTGCGGCTAGAGCACCATTTGAAGGTGTAAAGCTCCAAGCTTTCCCACTCTTTTTGTTTTGTGTATATTAGGGTCCATTTTAGGGTTTTTGGTCCCAAGCTTGACGCTTTATGATTTGATGCACTCCAGAGCTTAATAACCTGTCCTTTTAAGTGTTTCTAGTGGTGAAGAACCATAAAAATAAGGCCTTGATCGTGTGAATCTACCCATGCATGAGTTATGAGTATTTTGGATTAAGAAAGTAATAGTTTTTATGTGTTGTGACCTTATCAGCCATGCAAAGGCTTAAAGTTGTTAACTTTATAGAGTAAGAGATGTTAGGAAGTCCAGATCCAAGAGTTGAGTTAAGGTCTTAGTGGGTTAAGACCCAGAAAATGGATTAAGCAAGACAGAAGGTACGCGCTGTGTAATTCCAGTATGCCTCGCGTACTGGGTTGAGGTCCCCGATCAGTTTCTTGAGTGTTTGGGTACGCTGAGCGTACCAAGGGGTACGCCCCCGCGTAACTCCTTCTAGGGGTTTTTGGGCTAAGCATTGTGTTGGGCCTTGAGAGTTGGGCCGAGAGTTTGGACTTCATGTAATAGAGTCTTGGACTAGAGAAGTGTATGTGTGTGCTTTGGGCCCTTGGTTTGGGCTTGTCTTTTTGTTTGGGAATTGGGTCGTTTGAGGGCCCATTTATTATTGGGCCTGGGTGGGGCTAATGGGCTTAGGGCATTAATGGGCTGGTAGGTGGTCTATCTTTAGACCCAATAAGTGAGAGGTTGGACTTAGCTCCTAATTGAGATTATTGTGGGTTTGGCACAGAGTTAGAGGCCGACACGTAACAACAGTGTTTATAGGAGTTGTTCTTCATTCGAGGTGAGTCTTCTCACTATACTTTACCTAGAGTGGTAATTAGAGTTATATGACAGAGTACCTTGTATGCTATTTATGTGATTGTGATACACTACATTATTTCTATGTGATTCATGTCGTGTATGTTCCAGAGTTTACAGAGTTAGAACTGGAAGGTTCACATAGTTAGAACCAGAAGGTTCATAGAGTTAGGACCAGAGGGTCCACAGAGTTAGGACCGGAGGGTCCACAGGGTTATAGCCTCGAGTAGCTAGTATGTGTTATATATGGTATTTTGAGGAACTCACTAAGCTTCGTGCTTACAGTGTTATGTGTTATGTGTTTCAGGTTTTCAGGTTAGCGAGACGGCACCGGCTTGATTGTACACACCAGAGGAAGAGTTATGTTTTGAGGATCCTGGATTATTAATTATTCAAATGTGGAGTTATATTTTGAAAATTGAACAAATTATATTGTTTTACAAGTGTTATGAAAAGTATGCATTTTAAAAATGAAAAATTTGTTTTAAACTTTCACATCGTTACAAGTTGGTATCAGAGCCTTGGTTTGTGGGATTCGGATGTACCTTCGGGTATATCTGGACTCAAACTGAGGAGATGAGGAAAATTTTCAAAATAAATGATTTTTCTAAAATGAGCAAGAGTTTCTAAGAGAAAGCGGAAAGAGCAGTGTGTACAATCAGCCAGAGCCAAAACAGTGATTTCCCAAAATACCATTACTTTTGTGTTTTGAAATATGTTATGAGATATTATGCATGCTAGAGATAGGCTAGGTATTTCATATTTTAGGACTAGAGTGGCCTGATTTGTGATGCCTTAGCCTAGGAGTTGCTGTTATCTGTGATGCACTTTCGAGTATGTGCAAAGTAAAGAGTATCCAACAGTAAATCCTATGTAGAGAGGGATTTGGGTAGAGGAGTAATCTAGGAGAGATACCTGGATGAGCATTTGTGAAGCCTACCGAGAAAGTACCTAGACACCCGCGGGGGTAGAGTTGCAGAGTTCGGTGATATCTTTTGAGTATGAGTAGAGCTAGTGGATTTATCACCTAGAGCAGGTTATATGTGTTTATTTGACGCCCGAATGCTGCTTGCTTTGTGCTTGGTGGAACTCCCGATGATGGGAGTCAGCTACCAAGTGAATGTGAAGATATTTAGGAGGAGGATGACTTGCATCATAAGGAGTTTCTCAGCAGCTGATGGCGAAGAAGTGTGAGAACCTAGGAAGAGCCTAGGAAGTGGCCTTAGTCAGATAAGTACGCTGACAAAGTAGAGCATTTTGTTGGGGAGAGAGCACGCATGTTGTCATTGGTGACGAGAAGGTTGAGCAGCTACTTAGGGAATTTGGAGTGGTCTGTGTAGAGAGTATGGGTAGATGTGGCAGGTAGTATGGGCCCGTACTATTGAAAGCAGAGGACCCATACTCGATGCAGGGAGTATTCCAGAGGTTCTAAGTAGCATATCGAGAGGTGATGTCATGGTTCGAGTACCATGATTGGTAGCAGATCGAAAGGTGATGTCATGGTTCGAGTACCATGATTGGTAGCAGATCGAAAGGTGATGTCATGGTTCGAGTACCATGATTGGTAGCAGATCGAGAGGTGATGTCATGGTTCGAGTACCATGATTGGTAGCAGATCGAGAGGTGATGTCATGGTTCGAGCACCATGATTAGTAGCAGATCGAGAGGTAACGTCATGGTCCGAGTACCATGATTGGAAGCAGATCAAAAGGTGGTGTCATGGTTCGAGTACCATAATTGGTGGCAAATTGAGAGGAGATATCATGATTCGATTACCATGATATGTGACGGTTAGTGCTTCTGGTTTTACCGGTTATTCCGCAGTGATTATCTAGACCAAGGTCGGATGTGAAAGAGTATAGGTCCAGAAGACCAAGATGAACGAGTTTTAGTGGAGCATCCCTTGATAGGGAAATTGATTTAGCTCCAAGGGATTGTTGGTGATATGCCAGTAGAGTCCCAAGAATCAGAGTTGAGCAGGGACGGTGCGTTAGGGAAGAATACGGTCTGAGCTGGGAAGTCGGTCGATAGTAGAGATGTCACCTTTGTGACCCGAGTAGTGCTATTTTCGTTTCTTGAGGGAGACGTAAGAGGTGTTGAGATTTCGGTTTCTGAGTTGGGAGTGAGCCCTATGGGATCGCAATGATGATGATCTTCAATCAAAGTATCTGGCAGTAAGTCTGTCATAAGGGAATGATATAGCCTGAGCAGGTTGTCAGTGGGGACTGAGATGGTCAAGGACCAGGATACACCCTATTTGAGCATAGTAGGGAATGTGTTAGCTGCAACATGGGACGATCAAGAGGAGTATATCAGGGCAGTGACTCTTATTGTCCTTGATGGGTATAGAGAGTGGAGATGTGGTTTCTACTCTTATGATAAGGGACATGTCGGAGCATTGGGCGAGAAGTCGAGGATGAGGAGCATGATAATTCATTATTTCCAGATTATAAGTCAGGGTTAATACTGGATATTTGGGAGGTCCGGTAATGGTATGATGTGAGATTCTGAATGACTAGAGGCAGTCACAATGGTAAGTTCTGAAGATTTCTTATGAGATTCGGGTACTTGGAGTTGTTGATCTCTGTCAAGGAGATCATCGAGCGTTGCATAGCACCATGCGGGATTGGGTGCGAAGTTACTGGTGGAGACAGTCTGTGGGATAGACTGTTGGTGCACCAATTGGTGATGGTTCAAACCCTAAGTGGGGGAGGACCGGGAATTTTGTTGAGAGGATCAGAGATCTGGTCGAGATCGGTTAGAGATCTGGATATAGAGATCTGCGGTGTGGATTCAAGTGATCAGGGTTATTGGTGTTTGAAGCGAGGTACAGAACGAGATAATGCATGTGGCATATGTTTGGTAAAGGATGAATGTCTCCACGGCAAGTGGCCATCGATCGGAGACCTTGTGATGGATAGGAAATTCTTCAAGGTGGTTGGCTCGTAGGGTTAGTTCGGCGGTGGAAGAATTCTGATCCAAGGTTTGGGTTGTTATGCAGTTGGGGAAATGTAGAAGTGGTTTTTGCAACTCATTCCAGGCCATTACGAGTATGCTTGCTTGAGTTTTGAGCATTGTAGGAGGGAGTTTCGGATTATTATCAACATGTTCCAAGTCATTGTTGACTCCTCCCTATTTCAATTGATGGTAGGAATATTTCGAAGTTGCGCGTTGTGGAAAGGAAGGATAGTTATGAGATTCTGAGGGAGTGCTTTGAGTTATCTGTATATGATGCCATAAGTACGAGATCGGTGGTTGTGGCGGGACATCTTGATGTTCTGTGATGGTGTTCAGATGTATCCGAGTATAATGTCCTGAATTCAGAATTATTTGGGTCTTGAGTTGAGACGGCAAATGGAGTATCAAGTACCTACGGTTCTAGTGGGGGGCCCTCGGGTATTGTCATCTAGAGGGATTCCTAGGAATGTGGATTCCAGAAGGGCAGGATGTGTTGTCATTACGGTTGCTGTCAAAGTATGTGATGCATAAATAGGGACAAATGTGTATGTACCTATCTATGTTAGTCCACGGAGCACGAGTCAGTGGATGTAGTGTGGTGTTGTCGTGAGAAAGGGGTGTAGTGATGCTACGGGGAGCCGTAGTACTCACTAGTCAGAGAGAGGGTGTTGTGGTGCTACGGGGAGCGATAGTACTCACTAGTCCGAGAAAGGGTTTAGTGATGCTACGGGGAGCCGTAGTACCCACTAGTCATAGAAAGGGTTTTGTGATTCTACGGGGAGCCGTAGTACTCACTAGTCAGAGAGAGGGTGTTGTGATGCTATGGGGAGCCGTAGTACTCACTAGTCATAGAAAGGGTGTTTTGATGCTATGGGGAGCCATAGTACTCACTAGTCAGAAGGAGGGCGTTGTGACGCTACGGGGAGCCGTAGTACTCATTAGTCAGTAGGAGGTTGTTGTGATGCTATGGGGAGCCGTAATACGCACTAGTTAGCGAGAGGCTTTTTTGATGAAGCACTCTTGATCAGAGCATGACACGGAAGAGTTTTAGGCTTGAATAGCCCTAACTCATGAGTTTTTGGGAGCCTGGTGGTCGGACCAGGGGTGAGACCAGGGTCTCCTTAATGATTGGGAATCATTATATTCTAAGTAAAGTGTGGACATCACAATCCGAAGGAATTGGATAAGTGAAGTACGCATGGGTTACAGGTCACAAGTCATGAGTTGAATGGGTCATTGGGACAAGTGGTTCCAACTACGGGTCAGACCAAACTCTCGAGTTGAGTTGAGTCCTTGTGGTGTATTGGATAGACGAGATGAGATTCTGGAATCGGAGGTGGGTTCCATGTGAGGGGTATTGTTCGTCATCTGATGTCTTAGACCTGAGTAGGTCAGAGCCTTGGTTCGGGAGGTGCAGCGGGATGCATGGGACTATTGGGCAGTAATCAACAGAGTTCAGGGGTGATTCCATCTTCAGTAGAGTTGTAGTGTTTGCTTGAGGGAAAGCGAACGGCGTGAATTGTGTGTCACTAAGAGTGGAGACAGTTATTATAAGATGGGAAATCAGTAAGACCTTCTGGTTATGGGATGGGTGAACTAGAGGTTCATCTATTGGGCTGACAGAGGTCAGAGAATATTTTCAGGCAAGCATGATCATTTTCTGGTGTCCGAGATTAGAGTCTGGGGTTCATTCTCTTTGATGAATCCTGATGATCGTTCTTGCAGTAAGCCCTGGAGAAAGGAGGGGATTATGACCTTTCTATTCCTTTTGAGATTGTGGTCGGGATCGATCAGGGAATCAGGGTTGTTTGAGTGTTCTTAGAGTCTGTTAGTCGGTGGGCGATTAACAGGGTGATGTTTCAAGGGTGGTCTGGCAAGAGGTAGATCGCAAGAGTTTTCAAGTTCTGAAGATTCAGATTAAGTACCGTAGCGGCAGTTAGGTCTGCCCCTTTCGGGTCAGGAGTTCTTGTTGGGATCGAGTATCTTTGGAAGTGATTGTCGTTTGGTTTGAGGACCTTTGGTGGTGCTTCTCGGCTAGTAGGGTTTGATCTATGTGGGGTTACGGAGTGATTTCGAGGGCAAAATCTAATTAAAGTGGGGGAGAAAAGTAACATCCGGTTTCAGATTATCCATAATTAAGGTTCATGGGCCACGAGTCAGAGGCTAGGAGGTCTCGGGTTGAGGCGAGTTGCTAGAAAACATAGGGCATCTCATTACCTTTCCGTAGGTAGGAGGATTTTTGGAATTCAAGTCATTTCGAAGATGCTATGGAAGTTTATAGAGTTGGCAAGATAGGTCCCTAAAGTTGAGAATTTTGTCAGCAAAGTATGATGGGCGTAGGTATGCGTACGCTTAGCATACAGATGCGTGTGTTCCTTGAGCAAGAGCCACCTAGTACGCTGGGCGTATTAGGCACAAAAGGAAACCCTAATTAAGTGAAGTGTCCCTATATAAAGAAAGAGATGGTCTCATTTTTGGCCACCTTCCTCAGTTACTAAACCCTATCAAACCCTAATATCCGTTCTTGAGCATGTGTGTGGCCATGATGAGCTTGTTTGTGTTCTTGTGGGCTTCTGGGAGTTAAGAAGGAGCATGGCAGGGAATGAAGTTGAAGAACAGGCTGTGGATCTGAGCTTTCTTGGGGCTAGAGCACCATTTGAAGGTATAAAGCTCCAAGCTTTCCCACTCTTTTTGTTTTGTGTATATTAGGGTCCATTTTAGGGTTTTTCGTCCCAAGCTTGAAGCTTTATGAGTTGATGCACTCCAGAGCTTAATAACTTGTCCTTTAAAGTGTTTCTAGTGGTGAAGAACCATAAAAATAAGGCCTTGATCGTGTGAATCTACCCATGCATGAGTTATGAGCATTTTAGATTAAGAAAGTAAGAGTTTTTATGTGTTGTGACCTTATCAGCCATGCAAAGGCTTAAAGGTGTTAACTTTATGGAGTAAGAGATGTTAGGAAGTCCAGATCCAAGAGTTGAGTTAAGGTCTTAGTGGGTTAAGACCTAGAAAATGGATTAAGCAAGACTGAAGGTACGCTCCGCATAATTCCAGTATGCCCCGCATACTGGGTTGAGGTCCCCGATCAGTTTCTTGAGTGTTTGGGTACACTGAGCGTACCAGGGGGTACGCCTCGCGTAACTCCTTCTAGGGTTTTTGGGCTAAGCATTGTGTTGGGCCTTGAGTGTTGGGCCGAGAGTTTGGACTTCATGTAATAGAGTCTTGGACTAGAGAAGTGTATGTGTGTGCTTTGGGCCCTTGGTTTGGGCTTGTCTTTTTGTTTGGGAATTGGGCCGTGTGAGGGCCCATTTATTATTGGGCCTTGGTGGGGCCAATGGGCTTAGGGCATTAATGGGCTGGTAGTTGGTCTATCTTTAGACCCAATAAGTGAGAGGTTGGACTTAGCTTCTAATTGAGATTATTGTGGGTTTGGCACAGAGTTAGAGGCCGATGCGTAGCAGCAGTGTTTATAGGAGCTGTTCTTCATCCGAGGTGAGTCTTCTCACTATAATTTACCTAGCGTGGTAATTAGAGTTATATGACAGAGTATCTTGTATGCTATTTATGTGATTGTGATACACTACATTATTTCTATGTGATTCATGACGTGTATGTTCCAGAGTTTACAGAGTTAGAACCGGAAGGTTCACAGAGTTAGGACCAGAGGGTCCACAGAGTTAGGACCGGAGGGTCCACAGGGTTATAGCCTCGAGTGGCTAGTATGTGTTATATGTGGTATTTTGGGGAACTCACTAAGCTTCGTGCTTACAGTGTTATGTGTTATGTGTTTCAGGTTTTCAGGTTAGCGAGACGGCACTGACTTGATTGTACACACTAGAGGAAGAGTTATGTTTTGAGGATCCTGGATTATTAATTATTCAAATATGGAGTTATGTTTAGAAAATTGAACAAATGAGATTGTTTTACAAGTGTTATGAAAAGTATGCATTTTAAAAATGAAAATTTTGTATTAAACTTTCACGTTGTTACAATAAAAATTGAAACTTTGATAATTATCATTGAAATTGGATAATCACAATCATTACCACTTCAAAAACAAGTTTAACAATCTAAAAACAGTTTAGGGTAATGATCGTAGTCCAATTCCAGCAACAAAACTCGAAATTCTGCACACAGGGCCTCCTACTCGCCGAGTGCAAGAACCTACTCGTCGAGTAGGATGAGATTTCATTTGGACTCGTCGAGTCCCCCCATGGACTCGGTGAGTTCACTAAACAGTGAGCACAATTTTGACTTTTTTCAGCAATTTGCATCAAGTATAATGATAACAAACCTAGTCTCTGATACCGCTGAAGAGTTTTGAGCATTCTAACACTCCTATGGTGTACATGCAACCCTAGAAATCTTGGATCTATGTTTTCTCTAATATACATGCAAATTTGATTTTTCCAAGGATCTCATCCTAACTAGCATGTTATGGTGTACTTGTAACATAAAAATCTAGTAGAATGACATACCTTTTTCTTGTGGTTGATTGCTTGGAGTTTTGAGAGCCTAGCACCAATGATGTGAATGCCTCAAGTAGAATCACAAATCACCACACAACTTGGAAAAGTTGAGAGAATAGTAATGCACACTAGAAATCGGACCACCTTCCCTATCACACACTCTAGTGTCATTTCATGTGCCAAAGACCTCTTTATATAGTATGGTGGATTAGGATTACATCCATGTAAACCCTAATACCCATGACCTTTCATTTCCATAGGATCCATGGGTTAAAAACTCCATGGACTATCCATGAAAGCTTAGCCCATCCCAAATGAACTTTGGCTCATTATATATATATATATATATATATATATATATATATATATATATATATATATATATAAGAGTTCATATTTAATTAGTTTCTTTTGATCACTAAATTAATTCCAAATTAATTTTTGATCAATACTAATTAAATAATATGATTTCATATTAATATATTCTAACCTATAATATATTAATAAATCATAAATATACTAATCTCAAAAGATTATCCATACAAATTGTTTCAGTGAAGTGCAACCCAAATGGACCAGGCCGGGTCGGGTCAAGTACATACCAAATATAGTTACGGACTTAGACACCTTATCCAACACCATGTACATAGTATCTTGAAGGTGAACGTATAGAAACATATTCTTTACATCTAGCTTGTGAATCAACCAATGTATGGAAATTGCAAGACTAAGAACTATATGAATAGTATTCAAATTTACAGTGGGGTTATATGTCTCATCACAATTAGTCTATGGTTATTAATTTGTTTATTAGCAACAATTCGAGCCTTATACAGAGAAAGAGTATTATACATGTTTTTTTTGTATAACAATATTGAACACACCACATTAACTCCAACCGGGCATGGGTGAGCATCTATGTAATATTAGAAATAAGAACATTACTCTTATTGCATGGCTTTATGTTAGTAAGGATCATGTAGTGTTTGTAAATTCAACTTAGGGAGGGTGAGGTGATATTTAGGTTTAAGTGTTCGATTGGGTTCATAATGTCGCTTGTGCCACATCTGGTCATCAGGTGGGAAGATGGTCAATGATTGGGTGATGGTAGCATACCTATGATGGTTATAGAAGGTCGGGTAAGGGTTGGTATTCAGGCACGATATTGATAAAGTTGGTGAGCAAGGTGAGGGGGGAGTTTGAATAGGGGCTACTAGGTAGCATGAGGTGAAGGTGTGGTATTTCGAGGGTTGTAACAGGTGTGTGGTGGATTGAGTGTGGTCGAGATATTGATGAAGAAACAGTGACGATTCAACTTAATCATCTAAGAGATTGTGTAGGTAAATCGTGAAGGTAAAATTTTCAATCCAAAACACAATAATGTTAAAAAAACATATATTGTTTGATATATTTTAATCAATTTAATGTTATGGTTGATAAAGTAGCTAAAATTTCTGAGCTTTTAAAATGATATTTTTTTATCAACACATGTTGTAAATTTATAATGTAATTATTTATAAAATAAATTGTAAAACAATATTTAATAAATGTTTAATATCAAATGACTTTAATCTATTATAGTGTTATTTTATGATACTATATATATTATTGAATATTTTATATTATTTTGAAAAGATGAAATAAAAAAAATACTTATAGAACTAAGTAATAAATAAATAATGTAATCATTAACAATGTAAAGGTAAAGAGTTAACAAAAAAATTGAAAAATCAATAACCAAATTTGAATATTTATATTTCTAATAATAATATATTCAATAAAAATATAAGAAGAATATATTTTTACAATTAATAAATAACAAATATGAAGTAAATTTTCAAATACTTTTATAAACTTGTTGAAAAACTACTACGAGTTTTAGATAACTAATTTAGAAGCTAATTTTGATCTTGTAAATTTGACAACTGAAAAAACTAAAAATGAGGTGCAAAACAAAGCCAAAAGATAACACACACACATATATATATATATATATATATATATATATATATATATATATATATATATATATATATATATATATATATATATATATATATATATATATAATCTTAGTGTTGAAACATAAGTAGAAAAGAACAAGACATGTTTATCACTTAAAAGAAGAGTGTGTGTATATGTTTGAGATAATATTAAAGACATGTTTATCACTTAAAAAGAAGAGTGTGTGTATATGCTTGAGATAATATTAGAAAGTATTTGTTTTATTTACTATATAATATCTGATATGTTGTTTTTTATGTTATTGAAGCCTATAGTTGGTGCATGTATCTAGGATTTTAAAGAAGAACGTAAAGAAACACATTATTCACTTCTAGTTGGTGAGTCAATCAATACATGGAAATTGCAAGCATGGGACTATGTAAAGTATCCGACTTTATACTGGGGTTGAACGTATCATCACAATCGATAAATGGTTATTGATTGTGGTCGTTAGCAAGAAGTCGAACACTATAACGAGCAAGAGGATCATCCATGTTATTTTTTCTTAAATAACCACATCGAACCCATCACGTTGACTTCTACCAAGCATATATCGATCATCCATGTAGCATTATAAATAAGAGCATGATATTTCTATTGTATGGCTTTATGTCATTGAGGATCCTGTGGTGTTTATAAAACTATTGATGGAGAGTAAGGCGACATTTAGGTTTAGGTGTTGGATAGGGTTCCTAATATCACTTGTGGCACATTTGGCCATCGTGTGGGACGATGACGGGCGATAGGGTGATGGTGGCATGGTTACAATGGTAACAGAAGGTAGGGTGGGTAGGTAACTAAGTAAGGTAGTGATAAAGGCGGGTGGGTAATACGTACTAGAAGCCCATGATAAGTGGGGAGGATGAGAGGTTTTTTGTGTGTGTGTGTGTTGGGGGGGGGGGGGGGGGGGGGGGGGGAAGAAATGAGGTGGAGGTGTGGTGGGTCGAGGATTATCAAGGGTGTAAGGTGTAGTGGGTTGGTCAAGATATCGGGGTGATGGTTCAAGGGTATCATATAAGAAATCGTGATGGTAAATTTTTCAATCCTAAACATAATAATATTAAAACATCTATATTATTTAATATATTTTAATCAATGAGGTTATGTTTGACAAAATAGCCGATAGTTTAGTTAATACTTGAATGATTTATTTTAGCTAATGAATAATGATGTTTCATAAAACCTAACTAACTAACTAATAAGTTAGTTGAGACATTTAAAATGACATAAATATAAATATGTATGTAAAAACCTTATATGTTTTGTAATCTCATATTCTGCATGGTATCATATTTGTTTTTTTAAGTTTTCAAAATAACACATATTGTAAATTTACAATGCAAATATTTTTAAATAAATTGTTAAATGATTTTTAATAAAGACTTATATCAAATAATCATTTACTAGATTATGTTTATTAAATTCACGATCGATCACCATTGATAAATAAATAGATAAATTTGTAAACATATGCATCTATAGTTGGATACTTTATATTCTTTTAAAATGACGAAATGAAAAAATATATATCTTGTTGAACTAAGTAATAAATAAATAAATAATGCAATTATTAACAACATTAGAGTGTTAAACACTTGGGTTGTGATGATTTGATAAGACATATAAAAAATATGACGGATAACATATTGTTCAAATTTTAGCCCATTAGGTTGTAGCCATGAAGGTTGGCTCCAAGGCATGAGACATAACCTTATTTTTGTAACTGTGGATTAGTTGGTACACCAAAGGTGACCTAGAATCGAGGTTAGAAAAAAGCTCCATTTCCAAAAAAAATTAATAATAAATAAAGTCTTGACAAAAAATCAATAACCAAAGTTAAATCTTTATATTTTCCAATAATATTATTTTCAATTAATAAACATGGAGAGAATATTTTTTATAACTAATAAATGAAATATTTAGAAAAAAAAATCAATTTGTTTCATAAATTCCTTGAAAAACTAGTGTGAAAACTAGGTTATAAACTTTTTTTTTATCTTACCAATATTAATAATAATAATAATAATAATAATAATAATAATAATAATAATAATGAAAGATGGGTTGTAAACTATGGCATGCAAAACATACCCCAAGTATAACCCATGCAAGAAAAATCATATATATATATATATATATATATATATATATATATATATATATATATATATATATATATATATATATATATATATATATATATATAAAAGTAGGTTCAATGGAAAATGAACAATTAGGGCAACATATGCTGGAACCAATGATCAAGTGACACGTGTCCATTTCTTCATTCATAAGCAATGTACTATGGAAGTTATTTATGTAGTTATTCCAATGTGATGTGTTATCATGCTTTCATTGGTTCCAACATGTGTGGCCCTAATTGTTTATTTTCCATATAACCCTTCCCTATATATATATATATATATATATATATATATATATATATATATATATATATATATATATATATATATATATATATATATATATATATATATATATATATATATATATATATATATATATATATATATATATATATATATATATATATATATAACTATAACTTCACTGCTGAAACAGAAGTGGAAAAGAATAATACATGTTTATCACTTAAAAGAAAATAGGTGTATATGTGTTAGATGAATATTATTTATTAACCGTTTTTTTATTATTATATAAGTATGACATTGAAGACCACCTCTACTTCAGGTGCCCCAACCTTGTCGTCCAAGAAGTCCTCAATCCTCTTAAAACACAAACAAAACATTGAATATTTGCATGAACTCTATATAGAACAAAAGAGATAGATACAATGGTTTTAAAATGGTTAAATATTTAATAAAGCACTTAAAAGTCCAAGTGATGTACCACATGTATTAAATGTGGTACAAAATTCTAAGCATTGAATAGACGTAGCTAAAAAGATGCATGATAAAACATATAGCATTCATTCCATTTCATTTCTTCACCTAATTCATAGTAGTTAACATTTGCGGGTCACGTGTTATGACACGTGCCTTGCATTACATTACATAATACATATGGGCTTAACGCCGTTATATCAAATCTAACTCGTCCGTTACCTTTAACTTTATCGTTAACGGAGTTCTCCAACTAAAATATTTATACATATAAACGCTTCAAGACTAAAATCAAATAATATTTCCGTACAAAAAATTGCTGAATAATAAATTGATAATCAGCAAGTGACCCGGATCCAATTATCTAAAGGGCAACGAGAGGATCCGATCCGAATATGTCGCCAATGTCTGTGAAGAAATCGTCTGCGGGCCAAGATGACGATCCGAACCCGAAATCGTTGGCACACCCGAAGAATACGTCGGATGGTCCGGATCCATGAAGCATGGTTCCCGAAAAGCTTGTCGGGTCGTAAATGTCTTGTACGAAATCGGGGAAGTCGAACAGATCGGTGGTGCAGAAAGGATCGTCGAATGGCCGAAAATCGGAGAAGTTCTCGGAGACTGAAGCGGTGGTGTCTGTAAGTACTGAAGGTTCATTGATGGTATCGTGTAAAGGGCTGTGCTGAGTCGACTCGGCAACGCACTCGTCGGTGGAGGATGAGGAGAAACGAAGGACCGACTTCGGTGATAATGCTTTGATGTTGGTTTGTGATTCTTCGCCGGAGTTGTAATCGGAGTCAACGGACGACAGTTTCTTGTCTGTTAACTGGATACTTACCGGTGGTGGAACGGTGAAGTTTGTCAGCGCGTCGGGACCACGCAACTGTATCGCCGCGTGATCATACACCATTGCAGCCTCTTCGGCGGTATCATAAGTTCCAAGCCACAGCCTAACTCGTCGAGTCGGGTCCCTAATCTCAGCCGCCCATTTCCCCCAAGGCCTCTGTCGTACTCCGCGAAACTTTTTACCGGAACTAACCTTTAACCGTTTCTTCATCGCATCACATTTAGCATCCGGATTCTTCCTCCGACTGACCTTCGTCTTTCCCACGCTCCTATCTCCGTTTCCAATCCTATTACAGTGAATGTTAACATCGTCGCCGGAAAGAGGCTTAATCGTAACCTCCTTAACAAATTTCTTCACTCTTCTCCGGCCAAAGAAAACTTCCTCTTCGTCTCCGGAAGAATCAGTCGCATACTCATCGATCATCGATATCCTCACAACTCTAGGTCCAGCAACCGCACCATTCGCCTCCGAGATATCCCGTCGACTGGATGCCTTTTCTTTGGTGGTTAACAAGGACTTGCTCAGCATTGTAATGTGGGTTTTATGTTCAGTGAACTTAACTGACGAAAAAACAGCTGGGGTTTCCATTCTCTGCAACAGATTTTGGTCAGATTGACATTGAAAGGAAGAAGACGATGAATTTATATGGAGAGACTTGAAAAAGCGTAGATTCGTTAACGATAGAAGAATAAAGAGGTTGGAATACTCGTGCGAGAGAGAAGATTAAAGGGTCATCGATAAAATCTCAAAGGGAAATAAAGTTGCGAAAAAAGAAGAGAGAGAACGCTTGAAAAAGTTATGAATGGTAATACCGAAGAAGTTGCCGAGAAGAACACATGCTAGAGAGAGAGAGAGTTAAAGGCGGGTTTAGAGTGAGAAGAAAGGAGAAAAACTCCTTTTTGCCGGAAAAAAGAAAGTGTGAGAGGAAGGGTGGAGGAATCAAGGAATATATATATATCGCAAGAGAAGGGCAGAGCAGGGCAGAGGTCGTCGTTGACTGTGCTATTTCCGGTACGCAGAAACAAACGTACAGCAGGAACAGCAGAAGAGGCTGAAAGTATCAGTTTTCCGGTGGGTTTTAGAGTTTGGAGAGAGAAAACTGTGAGGGTTTATGCAGAGGCAGAGCAGAAGAGAAGAGGAGGATAAAAGGTGTGTAAAAGTGCCGTGAAGACGGAAATGGTATCCCCGGCTTGCTTCTTTATAGGATCCTGCCACCCTGAATTTTTACTTGCTTTTTAAATATCTTAAAAAATAATCCCCAATTAATATTCACTTGGTAAAATATGAGTTTATTCAAGGCCGATCCAGATAGTGGCAACCCGAACGACCGCTCAGAACCCACATCTCTACGGTCCAAAATTTGTGGGTTATGTGGTGCATATATATATAAAAAATTATTATCTAAATGATTTTTATGGTTTAAAATTGGTTCAAACTTAAACTAGCTTAAAAAATAAACAATTTGGTTTGCTTATTATTGCTAATTGAACACGTTTATAATGAAAAATAAATTATATTTCTTTTAATCTTTATTATATTTGTCTTTAGAGCCCATTTTTTTCTTTTCGCCCCGAGCCATATATACGTTTGAACCGGCCATGAGTTTATTAAAAGAAATAAAATTTTAAAATATAAATAATAAGTATTTTTTTAAATAAAATTTTAAAATAAATAATAAAGAAAATATATTAATTGTAATTTATTATTATATTTAATACTTTATATATATATATATATATATATATATATATATATATATATATATATATATATATATATATATATATATATATTATTTAAAAATTATTATAAAATAACAATTGTCAAAACTAATTAAAGATTGACATGGAATAAATTATATTTATTTATTATAATAGATTTTTTATTTTTTATTTTTTTACTTCCTTTGAATATTTTATTTAAAATGTTTTACTATGAAAATTAACAACTTTTTGTAAAGAGCTTCTTGATCAAATATGATTTCACAATCGATCTAACTTTTAAAAACTTATAGTACGGATATATTTATTCTTTTAAAATATAATTAAGATCATTATAGTTTCATAATATTTTGACTAAATTAGAAACGGTTTATATATATCAATCAAATTTTCAATTCAAATTTAAGTTCAAAATATACGATAATTATGTGTTCCATAACTCTATGTTCTATAAAATTGCACTAAAAATAAAGATAATGACTTAAAATGTAATATTCGTTTTGATTTGTATATATTTGATCACTCAGTTTTTTTTTTTTAATTTATATTTATCCTTTTAATTTGTTTAAATTATAAACACCCAATCCTTATTACCGACTATTCCAAATAAGTAGGAAAAAATGACTTAATATAGTTATATATTTCTCACTTTTTACACATTTAGTCATTATATTTTTCTATTGCAAAATAAGTTTTTTTTGGTACGCATTCAATATTTATGACCGATTTCTTCAGGTTTACTCACGACATCCTACGTAGGACAATCATTAATAAGGTGTTCGGTCAATTCAGGGTTGTTGATGCTTATGGTCACCGTGGCCTTGGCTGTTTGGTTGCTTAAGTTTTATGGTTTGGCTTAGGTCTTGTGTTATGAATGCCGTAACTTCTTCATACGATTTCGGATTTTAACGATCTTTATATCTACACGTTCGTGTTTGAGTTTACTACAACTTTTGTTTAGATTACTCCCGTTAAAATGTAACGTCCCAAAAAATCATAGTAATTTTTTTCATTTTAGTGGAATAAAAGTAGTTTCTAAATAACCATGAGTCGTCAAAAACATTGTCTCATAACATATTATAAGAATCAGAGTATCGAAACATAATCTCTCTCAAATCATAAGATTGTGGGATGATGTGTATTTAACACTTGTTTCAGGTAAATTGTTCATTTATTTTTATGGCAATTAAAGAATTAAAGGTGTGGGTTTGTGGTGGCCACGGTGTGGTGAAGGATGCACCACGACATGGTCATGATCAAGGAAACATACAACGTTTGTGCACACCACAATGTGGCAAGTTCCTGGACACGACGTGGTGGCGGCCAGTATGCAAAACCCTAATTTTTTGGGTTCTGTGCCTTATTTAAGGGATGTGATGATGGCTAGGGTTTGCACTCCCTCATCCTCCATCACCTCCCTTTCGACTTAGAGAAAACCCTAGCCTCCATTGTTGATCTTGTGAGTTTTAAGAGAAAACCCTTTTGACTTAGAGAAAACCCTTTTGACTTAGAGAAAACCTTAGCCTCCATTCTTCTCTAACCTCTAAAAGCCTAAATATTAAAACCTAACTCAAAAATGGACCAAGTGACCTAGAAAACTCATAAGGTCGAAAAACTCGCATAATTCTTATCCAAGGTCCTGGAGTTGCTTCAAACTTCAAGGATTCATTTCCAAAAGCCAAAATGGGAGTTAATCACTTCATAAGAAATCCATAGAATGGAATGGTATAAACTTTACCTTCTGGAGCCTAAGGATTGATGTAGAAGCAACCCTCAACAACAAAAAGTCACATCACATGCTTGCATCACCCTCTCCTTCTTTAAGGAACCTTGAAAGGCTAAGAACACATACTTTTTCACTAAGAACACACACATACACACATTATAGGGTTTCTTTCAAAGGGATGGAGGTTGAGTTGAGAGAAAACCCTATTCATAAAGTTTTTTAAATAGGGCTCAAGACCCGAACTTAAGGTTTCTCATTTTGCCTCCGCCACGACGTTGCCATTTCATAACCATGTCGTGGTGATTAAAAACACACATTCCTTTATAGAGCACGACCACGCCGTGGTGAGCCTCATCACCATGTCGCTGTACCCCTAGATTCAATAAAAAAACCCTTAAAACTAAAATGGTTGGGTGTCAAGAGCAATACCTGGAAATAGATGTTACAACTCTCCCCCACTTGAATTGGATTACATCCACGAAATCCACAATTACAAACAGATCTAGGAAGTGCTCATGTATCTCTGCCTTAGGATCCGAATTCCACTCTGAACCTTTCTGATGTTGCCACTTCACTTTAACGAATGACACCATCTTGTTGTGCAAGGCCTTCGTCTTTCTATCCAAGATAACTACCGATCTCTCCACATAATTTAGGCGCTCTTTAACCTAAATACCGTCCAATGGCACCACAAATGCATCATCATCTAAACACTTTTGAAGTTGAGAGACATGGAAAATGCAATTAATTTGGCCGAGCTCCTTCGGTAAATCCAATTTGTAGGTGTAACGCTTGCAACTTCAGGCTAGTTAATTAAATTATAATAATTGATAAAAATAACTTTTTTTATAAAAGATTATTTAGGATAAATAATTTTAACAAAATTTATACTATATGTGACAACGATTCCATGCAAATAAAGAAATTTGAAATCCGACTTTGTATGAATAAGTTATGTTTCTTCGAAGTTTCGCGATGAAACGAATACGACATCGAGTGTCGTAAATCGTAAATCTGAGATAGATTGCTTATTAGACTAATTAGTCTATACAAAAGTCATAGTAATCATAAAACCGAGAGTGTGCATGTAGAGAACACCCAAATCTGACTTCGTAAGAAGAAATTACGATTTTTTTAAGTTTCAGCGCAACAGTGTGCAATACTAGTATCGAAATTCATAACAGTCAATTATTAGGAAAAACAATCTAAACAAGAATCAAATGTCTCGCTAATAGGAATCCGTCAATATGAAGACAGTCGAGAACGGACGTCCGATGAGAGAGGTATGAAACGAACATTAACAATCTAAGCATGTTAAAAATATAACTTTAAAAATAAAGTGAAAATTAGCCGACGGAGTCTAAGTGAAAGTTATAGATCTTGTTGATAGTTATGCGTAGATATAAAACCAGTCGAAAATGGAGCTCGTATGAAGAAGATATAAATTTTCTAAGATTTTATAAAAATCTACGCGCAACCACGCGCACAGACAAAGGGCATGACGCGCCTCTGGAAACCTCTAAGATCTCGCCACGTGTCACCGCTATATGACTGACACGTCAACCTTCCGAACGTTTTCGCAGTGCGTACATACAGGGTGTGCGGTGCGCACCTACCTTTTTTTGGTATAAATAACAGTCGATTTCCAGTTCAATCCCACACCTATTCCACAGTTTTCTCTCGAGTTTCTATCAGTATTAGCCCAATTTCCCTTAGTTTTTAGTCTTCGGCGAAGCATTGCGGTGTCAGATAACCAACGATTAAAAGCTCTTATGACAAAGTTCCACCCACATAATTCCCAGTTTTCATCAGAAAGCTCTGTAAGTTAAGTTACACTTATTTTATTCAAGTGTAACTTTTATTTATAGTTATAGTCATTATTATCACTACTAGAAAAACAGCCTTTTACGACGCTCATTGCGCGTCGTAAAAGGCTCAGATGACGCGCAAATGCGCGTCAAGGAAGGCCCTGTCATAAAGAGAGATGACGCGCTTTTGCGCATCGTGTATAGACGACGCGCATTTACGACGCTCATTTACGACGTGCAATTACAACGCGCGTTTACGACACGCAATGCGTATCAAGGAAGGCCTTGTCATAAAGGAAGACGACAAAAAAAATTTGCGTGTCGTAATCTTACGACGCGTGTGTTAATGACACGCAATGTGTATCAAGAAAGCCCCTGTCAAGAAAGGTCGTGTCATAAATGAAGATGACACACTTTATTGCGTATCATAATTTTAAATGTTTAAAAAAATATTATTTATAGATTTACTAATTTTCAAATTAAATAATACATTAAAAATCTCATAATACAAAATAAAATACCATAAATAACAAGATAATTCATTTCACTAATATGTCAAATACAAATAATTATTCCAATAGTGAGTAAATATTATAAAAAATGAACTCATTTATATACAATTGCATCATCTAGCTTACTATGTGTCAACAACTCTCTGTGTGTTTACTTTTGCTTGAGTCTCGTTTCCTCCAAAGCTTCTAGCCATGCCAAAATATGATGTCTTGAGTCTCGTTTCAAGAACCAACATCACCTTCAATCACCCAATGAAACTCTAATGTTGGTGTTATTCACCTTTCTGTAGATATAATAAAATATATATTATAGTATTATTCACCTTTCTGTAGATATAATAAAAACATTGAAATTTTAAATCATAATATGGCAAGGTGAAGGTGTTCAAATCACTTCTGAAAAATAAGAGATAATTAATTCGCACATGAATGTCAACATGGTTATATATTAGATAGAGATATTATATGCCCAAAAATGGAATAATTTTTATCTTTATGTTCAATATTCGTATAATGTCATAGTTACAATACAAATATAAATAATGAAAAAAAATAATAATTAATAAAGAGAAAGTTAGGTACCTGATCTGTTGGGTGAAGGGGGGATATACTTCCCTACAGGAAACAACTTTTCTTACCCTTTTCCCTCGACCAAGAGTTGCTTCCTCTTCACTTTGGCACTTCTCCGATCTAAACATCCACAATAATCACAGTAATGACTACATTCAAACAATAGCAATGTACTTCCATTTATTTCTTCTTTGCAACATTGTAATTTTAATATATAATCTCTCTAACTTAAAAAATAAAAAAATAAAAAAATAAAAAAAACTCCTCTGTATTTGGATTAGGATGACACTGTTGTAATTGGGTAGAATATTCTAAAATACAATGCCTTTGCCTTAATAAGAAGAAATTAAATGTAGGATGCTATAATATAATAAACAAACGGCATACCTGACTAGAAGCTTGTCCCATTCATTTTCATCAGTGGTAATATTATTATCCTCTTTCTTTTATAAACAAACGACATTGATAGACCCTTGTTGAATCTATCATAAACTCCAGGCATTTTAACCCTTGATCTAACAGAATTACGTGATGATATTAAGATAATTCCCAGTTTTCGAGATGTGGGTATCTCCAAGAAAGAACAAAGTTCAATTCATAATAATTCTTAGCTACGGACTCTCTAAAACAAAAGGACTATATATACTACCACTAGAAACAAAAAAAAGTGAATAACAACCAATATAATCAGGTGTTGTTCCCACTAACAAAACAACCAATAACAACGATAATACCAGAAAAGACCATTCTACCCCTGGCCAAAAAGATAACAGAAATTTGGGGGCTTATCAGACATACTTACGACTAGTTACATTACAACAAAATGTATGAAAATTCAGAATTTTTTTTCAATTATTTTTTAGATCTTCGTGAGGATAAACGTTATTTAGCAGATCATCCTGGACTAGTCCCGATAAAAACCGCACAGGTACATTTTATGATGCTTATATTTGCAAATTAACATTGAAATTATATAATATATTAAATATGGTTATCTAGAAGGGTTTATTATACTTTTGGCTTATAGTGACACATTTAGTTTTAACACCCTAAGACTAAAGTTACAAACTAGCCCAATAACCTTTGAATCAACTTCTAACCTCAATCTGTTCTTTATACTTGAAGTCAAAGATAAGAATGTTTGACTTCAAAAGTCAAAAAGGAAAAAGTAATGTATAATAAATAAGTATAAAACAATCTCTCCACACATTATACCTTGTTGCAATCTCTGAGTAAACATCAGAAGGTTTCTCCCCAACAACTAAGTTAACTGTAGCAACTTCCAACTGTAAAATTACACGAAAAATGGAAAAGAAAATATTTAGATCCAAAAAATCTATTTAAACAACAAAATGAAAAACTATTAAGTGGAAAATCGGAACATACAGTGTCTCTTCCCAATGCAACATAATGTTGGAGGTCATTGCATGAACCATCCCATAATAAAAACAACAATTATCAATTACATTGAATGCAGCTCAAAAATGCAACAGGTATGAAAATTTTCATTAAATTTAATTATTTTTACAATTATCTTTTTTTTAATCAATTTTTTTTCTTGACAAAAAAATGTAAAATCTGTTTTTGATGTTGTGATAAGAGTGGTGATCAAACCACATCAACCACCAAAAGAAAAGAAAAATACATGACCTGGATGTTTTGTGTTAGTGTCTTCAACTTTTTACAACCTACCAAAAAATAATGCGGTGTCAAAATAAAAAAATAATAATAATAAAAATAAAAACACAATGTCTTTTGTGCCATTTGCCTCTGTTTTGAACCTCACTCTATGATCATAATTTGAGCTAACTAGTACTGGGTTTTATTGGGAGTGCAGGAACATGTTTTGCAAAAAGAAACTTACTTGCCTGGGGTAAGACGCGTTAAAGATTCATTCATATTGTAATTTAATGTTCAAATCGGTTGTCATTATTATCATATAGGAAGCAAACAGAGAAGTATATTTGTTGGATATATATCATATATCCATTTCTTTTTCTATGTGTGTTTTAACTATAACCATTTGGTAAAAAAATCTCAGCACTGAGTAGGTACTTATAGTTCGGTTCTTAGATAATATATTGTTGTTTCTACAGAGAAAACCATAAGGTAAGGGACAAAAGGGTGTCCTGAATTTATCGCTGATAAAAATTTATGTTTCTTGATAAAAACCAAAAATGATTAACTAAGTGGAGTATTTACAATCAAAACATAAGAATTAAACAAACAACATACCTGAGTCAGGTAGTGCTGCCATCAATAATTGATGAAGGTGATTCAATTCCTCTTGTTCTTCTATTGGTTCATCATTCCAATTCAGAGACTAATTGGAAATACAATCAAGACATAAGAATTAAACATATATATGATTTACCAAATAACTGCAACTATAATATTTGTTCCTAAATCTAAAGAGTTGATACTCGCAACAAGTAGAGCATTTTCAATTGGAAAGCAAATAACTACAAACCATAAACAGGTCTTGAGTAGGGAGTTTTGTTACTTATCTGCCTTTAGTTCTTCTTTAATTTCTGCATCACTGTCACCCTGCATTATTTCAAACCAACAATTACGTATGAATGTATGAAAGATTGATTAAAAAAATTACAAAAAATAGAAATAGTAAATATTGAAGTAAAACACTCACCTGCATATCTGAAGTCCACAAGGTGAGGTTATCATGAAGAAGTTGCATGATTAGGGTGTTGTCCTTGTAGGAATCTTCTCCTAAGGTATCCAATTTTGTGACAACTTCATCAAAAGCTAGTTGCTCATATTTCTCAAGGGATGCAAGGGCCATATCAAAGCTACCCATTCAAAAGTAGGACCTAGCTATCATATGCCATCTCCAAAGCTTCAATTGTTGTTTTTGCCCCTCATTTGAAATGTTAATATTATTAGCATAATTATTTCCTGACATAGGAAGTGTTTTCTCACACATTTGAACCACCTTTTCATAGTTCTGCAGCTGTTACATCCCACATATTACAATAGAAAATTAGTGAGAATAATAATATCTTTTATAGTAAAAATCAGCTAAATCACTCTACTAATATAAATCTTCATACCAGAAAGTGAGCCTCTGCTGTCATTTCAAGAAGTTTCTCTAAAACTGCTGCAATGCAAGATTTTTGTCAAATGACTTTCACCAACTTTTACAATGCCATCATCAATCTTCATCATGTATGCATTTAGATTTTAGAGAGAAGAAAAAGTAAGTGTTTGATAGTAAGATCATCCTAAAAGCTTAATTCCAAATGCCATGCTACCTTTTTACCACTCAGCACCCAACTAGTGTTATCCCTTCTAAAACAAAGTTATGCTTTTACTATTATTCTTCTAGCCTTTCTATTCAATGAAAATAAAGAAATGTAAAATGGTTGCAATCTAAATAATGAGGCAATGATGTTATACTCTGGTTGAGGTTCCTCTGTCACATCAGAATCAGGAGCTTCCTCCTCAATGATGTTATTTTCTGGTATCACAACAGTTTCTTGCTCAAGGATTACAGGACCCACCACCACAACATCCTCAGTGGAAACTTCATTATGTTTAGGTTTATCCATGTAACAAAACATGTAATTCAAAACAAAGTAGCCTTTGTCTTGAGGGGCGAGAAGGAAAGATTGTGTGAGGGGACAATATTTTAGCATTGATTTCCTGCAAATCAGGAACTAGATTAAGATCAGACATGAAAAAAGGAATGACTTTAAACACATAACTTATGAATAAAAAAGATGAAGAAACATATCATACATCCATGGTAGTAGTTACGCCCATAGTACCATCTTCCTCTAGGCGACCAATTTTACTGCTATCATGATAGAACTTATGAGCTAGCCCAGGTGACCGATGCAGTATACGATAGTACTGATGAACAAAAGCATTCCCAACCTGTTTATTAGCAATCAAAGAAACATTGCAGGTTGTGTGTGTATGTGTGTGTGTGTGTATATATATATATATATATATATATATATATATATATATATATATAGAGAGAGAGAGAGAGAGAGAGAGAGAGACTTACCTAAAGTCGCAGGAGAATAAGTGTTTGTGCAATCATAGTAGTTTGAGGGTTTCCTTTGGTTACTCCCTTCACATCTCTGAGAATCTTCATCTCTGAAGGAGAGAGATGAGAGAAAACCTGATGGAGGGGGGCAGACGAGAAGGTGGATGCATCGATTAGGAAGAAAACAAACTCAGAGCGTGGAGTGAAGTTAGATTTAGGAGAAGTTGTATCAATTTTAGGGATAAATCGAACCAGTTGGTCTTCTTCGTTGATCTTCTTTTCCACAATTATTGGATCGTGAGTAGAGAGAAAGGGTAGGGTTTAGGGTGATTTAAGGAATCGTAGTTAAATTCGAACCAGTTGGTCTTCTTCGTTGATCTTCTTTTCGGCAATTATTGGATCGTGAATAGAGAGAAAGGGTAGGGTTTAGGGTGATTTAAGGAATCGTAGTTAAATTTGTGGATAGGTGAGCTTGAGCTCACCGACGAGGTGAGGTGAGACAGAGGTTACTGGTGAGGCTGATAGTGTGTTGTGTGTTCTTCAAAAAAATCCCTACAATGAATACTCCCTGCGATTTTCTTAAAGAAGGATTGACAACCAATTCTATTAGGGTTCTTAAACCATGATTTTAGAAGGAGAAGGAGGACACGCAATAGGCGGGTTTTAACTTTTTTGGGATTTCATTTTCCCCCTATCTACTAAAAGCGTGTTCATTAAAATTATAAAGCGAGACTTATAGAGGGCGCGCATTTAACATACAGCACCCTCCGTGTTTTTATTTTTTTTCCTTATGGCACTAGTTTAAGGGCACGCAATAATGAGTGACCTAAATCCTTAAAATTTTTGAAGAGATGACACTTTTTTAATGTCACTCTCTTTTGCGTAACATCAATCAATGAGTGTCGTGGTTTGCGCGTCGTAAAAGGGTCTTTTTTTGTAGTGTATGAACCTATAATTAAGATTCATCAATGATGTCAAGTCGTTATACTGATTGATCTACTTACAGGGATGATGTCTAGGTTGGATTTAGTGAGGTGTTTAAAGTGGGATTTTCAAATAGTATACTATGTATACCATACATACCCTACCTCCAATATGATCCTACCTAGTTGTTCATTGCTTGATAGATCTTGATGTTGACATTGGGATTGTTGAGGAATCTAGACTATCATTAGTCATAAGAAATGATAAACTAAGACTTACTGATATTCATACATAGGTCACGTTAGAGAAAAATAAAAAATACCAAGACGAAGTTCTGCCCAAATTCTGAGGCATCCACTCTTATCAAGTGAGTGCATAGTCCATTTCGTGAACATAATTTTAGAACAATTATTAATTAAAGTATTAAATATTTGTTAAACAGTTTATATGCGAGAAATATGCTTATTGCCTGGAATATGTGTTAAGAACATATTTGATAATATATGATATGCGAACCAAGTATGGTTCTATATGTGTTAAGATATATATCAAGTATTTCATGATAAAAACAATATAAGTATCAATAGGAGAAGGATAAAGTTTTATTAATACCCAAATACTTTGTATACACTGAAGTAGGATAGTGTTGCCTAAGTAGAGTTGGTACTAGGAGTTGAGCATTATAGTCTTACCAAGATAATATAAAGATGTACGAAAGAGGCTTAAGTTTAATTAAGTTGGATAATGGGTAGCATCTTCTTAAGAGTACATACGAGATATGAACGGGGAGTAGCATTTGACACCCCTGGTCCGAGAGTATGGATTAGGCATAGTCATACGTCTCTGGTCCGAGAGTATGGATTAGGCATAGTTATTTGTCCCTGGTTCGAGAGTATGGATTAGACATAGTCATTTGCCACTGATCTAAGAGTATGGATTAGAGATAGTCATTCATTCCTGATCTGAGATTATGGATTAGATATAGTTATTTACTCCTGGTCTAAGAATATGGATTAGGTAAAGCCATTCGTTTCTGAATCTGAGAGTATGGATAGGATTAGTATGTGAGGATAATTCGAGAGTATGGATAGGAATAGTATGTGAGGATCGATGGGATGGGGTAGATTGCTTATATGAGGGGTATGTGTGTGTATGTGTATATATATATATATATATATATATATATATATATATATATATATATATATATATATATATATATATATATAACATTGTGGGATTGAAATCCCTATGTACTCATTAGGTTTTCCAACCTGACCTACTAAGTTTCCTTATACCATAGATAACAATACGAAGGTACATTATGCTGAGAGATTAAAGGGGATGTAAATCATTAGTGTAATTAATGTAAGCTCTGTTTATGCTTATGTTTTGTATCAGCTATGACATCCCAGACTTTCAAAATATAAAATCAAAATTTTCTTCTGAAATGCCTGGATTTTGATATTATATCATGTCTAGGATATTTTGTGACCAATTATGTAATAACAAATGTTTGAAATAAGTATACATAAAAAGTTTTAAAATGGTCGTGGAAATTCGGGGATCTCACAGTTGGTATCAGAGCATTAGTTTAAGTGAACTAGTAACTTTAGAGGATTTCTAGACTTAAACTTAGAATGCTAAGCGATGATTGTGAGATGTATGTATGTCTATTATATTTCAGGTAGTACAACTGAATTGAAACACGCACTAATTCACTTTAGGACAAGATGTCTAACTTGTTTTATGTGCTAAATGGTTTGTATTATAGCATGCCTTTGGTGGCATATCTAAATTGATGGTATTAGGTTTAAAGTCTGTTTCCGACCTAGAATTAGGAAATTTTATGTGTTCAGGTTTCTAAATGTTTAATTACGTTATTAGAACTGGCATATAACTTTTCAGAGTGATAAAAAGAACTATTCGTCTAAACCTTCCTTATCTATATTCTCGTCTCGATACACTAAACATTGCTTTGGTGTACATAACATTTTGGTGGGAATACGAAGCGGATTAGGAAATGGTAATGGAAAATTGACAACTTGAGCCTCGTATAATAGAGCGTGAACCAGAGGCAGTACCCCCACCCGAGCCAATCACGCTGGCAATGATACAAGGAATGTTAGATCTTCAGATGGAAGAGACAAGGCATTTACTTTAATGGAATAAGGATAAACCTATTGTACCCGTTACACAATGTGATCTAGAAGAAGAAAAGTCAAAGGAAGGAAATACATCCGGATTGTTAGCTAAGTCGAGCCAAAAGTGGTTAGAAGAAACCAACCAAATGGAGGAAACAATGGGGGTGGATGCAAGTACAAGGACTTCATGGCATCCAAGCCACCGAGCCTTTATGGAATCCCAACAGTGGTAGAATTCATGGATTTGATCTCTGTAATGGAGATGGTGTTCGAGAGTTGCTACTATAGCAATAGGCAGAAGACCATTCTCGCGGTCAGATAGTTGATGGTTGGGGTATTAAGTTGGTGGAAATTACTGGTTGATACCATGCAGGAGAAGCTAGTATGATTTCTTGGGAAGACTTTCTAGTGTAATTGAAAATGTAGTACTGCTTAGAGAAATATCTTATGGGGATTAACAACGAATTCCATAATCTGATAAAGGGAAAGATGAGCGTCTGCGAGTACGCTACAAGTTTTACAGAAAAAGATGAAGTAGTTCCTAACTTGGTTCCAACTGAACTTTCCAAGGTAAACAAGTTTGCTATGGGACTACCAAAAGATTATGAGCCAATGATGAAGCTAGCAAATACTATGAAAGCATCCATATGGGTAGCTAGAAACGTGGAGACCCAGATATAAGATAAGGGTCTAGAGAGAGCAGAGAAAGGAGAGAAAGGGAAGTTGGAGGGACCTTTATGATTTGAAAAGAAGAATAAGTTATCGAAGTCCGACCCCAACAGAAAGGGGTCTAGGGGTAACAATGAAGCAAAATGGAGTGACGAGTTCAAAAGGAAGCACTTTGGCAAATGATCTGAAGTGATGACCTGTTTTAAATGTGGGAAGACTGGTCACTATGCCAATGAATGACTGGCCAAGAAATAAGTTTCCTTTAAGTGTGGTGAAGAAGGACACTTCAAACAAGACTGTCCAACGAATGAAGGGGCTACAAAGCCAAATATGTCGCCAAAGGCAAAGGCCAGAGCATACCACATCATACTTGATGAGGAAGCAAGAGGGCGGGAATTTGGAGCTGCTTGTCGAAAGTATTTGAATGAAGGAGACAAGAAAGTAATATTATCCTATGTAACCTATGTATAAAGGCGTGATGTAGGATAAGTTGAAATAACAATGTAATCGTCTATGAAGCAATACAGTTTCCTAAATTACTTTATTCAATGTATCAAGTTCTGCATGGCTTTCTTTTATGGTAACTTAGCAAACTGCAAGACAGTACTTGGGACAAGTATGAGTAGGTGTGCAAGGTAGTATAGGCCTATACTACTGGAAGCATAGGACTCGCACTTGGATCGGAGAAAGTCACAAGGTTACTAAGACACTAGTAGTTAAGTTATTTTCTTTATTTCCGTCATTACCTTTGTTTCGGTAATGACTACGAAGATAAATATTCCGACCTTAGCGGTCATATCAAATCGAGTCCGACTAATTCACGAAGAAATTTTGACGTAGCGTCCGACTTTAGATTGAAGGAAAAGACAATTAAAGTAATCAATAAAAGTATCATGATTGTCGTTAAAATTAAGCAGCGTATAGCTAGAAGTGCAACATGCTAAAATGTGATTATATCATGAAGGAAGGTATTTTTTGTACTAGAGTGTGAGTCAAAGAGACCTGAATCTGGACATTGCATCAAACGATGAGATGTCATTAGAACATGGTGCATCGGTCTGATACGATTATCAAAGTAAAGACCTTATCTTATGTTAAGTCAATTCTAGAAGGAGCAGGAGCCTCTAATAGAGATCGAATATAGAAAAAAGAGCAGGCGTAGGATTGAGCATCGCCAATAGTCAATATGTCCAAGAGTTAGAAACTCATTTGGAAAGACATAGTAATTATGATTAGCACCTAGGATGGAAAGGTAACGTGTGGAGTCATTCGACCAGCCCTATTTTTCTGATGATTCCAAGACGTAATCTTCCTAAGGGGGGGGGGATAATTGTAACACCTGCAACTTCGGGTTAGTCAATTAAATTATAATAATCGATAAAAATGAAGTTTTGATAGAATATTATTTAGGATACATAATCTTAACCAAAGTTATAGTATATGTGATAAGGATTTCGAGCATATAAAGAACTTTGAAATCACACTTCGTATGAAGAAGTTATGCTTCTTTGAACTTTCGCAATTAAATCGATACGACATCGAGTGTCGTAAATAGTAAATTGGAGATAGATTGGTTATTAGCCTAAGTAGTTTAAATGAAAACCATAGTAATCATAAAACTGAGAGCGTGCATATAGAAAACGCCCAAATCTGACTTTGTAAGAGGAAGTTACAATTTTTCTAAGTTTTCGCTGTAACATCCGATTATCAGGTATTTTCAGTTTTAGCCCATGACCTAATCAAAGTTTGCACATTTGGTTCCTTGTGGGTTAAGTTCCACCTTTCAGCCAGTATGATGGGCATACATGAGGGTACGTACAACGTACTCGTGTGAAGCCGGGATCGCAGAAGCCAGACTAGTACGTTGGGCGTACATGTGGTACGCCATGCGTACTAGCCTATTCTCTAAACCCTAAATTTTAGGGTTTCACCCTTATTTAAAGACATTAAGTCACCCTTGGACCTCCCGTAATCATCCTTCGCCCTTCCAAACCCTAATCTCAAGTGTATTCCTTGTGAGTGAAGATCTTGAAGCTTGGTGGTGATTTTGGTGAGCTTTTGTTGAAGAAGAAGACTAGTGAAGAAGGTGGTGGTGTTTTCAAGCTTGTGGATCCAAAAATCTACTTCACATTGTGCTTCTTTTGATGGTATAAAGTTTATTTCTTGATGTGTTTCCTTTTAAATCTCCATAGATGAGTTTTTATGAGCTTTTTTCCCAAAAGCTTTGACCTTTGTGAGTATGGAGCACTCCATAGCATATGAGTTGTCCTTTCATGCATATTAGGTCTTATAGATTCATAAAAATGGTTGCTTGATGGCCCCTTTCTAGCCATTCAAGAGTTTGGTAGTGTTGACAATGGATTAAGTTAGAGTTTTAAAGTTTAATCTCTTTTCATCCATGCAAAGGCTTAAAGTTTTGTACTTTATGAATTATGACATTCTAAGAAGGTTAAATATATGTTTGGATGCATGTCTTAACAATTAAGACCATTTTGGAGTGATATTTGGAGTCAGACGGGATACACCTCGTGTACTAATGGCTACGCCCAACATAGCCAAGAGTGACCCCGATCCCGCCTGATTTCCGAGTACGACCTACATAGGAGGAGAGTATCCCCAACATATGCGCTGGGCATTTGACTTTTGTTGACAGTCGTTGACCTTTGGTCAAGATTTAGGGTTTTAGATCATGGGAGGGGCAAAATGCTCTTTTTGCTCTTAAGAGGCTTAGTTGTGGGATTTGGACTCCCGAGTTGAGTTATGGACCTTATTTATTAATTAAGGTTAATTATTGTGTTATTAGGCGGAGTCTACTTCTGGTAGTTCGGGTGCGAGATTTATCTGTCATCAGTATTAGGTGAGTCTCCTAACTTATTCTTATATGTGTGGTAGAATAGTTGTATTTGTGATGAACGGTTGGGTCTAATTGTTATTTTGTGTTATGTTGTTTATGTGTGACTGAGACTGCGGATAGTCTCTAGGGTAGCTACTAACCCATATGGCATGTTGTTGCCCACTAGGACTGCTGATACTCCCCAGGGTTGCTGATAACTCGTAGTTGTTTATTTATGTTGTGTTGTATGTGGTATCTTGAGGAATTCACTAAGCTTTGTGCTTATAGTTGTTGATATATGTGTTTCAGGTACTTCTCAGGATCGTAGGAAGGCGAAGGTCTGATTGTACATACTCGTTAGGAGATTTGTTACTGGGGCAGTTTGTGATACTCTAATATTTTGTGATGATGATTTGTATTTTACACTTATGTTTTTTATGACTTGGTTTATGGACAATATTTTGGTAATTTAAAAATGAAAAAAATGGTTTAAAATTTGAGGTGTTACATTAGCTCAACAGTGTAGGGATGTTATTCGGGTCAAAACCGTACCAAACCGACCCGAACCCGAATAAGGGTAACTGCATGAACTGAAAACCAAATCGATTAACCAATATGGGTTCGGTTCGGTTCAAGTATTAATCGATTCGGTTCGGATATTACCTGATTAACCCAAATAACATGTACTAGATGATTAAGGACCTAATATAACCGAATAAACCGTAGTAGGATTCTATAACCCGAATAATAGAATAACAATGTACTTTTATACATCAACATAAAACATTCAAAGACTAACATAACACAACAACACATTGAAAGAATAACATTTACATAGTAGATTAACATAATGAGAATTAATTTCTTACTTGAGTTTCTTGAGTTGGAGCCCAATTTTCCATGACTAGAAAAAGTAGGAATTCGTGAATCCTTAGAGACAATAAGAAGGGTCAATTTTTGAAAGTCTGAATTCCTTCTAGTTCTCACTTTATCCTCATCTCCAGAAGACCAATGCTCTTCAACATCTCTTGACACAGTAGTAACAAAAGCTTTCTCATTTGCTGCCAGCTCTTGAGCTCTGCAAGCATAATATGCATAATCTTTAACCTTCGGCTTCTAAGAGGTTTCAGCCAAACATTATTTGGCAAAATGGTTACCAAGACCACACTTGATAAACTACCCTGGGTTTTTTTTTTATTTCGGAATTTCATGGGATTCTGACGAGTGAATTGATGAAGACATGTTGGGTTGGAAAGCAAGTGGGTTCTCTGAAGGTTTAGGAAATGGTTGAGGATTATTTTGATGAGGAGCTTGAATCGGTTTTGATAAGGTTTATGAATGTGATTCCATGGACGCTTGTATTTCATAGACAATAGTGCAAACTCTTTTTGAAAGCAAAGTTCAGAATCAACTGGATTAAGATCATGATTTTATGAATGGTTCGGAATAGGTGGAGTAGGTGGAGTAGGAAAAGTTGGTTGAATAGGAGAAACACGTGGGATAGTTCAGAAGGATACTGACACGGATGGGTTCGAAATAAGTGGGTTAACACAACTAACTAGGACAAGAGGACCTCCTGACAATTTTCTTAACGTTTGAGCAACTTTAGATTCATGGCCTTATAGTTAGTAAAAAAGTCGATAAAGCTTCAGCTTCTTCAGAGATCCATTACTCTAAAGATATGACTTGATGTTCCCCATCCTTTTCCGAGTCTATTGATAAACTTTAGATTGTACTCAAGAGGAGTTCTGATTATACCTCGTGCAATCATATTGTTCACAATAATTCGATACCTATTTGAAGCCGAGGATAAGAATTCACCTGGAGTAGTGGTGAAGGTATCAAAATCGTTGAAAAACAAAGTTGGATGTTTATCTTTTCGTGTTCTTGGACCCTTCGAACAGGTCCTGAAGAGTTTCCTAAATCTCTTTTGTAGATTTGTACTTAATGTGCTCAAAGAGAGACAGAGGAACAACAAACACCAACTCGGAAAATGCAATCCGATCATCATGCAACTTTTCAATGTCTGCAACAGTAAGAGGTGTTGGACGTGGATCTTCTTGTCCTATGAGAGTTGCAGCAACATCTCTAATTGTTTGTCTAACCGGAACATGAGGACCTTCTTTTACAGACCTCCATATTTCTTCACCTTTTCCATTTCCAAATAAAAATCTCTACATCCTAACTTTCTAGTATCATACTCTCCAACAACTAAGAATAGGGCATGAGAAGGGCACCCCATGCTATTTGTTATTTGCATCGAATACATTTGTTGAGTTTGATTAGGAGCAACCATTTAAGTTAAAGTATTTGAGCTGAAGAGGTATATAGAAGAACTTTTATCTTGAACATAGAAATGATTGAGATACCAAGGTAATCTCAGATCAGTTATAATATGTTCTTATGGATTCAAAGGACAACTACTCAAGCTCTGATACCAATTGTGAAAAAAAAAATCAATGCGCGGACAAAGTTTGAAAACTTAAACCTTGAATTAACTTTTAAGAACGATGTCTGCTGCTAATATGTTGGTCCAGTCAAGTCTGGTAAACCAGTCTAGACTTGAAGATGATATTCAACAAAGTGTTCAACAAAATATCTAAGTAAGGTAAATGAGTATAAACAAAGTAAAGACAATTTAAGAACAAGTAGAACATAAGTGAAAGAGATTTGACTTGCAAGAGAGTTCGAAATTGATGTGAAGAGAATATTTTGATTACTTGCTTTTCTTATTATTTCATACATGAAACAACATCTCCTTATATATTAAAGGAGAGACAAGGTACATACCAAGAACATTCTTTGGACTAGTTAATATTAAGTGTTTGACAAATCTGACACTTAAAAGATTTACTGATTTGGTCCAAGAATTGTTCAATCAACATAAAGAAAAAAGCATTTAATGCTTGTAAAAACTCAATCACATCAACTAAATTTGGAAACGTCGTTATCTCGGATTCAAACAATCTTTAGAACTCTTCACCTCTCAGACTAGGAATTGACTTTGGATCTTGTTTGGGTCGGATTACTAGAGGTTCACTTTTTATGCATTAACATTGTGATTGTTTGATAACTAGAAGACTTGAAGAACGAAAATACTTGTAACTAAGCAAGATGGTGAGATGCTCAAATATTGGAGAAAATTGGTCAACCAAGGCAATTCAACACAATGGCCATTTATGTGTTTATCATTAGGATTCAATATGCAAGCTTATCATTCATCCCAAATTGGTTATAACAATCATGAAGCACGATATGCGAAGATTCCTCAAAGGTAGTATGGAGGTTGGGGAATCCCAAAACACACCTTCTTAATCGAAATCAATGATTCAATTGAAGCAATGGAACCTAAGAAAATTGATTAGCCTTAATAATAAAGGAATCCCCAATTCCTAGAGGATGTCAATGCTTACACACCCATAAAAGATTCATGATAATCTAGAGATGATTTATGCCATCATAAAGTGCGTATTCTAACAAAATTCAATGATTAAATGCTAAACCAAAGAAATAAACCAACAATTTCTCATTCAAGTACCAAGCTCATGATCAAAGTATTAAACAAGCATAAGAATTATGAACTAGAATCATCAACATAAGATAAATGAAAATCAGGCATGGATCCTTCAAAACCCATAAATATCCAAGGGTTTTATCCCAAGTAAACCAAAATATAGAGATTAGCCACTCATGGAAACAAGATAACAATCACTAAAGTGTTTTTTGCATCAAGAAACTAGCAATTACTAGAAGGATTAGAAGAATGTAGCTCTAGATCTCCAAAAACGTCTCCACGACGCTCTAACGGTGGAAAAATCGATGTATGGCTGCTAAACCTAACCCCCCAAGGTAAATGATGAGAAAAATGATCAAAATGCCCCAAAGTGTATAGTTGCGCGGGTACCCTCGCAAGTTTGCACGATTGAGACTCCATTCTCGGCTTCTCGCAAATGGTGTTGAAACAATATTGGCTCTTTTCTCCACTACTCAAGATTCCCTTGGTCCCCTTCACACCTCACATAATTCAAATTCATCTAATCATCTTCAAGATTCAAATGGATAGTCTAAGCCCAATAAAAAGAGCCCACGAGCCATCTTCATAAATCCACTTCATCCAAGTCTTCAACATTTTAATCTCACTTCTTCATTGATGGATCCGGAAAGCTCGATAATGCCTCGAAAACGCAACAAGCCCATCTCCAAGCTAAACCGAAACCACATCGAGATTCCAAAAGCCTGTAAAACACCTCATGCAAAATAGAAAGTACCCGATACGATCAAAGAAAAAGAATGACATAGAATATTCAATGCAATACTAATAAAAAGGGCTAAAAATTATAAAATAAACCATAAGAAAAGGAAATAAAATAAACTATCAAATCACCCCAAGCTTAAACCTTATTTGTTCTCAAGTAATAACAACACTAAAATGAACTTGGGATGAGCTAAGCTAAAAATGAAAGAGAAAGATTACATAGAACTTGGTCAACATTACTCAACATGGTCAAAGTCAGTCTTGCATGGATCCTACATATCTTCCAAATGTTCCCCACTTTAGAGCCAAAAATCACATTCTCGAACCACTTGAAAGCGGATAGACCCTGTCTGAAGTTGGCAACCAGTAGAGTGTACAAGACAAAGGAAACATGGGGATGTGCCCAGTAGGGGCACTATACAACAATGCAAACCATAATGCATGAAGGAAAGGCGCATCTTCATACACGATGGTTCCTACATTGGTCGGGCTAAGTGTATCATAATGAAATAGGGTTTTTTCAGCACGGAGTCCAGGAAAACATCCGGCTTCAGGGTTTCTCCCTTGTACTATCCTTTACATTCTACTGTCTCACCTTCATTGCCTTTTATTACCAAAATCAAAAATAAAAATAAAATAAAAATCTACTCAACCTAAATCTTCATTCTTGAGCTTCTGTTATTTGGTCTTCAGTCTCTTTGTTGCTCAATCTTCTGTTTTCTTATTTCTCTCCTTTTTTGTTTTTATGTGTTTTTTGTGAGGAGAGAGCGAGCGAGCGAGCGAGAGAGAGAGAGAGAGAGAGAGAGAGAGAGAGAGAGAAAGAGAGAGCTTTAACTTGGATTCTTCTTTTTGTGTTGCTTCTTGTCTTCATTTTTCTTCTTTGTTTTTGTTGCTTTTCTCGTTTAGTTTTTCTTTGTTGCATTTCTTGAATCTTCCTTTATTGTTTCTTTTCTTTGCTTTTCCAATTTTCTTCATTTTTTGTTTTTTTCTTCTTGTCTTTCTTCTTGGAAGGTCTAAGAAATTTTACCATATAACAAAACACTCCAATAATGTAAAAATGAAATAATACATGGAGGCTAACGTGAACACCTAATAATCACTAACAATGTTTCAAGATCTACTAAAAATGTGGGATATGAATCAAAAAATTGGTGTTACCAAAAAACTTGGTCCCAAAAATGTGAATTAGGGGACCCGCCTCAAAGTTCATCAATGTGATGTGATGAACAAAACCTATCAAATTATCTACTCTAGACCCCTATAAAATTTTACCTATCCTAAAAATGTGGTGACATTCTAACTAATCAAGGCTCAGGCGAGACTCGGGAGTACAAAGTGGTATTCCCCCTAAAACAAAGATGCAAATCTTCGATGTCTTAAAATACCTTACCGGACTAATATTTGCTTGCACACGTCGTCCTAACTAACCACTTCCATCCGCATCTAGACCCAATCAAGCTACCTAATATGACCCCATACAAGTAGTCTCAAATTGTTATGTGAGGCTCAAAGTGTGTCCCATTTATCCAAAAAAAGGAATCCCATATCAAGACCCGAGACCAATCTATGATTTATGACTCGACGCTATGGTACCTGTAGGGATGAGAAGAAAAGAGAGAACAAAAATGCATGAAGACTTAAGCTAGCATGCAACTAAAAAGTATAAAATTTTGAAAAGAAAGAAATAACATATGCAATATTTTTGGAATTTTTATGCAACTTATTTTTGAATGTCCTAAATGAATTACTCTAAATGAAACTATAAACAACCTAAATGCATACAAAATAATAGATAAACGTCACTCCAAGCATAGAATCAAGAATTGTCCTCAATGCTTAGGATGAGAGTAAGGAAGGATCATACCGGGATCATGGTGGTGAAGGCCTGCGAGGATGGTAGTAAACAAAACGGGGGTCACGCAATGATGCATGGGTGGAGTTCTTGGCCGCCTAAATGCATATGGGTGAAAACTTGGTCGTGAAAAGGAAGAAGATGAAATGGCTAGGAATTTTCTTATGAAGTGGCATATTTACGCGGGTACCCTCGTAGAGTTGCGCGGGTGAGGATGGAGTTTCACAAATCATTGCGTGGGTGGGAGAACAGTCTCGCAGATCATTGCGTGGGTGGGAAGGCAGTCTCGCAGATTATTGCTAAACCTCAAGATGCTTTTTTTTACCAACTTCAAGCCTAGAAACATCCAAACTTCAAGCATATTTTATTTATTCATTTCAACATCCATAAAATTTCAGCAAAATTTAAATTTTCCAAAACAATCCTTTTTCTATAGAAGTGTTTACAAAACTGTTGTTTCCAAAACATTTATTTAAAACCGAAATCATTTACACATAGTTTTCAAAAACATTCACATTATTAGAGTTTCCCAGAAACCATAAATCCAAAACGCGAGGATGTGTACGGTTACGCCTTCGCCTTGCTAAACATCCGAAGCACCTGAAACAATGAATTAAGACCGTAAGCACAAAGCTTAGTGAGTTCCCCTAAAGTACCAACACAGAAACAATAGCGCATATACAAATAACAACATGCAATGGGTCCACAGCTAACAGACTGGATTACCGCTGAACACAACATAATTCTGGCTTGCCCCCTGGGCCCACAAATTATGTATGACTTGCTCCCCGTCCCACAATACGAGTCTGACATGCCCTACCCGAACCTCAGCTCATATCTGGAATGCCCATGAGCCCTCAGTTTGAGTCTGGCATGTCGTTCCCGACCCTCAGCTCATATCTGGATTGCTCCAATAACCTCAAGGCCTCAGTACGAGTCTGGAATACCACTCGGTCCTCAACTCATATATGGAATGCTAATGTGCCCTCAGTATGAGTCTAGTATGTCCTCCCTGGTGCTCATCTCATATCTGGAATGCTAATGAGTCCTCAATATGAGTCTGGCATGCCCTCCCTGGCCCTCATCTCATATCTGGAATACTCTAGGGTTTGTTGGCTACAACACAAAGTAGTACAACCTCAACCCAACCCACACAATATGTGAAACATATAACAAATAATATCCTATACAGATAATCATACAATATCACAGGCAGTCCTATAGATATGCCATACTAGCATATCAATATCTAGCATACTCATGCATATCTATTATGTACTCGGCATATCAACAATATCAGGATATCAACCAAAGGTTCGACATTGGTGCCTTCGACCCTGCTAGTACAGTGAGGAAAACTCACCTCGTGTTGCCGAAACACACAGACGATCCCTGACCGCTGACTGCCAGATCCCGAACCACCAACATAAGAACAACACCCCATCAATAGGTGATTCCGTGAATAATCTCTGACTGCAGATCCGCTATCACACCCGTACTAACAAATTCCACAATGACAATCTATTAACATCTAGGCACTGACACATACTATGAGTCCAATTTAGGGTAAAAGACCTTCTTACCCTTCCTCAAGCTCGTCCCAAAGCCAAGGCCCAAAATAGATGACAAAAGCCCAATATCAAAATAAACTCCTTAAGTTCAATTATGGCCTAATTTTCCAAATTGGGCCTAATGGCCTTCACTCAAGAAGATCCAGCAAGCTAAAAGCCCAAACCATGAATTCTTAGACGGTCCATCACAACCCAATGCAAGCCAAACCCAAATCATGATCCAAAAGCCCAAAATACTTCAAGCCCACACTTGGCCCAATTTTCCAAATTGGGCCCAACTCCTTATCGGGCCTTATGCAAAGGTTTGACCCTCTACTTAGTCCAAAACACACTTATCCAGTTAGTCCATTAGGTCCCCAAGCATCAAGGCCCAACAGATGGCCTAATACCCGAAGCCCAAGTCTGAAATCCAATCAGAGGACGTACGCGGGGAGTACTCCTTCGGTACGCTGGGCGTACTTCGCCTCACATTGACCACCATTGGGGTGGTTGACTCTGAACGCAGGACATACAAAACTTACGCGGGGTGTACCCTCGTAAAGGCCAAAATCGTGATTAGTGCTTAATGGCTTAAGCACTTAAGCCCAAAGTTCAGATCCACTACTCAAATGTGTTGTAGAACCATAAAGCCTCAAGATTTAAGACTTCAGTCGACCAAAAAAGAGCTTAATAAATGGTCTTAATCCATTAAGACCTCCTACAAAGAACTAAGGACCAATCTAGCTCAAGGGACCTCATTTTTATGCCTTAAGACCCATCCTATGGTCTGAAAGGACAGCTTAACTCGACCAAAACAAAGCATGCACAAAATGACACTCTTTGGGACAAGAAGGATACCAAAAGCAACACAAATGAGATCCAAGAAATATAATCACAAAGGTAGGAACTTTATACCTTTTGAAGCTTCCCCAAAAGATCAAAACTCCAGATTTACAAGCTTGATCCCTTCCTTAATTCCTTTAATGCACTAACTTCTTCTTCAACTACCCAAGAGGCACACTTTTAGCTCTCACACACAAAAGAGAGACTAGGGTTTGGGGAAAACGACTCAAACGATGGAGTTTGGAAGGATAAAGGGTAATGAGCTCATAAGGACACTTATATACCACCCAAACCCTAAATATTAGGGTTTCATCCTGGCACTCCTACGCCTAGCGTACATATGTGTACGCCCAGCGTACTAGGGCACCCCCTAGTACGCTTAGCATACTCACATGTATGCCTAACGTACTTCTCAAGTTCCCAAAATCATCCTTTTTTCCACTAGGGCCTCCCTTTGCCACTTCTTTCCAAACTAAGGGCCAAAATGACACAATTCCAAGTCCAAGGGATGGGTTTCAAGTTACTTGAAAGATGGGGTGTTACAACTCTCCCCCACTTAAATTCGATTTCGTCCTCAAAATCACTCCTTACCATCTCCGACAACCCAACATCCTGAGGGCACATCTACGACCATGATACTCGTCAACCTTCGAAGGAGACTAAAGTCCAAAAGAGATCTTTTCAATCCGAGGGCGTCGAATCCATAAACGCAAGCAACAAAACAACCCTACTTCCTGAAATTTAGCAACCTGGAAACTTGAATTTGTTATGAATCCCTGACAGAGCGCCCATAATAGTCATCGTTAATTCCATTCCCTTTATCCCCTAAACGGACTACACAACCCTAGAAACTTGAGGTTCCTACCAGAAAATTGATATGCATATCATATTCTGCTGCCAAAAACTCTTTACTAGACAAAGATATTCGACAATCCTTCCAGAGAGAGCTAATACTGATGACAAAATTTCCGAGGATATAATGAACAATGGCAGACAAACTGGGAGGTGAACCCATAAGTGCCGACACGACAATGCTTCCTTTAACTCCAGATCCAACATACATATAAGAATCGTCTCACAAGCACAAGCACTCGTACCTGGTCGAATCAGCCTCGGGCTGGAATACCAGGCACGCCTACGACGGGTCCAATCATCCTTAGGATGGAATACCCTCGTATCATGCACATGTTTGGCCCAATCAACCCTCGGGTTGGAATGCCAAACATGTCAGGTCCCATCGATCATAGGGTCCGGTCATCCTCGGGATGGAATACCCTAGATTGTAACACCATTATATACATAACTCGGGTCTAAAATCATAACTCGAGATCCAGGGACCTACCCTTGCATTTCACCCAAATCTTCTGATCCAACGCGACACCTCACTAAACCTGGATACAAAGATTTCCTCAACCGTCGCTGAGACTACCAGTTTCTCACCTGGTCCAGCCACCCGGTTCCCAGAACCTGGAAAACAGGGACATTCTACCCCAATAGTCTTTAATTACACCATCGTGATGACCTTGTGTTGGAATAGTGTCTAAGGCTACAACTATATTAGGCAAGTATTTGACCCAGTTGTGCATGGTCCTTTTGGGTTGCCTTCACCATAGCAACTTGATAGGATGATTGATTAAGAGAGAGTAAATATTATTAATATATTATGAGAATAATATAAAGAATAATAATATTGTTATTTGATTAATATAAGTCATAGAATTAATTGGAATTAATTTGGTGACTTAAAGAGATTAATTAAATAAGACGGTATAAACTGTCAATTGTTTGATAGTTAAACTTTAGACTGTAAATCCATATAGATATGGATTGGGCGGATTCTAGAAGCTAAAGGATAGCTCAAATCATCCAAGAGTTATCTAAGGAATGGATTTGGATAGCCTTAAGAGAAGATTATCCAATTAGGGTTTAGGTTGTAACCCTTAAGGAGTCTACAAGTATAAATAGACCCTATGGCCTAGGGAAATCGACACTTCATCAGAAGCATAGAAACCCTGGCCGATTTCCTCCCCTCTCCTCTCTCCCAAATCATCCTCCTTGCTATTTGGTGTTTGTAAGCTATTAGAGGAGTGACAATTGTGACTCTAGAAGCTCCAAGACAGCAAGATCAACAAGGAATTCAAAGGTATGATTCTAGATCTGTTTTATCATTGTTCTTATTCCTAAATAGTAATTAGAAGTCTTGGATTCAAAGCATGTTTAATTAGAAAGCCTAGATCTGAGCATTAGGGTTTTGCATGCGCACATAGGAAAGTTCTTATGGCTAAAACTCATCAGTGGTATCAGAGCCTAGCTTGGTTTTCATTGAATTGTTGCTTAATTGTCTGAAACTAAACTGCAAAATTCGTTTTTTGTGTTTCTGAGTCATGGACTCGGCGAGTTCCAAAGTGGAATCGGTGAGTTGGCCTGACTCGGCGAGTCCCTTTGTGCACTCGGCGAGTCCAAGCGTCAGGAATGGCCAGATTCGGGATTTCTTCATGATTATCTTATGGAAACTTACCTTAATCATATTAGATCAACCCTAATCCGATTTTTTGATATATATGACTATAATCTTGATCTAATTAAAGATATTTATCAACTAATAAAATATTTAATTTCCTTATATGATAATTAATTAATTATTTTGATTATTTTGGTAATTATCTTGAAAGAAATCTTGAATAAATCAAATATAGATAATTAGGAAATTAATTGTTAATTGAAATTATTTGTTATTTGATCCTCCATGTTTTAAATGTTTAAAACTTGCCCTCAAGTTTTGAAATTTATATTTTGTGATTAAAAGTTTTTAATTTAGACAATTTAAATTTCAAACCCTAGCTTTAAAAGGTTTAAAATACAACCCTATACTAATATGATATTACTAGAATTATATATATATATATATATATATATATATATATATATATATATATATATATATATATATATATGTATAACTAAATGCTAGTCTTACCGTTAGTAGGCCTCATTCACGAAGCCGATCTATAAGGTGGGTATAAGGTTGCGGCCTATAAAATGGCGCTTAGTGGGTGTACACTCACACCCACCGCTTGCTTGATCGGTGGAGGGTCGTTAGCCGAACAGGTAGGATAGGGCAACCTCATCCTCTCATTAAAAGTATAATAAGTAATACAAAGTAACTAAACATATTTTTAAAATTTCCCAATCTTAGTTACTTTAGGAAAAGTGAATTGATGCAATCCCATGAAATTACACTTTGCACCCTTGCTAAGAAGTTAGTGGAGCGTGTGTGGTTTACCGGCACACTAATTGGTTCTAAGCAAAGGTGGCAAAGGGTGATTCATTGTTTATCATAGTTCGATGGAGCGTGTGTGGTTTACCGGCACATCGAATAGGTGATCGTTATAATGTAGGCACCATGTAAATTTGCATGGTAATTCACACCCGCTTTGTGATCCTCGGTATCCCAGTCACAAACAAGAGGGGCATATCGAGATTTAAACATGCAATTGAATAGTTTCAATGAATCTCATCCGAACCTAGGAATTCTCAAAACATTTAGGACTAATAGTTAGGTTTTGTGGTGGAGAATTAGTGAATCGTCATTCACTTACCTTCAATTTATTTGCATGTTAGATTACGGCATCCCTTTTCTAGTATGTAAATGTTATTATTGGATCCTAGCCCTAATTTTTCTTATTGGGTGATAATTAGGGATTCTTATTCTAATCTATCTTTGTCCTTTCTATTTGTAGATGTCGAACGCTAGCAACGCTGCTGCTAGTTCTTTCACGTTGATGAGCCTTTGCCAAAAGGTCACCTTCGATGGAACGAACTTTAGCGAATGGATAAGATACATTCACACCATTGCTCGCTATGAGGATAAGGAGTATGTCCTCGATGAGAAGCTCGAGAAAATCAACCCTGAAATCGCTACTCCGGCTGAAGTTACCGCTTTTGAAACTCATGAGCGAGATGCAACGAAGGTACATTGCATCATGATAGCCACCATGAACTCTGAATTCCAAAAGTCCTACGAGGACGTGTACCCGTACGAGATGCATGAAGACTTATTGGAGAGATACCACCAGAACGCGAGACAAGAGCGTTATGAGATTTTCACTAACATGATCTCCACTAAGATGGGTCATGGAGAATCGCTTACCGTGCACCTGCAAAAGATGCAAAGGTATGTCGACCGCCTTCGCAAGTTAAATGTTGACTTTGGGGAAGACTTGGCAATCGACATGGTGCTTCACTCTTTGCCTCCGATGTACAATCAATTTAGGATGACCTACCACATGAAAAAAGAGGAGGTCACCCTAAGGAAACTCCAAGTTCTATTGAGGGTCGCTGAGAGCAACTTCAAAGACAAGTCTGTTGCACCAACTCCCAATCCACCTGCTGCTCTTGTCTTGGCTATTGGTCAAGGAAAGGGAAAGAAGAGGAAGGCTTCATCTAAGAACTATCGCAAGGTTAAAGCCCGAGATGGTGCCTCTTCTAGTGGGACCAAAGTTGATCCCGCTAAGCCGTGGCCTAACCCGAAGGAGGCAGAGTGCCACCACTGCCACAAGATAGGACATTGGAAGAGAAGCTGCCCAGAGTACCTGCAAGCCATAAAGGAAGGAAAGATCAAGCCATCTTTCGTAGGTATATACACAATTAAATCTAACGATTCTAATCATGCTATTTCTTGGGTTCTTGATACCGGTTGTGGTTACCACATTTGTTCTAATGTGCAGGGACTAAGAAGAAGTAGGGATGTGGAGCAAGGAAGGATCAATCTAATCATGGGGAACAGAAGATCATCGCCTGTGACTAAGATTGGAGTGTATTCTTTAGTGCTTAGGAATAATTTGTGTTTAGATTTGAAGAATTGTTGCTATTCGCCAGAAATGGCTAGAAACATCATTTCATTTCATGGTTTATATAGACAAGGTTTTAGATTTTCTTTTAATAATGAGAATGGTTCTATTTTAGCTTATCTAAATGGTGTCTTTTACTTTGAAGCTATACCATGTAATGGAATTTATGAAACTGTTATGATTGTTGATAACTTAGGAAATGATGTTTTGAACATAGATTCTTCCACTAGTATGGATAAAGCATCCTTGTGGCATTGTCGTCTTGGACATGTCAACAAGAAACGCATAGCCCAACTCCAAAAGGATGGAGTGTTGGAGTCATTCGACCTTAGGGAAGATGACACGTGCGAGTCTTGTTTACTTGGAAAGATGACTAAGTCACCCTTCACGAGTACATGTGAAAGGGGTGAGGGTCTGTTGGACCTAATACATACCGATGTATGTGAACCGTTTAGATCAACCACGAAGGATGGGAACCGCTTCTACATGACTTTTACCGATGATTATAGTAGATATGGGTATATCTATTTAATCAAGCAAAAGTCAGAAACTTTTGAAAAGTTCAAAGAGTTCAAGAATGAAGTGGAGAATCAATTGGGCAGGAAAATCAAGATGCTTCGATCCGATCGAGGAGGAGAGTACCTAAGTCTTGAATTCCACGATTATCTCAAGGAGTGTGGAATAGTTTCACAATTGACGCCTCCTAGGACACCGCAGTTGAATGGTGTGGCAGAAAGGCGTAATCGAACTTTATTGGATATGGTTCGCTCTATGATGAGTCGTGCTTCACTACCTATCTCTTTTTGGGGGTATGCCTTAGAGACTGCCGCCTATATCCTTAACCGAGTCCCTACTAAGAAGGTTTCCAAAACACCTCACGAGATGTGGACAGGGAAAGCTCCCTCGTTGGCACATATCAAGGTTTGGGGTTGCGAGGCTTTCGTAAGATGAGATACTCACGACAAGCTCGAACCTCGAAGTGAGCAATGTATTTTCATCGGCTACCCGCAGAAATCCTTTGGATATCTCTTCTATAAACCGAAGGACAATGTTGTCTTTGTTGCGAGGAGAGGAGTTTTCCGAGAGCGAGAACTCATAGGCCAAGGAGACAGTGGGAGGCAAATCGAGCTTGAAGAGATTCAAGAGTCGATAGATGAAGGAACCTCTACCGCTGGCACTCAACCCGAGGAGGAAACTCCGGTTGAACCTATTGACGATTCCTTACCTCTTAGACGTTCCGATAGAGTTAGAGTTCATCCCCAGTTTTATGGTTTTCATATTACTACCGAAGGGGACACGTATATTAGTGATGGTACACTAATAAATCTTGATGAACCTAATAGCTATAAGGAAGCCATGGCAGGCCCGGAGTCTGCGAAGTGGAAAGCGGCAATGGATAGCGAGATCCAATCCATGTATGACAACCAAGTTTGGAATTTGGTTGATTATGTGCCCGGACGTAAGACCGTTGGGTGCAAATGGATCTTCAAGAAAAAGACCGACGTGGATGGAAACATACACACATATAAAGCGCGATTGGTTGCGAAGGGCTTTACTCAAACTCCCGAAGTTGACTATGATGAGACCTTCTCACCAGTTGCGAAGATTAAATCTATTAGAGTGATGCTAGTTATTGCCGCATTTCATGATTATGAGATTTAGCAAATGGATGTTAAGACCGCTTTCCTTAACGGAAAGTTGGCTGAGGATGTTTACATGGCTCAGTCAGAGGGGTTTATGGATCCGAAGCATCCGAATAGAGTGTGTAAGCTTGAGAAGTCCATTTATGGACTTAAGCAAGCGTCTCGTAGATGAAATCTTTGCTTCCATGAGAAAGTCAAAGAGTTTGGATTTGTACGACGCGGAGACGAATCATGTGTATATGTCAAAGCCAGTGGGAGTATAGTAAGCTTCCTCGTTCTATATGTCGATGACATTACTCATAGGAAACGACATCCCGACTCTGCAGGAGGTTAAGTCCTGGCTCGGGAAGTGCTTCGCTATGAAGGACCTCGGAGAGGCTTCCTACATTTTGGGAATAAGGATAGTAAGAGAAAGAAGTAAGAGACTAATTGGACTTAGTCAGAATACTTACTTAGAGAAGGTACTAAAACGTTTTAGTATGGAAAACTCGAAGAAGGGAGAATTACCGACACAAAGTAATGCCAAGTTGAGTAAGACTCAAAGTCCGAGTACCGAAGCTGAGATAGCAGAAATGAGCCGAGTACCATACGCTTCCACAGTTGGCTCAATCATGTACGCTATGACTTGTACTCGCCCTGATGTAGCCTTCGCTTTGAGCATGGTTAGCAGATATCAAGGGAACCCTGGCAGAGCACATTGGATTACGGTGAAGAATATCCTTAAGTACCTTCGGAGGACGAAGGAATGGTTCTTAGTCCTCGGAGGGAGTAACGACTTGAAGGTGCGAGGGTATAGTGACGCCAGTTTTCAGACCGACAGGGACAACTACCGTTCACATTCGGGCTGGGTCTTTACCCTGAATGGAGGAGCAGTGACATGGAAGAGTTCCAAGCAGGAAACCGTAGCTGATTCAACGTGCGAATCAGAGTACATTGCACCGAGCGAAGCGTCGAAGGAGGCAATATGGCTGAAGAACTTCATCGGTGATCTTGGAGTTGTACCTGCCATAAAGGAGCCCATGGAGATTTTCTGTGATAACGAAGGAGCGGTAGCCTTGACCAAGGAACCGAGGAATCATGGTAGATCAAGACATATCGACAGAAAATATCACTTCATTAGACATCGTGTAGAAGAAGGACAACTCGTAGTGAAGAGGATATCATCAGAAGATAACCCAGCAGATCCGCTTACGAAGGGACTGAGTAGGGTTAAGCACTTGCAGCATGCTAGGAGTATTGGGCTGAAGGATGATATTAGCATAGATTAGATAGTGATAGAAACGTGTAATAGATAAATATAATTAACATTTATGAGTAATGTTACTATCTTATGTTAATTGTTTAACTATTGTTTCACTTTGCATGTTTTGACTTCCAGAATAATTGAGTTTATTGGGAATAATCGAATTGTTCAAATTGTCCACAATTGTTCATATGTTGGAAGTAGATATGAATGAAGATTGTCATGAATTGGTGTGTAGATTGTCTAAATGGTTTCAGACATAGCAATGGGTTGCTGCAACGTTCATGAGTTCTTATGAACTAGTTTTGAGCATTGGAACAAACCCGCGCTTGCTGGAATCACCTTATGGAATATGATATAAAAGGGTGATCGCAAGACGATAATATCATATAGTCTTAAAACTTAGATATATGGTTTGTTATTTGTACATTGATAATGCGAAAACGCATTAGTAACTCGGTGTTATAAAACACATTGTTGTGTATAGTTGGTTAATGAATAAGTAATGCATATAAGTCGAAGTTTATCTGTAACTTTTATCTAAGAAGGTAAAAGCGATATCTCGGCCGCTCGATGATTTGATTTGACTTATGTGTCGGGCCCGGTCAAAACTGAATTGATGTGTTCGATTAAGTTCTATGTCAAATAAATCAGAGATCGAGAAACCTAAATGCTTGACTAACCATTCCATAGGATTGTCAGCATGATATCTAACAGAGGACTGTACGATCCCTTATCTAAAGGACAAGATTAATTAGATCAAAGTTTGACAGCGTCTTTGAGAGCTACGATTGCAAACCGAATTGTACTTGTGCATATAGTTACTAGACTTATCCAAGTGGGAGACTGTTGGAATAATGTCTAAGGCTGCAACTATATTAGGCAAGTATTTGACCCGGTTGTGCATGGTCCTTTTGGGTTGCCTTCACCATAGCAACTTGATAGGATGATTTATTAAGAGAGAGTAAATATTATTAATATATTATGAGAATAATATAAAGAATAATAATATTGTTATTTGATTAATATAAGTCATAGAATTAATTGGAATTAATTTGGTGACTTAAAGAGATTAATTAAATAAGACGGTATAAACTGTCAATTGTTTGATAGTTAAACTTTAGACTGTAAATCCATATAGATATGGATTGGGCGGATTCTAGAAGCTAAAGGATAGCTCAAATCGTCCAAGAGTTATCTAAGGAATGGATTTGGATAGCCTTAAGAGAAGATTATCCAATTAGGGTTTAGGTTGTAACCCTTAAGGAGTCTACAAGTATAAATAGACCCTATGGCCAAGGGAAATCGGCACTTCATCAAAAGCATAGAAACCCTGGCCAATTTCCTCCCCTCTCCTCTCTCCCAAATCATCCTCCTTGCTATTTGGTGTTTGTAAGCCATTAGAGGAGTGACAATTGTGACTCTAGAAGCTCCAAGACAACAAGCGCAATAAGGAATTCAAAGGTATGATTCTAGATCTGTTTTATCATTGTTCTTATTCCTAAATAGTCAGTAGAAGTCTTGGATTCAAAGCATGTTTAATTAGAAAGCCTAGATCTAAGCATTAGGGTTTTGCATGCGCACATAGGAAAGTTCTTATGGCTAAAACCCATCACCTTGCACCTTCCGCCTGGAACTCGCAGCTCGCACCTCGAACCAAAAAGGTTCTCCACTTTACCTCTCTGACCTCCGTAGTGCATGCCTCACACGGATACACTTGTGATTCCTAACACAAGTTTCCACTATAATCCATCCCAAAATGGCCGTCCATGAATCCACCCCAAGTTTCTGACTGAAGATACCACAAATCATACAGAAAAGATCCTCAAACAGGTCGATAGCGAACTTTTTCCAATTTGAATCCATATTATACACCAAAACCTTAGTATAACATTTGACTCTTTGCCATGCCATTACCAACCTTCGAACCGACGAAAGAAGATGATCAAACCAAGAACTTCTGTATTTCATCTGATCCCTTACTACAACTTGTGAATAAACAAAAATACAAAGCACACATTCTACAAATTCATTCTGATACCTGACTGGCACTCCCAACGGCCCTTGGCCGTTCCCTATCAAATCCAACTAATTTATGGGTTCTCCGATCCCCATCAGCACGTCCCTACCGAGAGTATCACAAATAGATTAAATGAATAATCCTGACCATTAGGCCCACAACTCATTACTGGAATACCCTTACTAGGTCCTCAGAATAGGTCTGGATTGCCTCTAAGCCCACAACATGAGTCTGGAATGCCCTCCCTGGCCCTCATCTCATATCTGGAATGCTAATGAGTCCTCGGTATGAGTTTGGCATGCCCTCCCTGGCCCTCATCTCATATCTGGAATACTCCAGGGTTTGTTGGCTACAACACAAATCAGTACAACCTCAACCCAACCCACATAATATGTGAAACATATAACAAATAATATCCTATACAGATAATCAGACAATATCACAGGCAATCCTATAGATCTGCCATACTAGCATATCAATATCTAGCATACTCATGCATATTTATTTTGTACTCGGCATAGCAATAATATCAGGATATCAACCAAAGGGTCGGCATTGGTGCCTTCAACCCTGTTAGTACAGTAAGGAAAACTTACATCGCATTGCCGAAACACACAAACAATCCATGACCACTGACTGCCAGATCCCGAACCACCAACATCAAGACAACACCCCATCAATAGCTGATTCCATGAATAATCTTTGTCTATAGATCCGTGATGTGTTTAAAACAAACCAGTTTTAATCCTAACAAACTCAAATGTAAACAAACACACGCAGGCAGTGTACCTATCGATAGTAGTTTAGTTTAAGCAAGTAGGGTATCGAACACAGGGAACGGTAACAATCAAATTAAATACTAGTATTACCTAATTAAAAACAATTAATAAAAGAGGGGGTTTTCTCTAGTTTTTCAAGACTAGAAACTTAATCAAGCACTTTAAAACTCAAGCAAAGACAATTAACAACTAAGAAGAATAAGAAAGGACAACTAGATTCAATGATAAAAGAGACTTATGTTTAGATTCGATTCCCTTATTCCTATGGTTGATTTCGTGGCAAGTGCAATGAATTAATATGTCAATGGTTACTGATTCCTAATGTGATTGGGCTCATGTTCATTATTACCAATCCTTTAGTAGACAAGTTAATTCAAACAGTGATCAAGTGATTAAATTAACAAGTTTCCTAGTGTTCAGTTCGTATCAAGCAAGACTTATAATAATAGTTAATCAAATTTCTTCAATTCAATCAACTCATGTATAGATGTTCATCACACATGCTCACACATTGATTTACATATTTTATAGTTAACCCTAGTTTCATATTCACTATTCCTAGGCATACAATCTTATATTCATAAAACTATATGAATCAAGTAATCAAGAAGATATTCATGCAACTCAATCACTTATTTGTTAACTAAAAACATTTATTACCAATACATAAGGATCTTTAATAAGCTTAACAAGATGAATAACCAAATTAATATTAATTCAACCACTCAATCAAACCATGTTCATAAGATTATCTCATCCAAACAGAAGTAAAAAAGCTTTTAGCTCATATCTACAACAAGTAATAATCTAAAATCAAAATATAATGATTTAAACATGGTTCAAAACAAAGATTAAGAAAAGAAGAATGATTATTTGCCTTTGATTCTCTTTGAAATTGTCTCTTATGTTGAAATCTCGAAAATATCGGCTCCAAGAACCCTTCTGGTCTTCAAAAGTCGCAGCTAGCCTCCAGCAAAAGTCAAGGTTCGAATGAGAAGAGTTTCTATATATAAATTCTGAAAACAGCGTCAACTTGATGAGTTTTTAAGAATAACTCGTCGAGTTTTTTTCGATAGTCCGCGTATACAGCGTGTACGGCAAGGCATCATCAAATCTGGAACATTCTGACAAAACTCGTCGAGTTTAGGCCCAAATCGTCGAGTTTTTTCGGGATCAACATTTTCTCAAAACACGAAAGTCGTCCAAAATTGTGTCCAGTTTTCAGAACATTTTGAATCTCGTCAATCGGAGTTACGGTTCATGAGATATGGCCAAAACACTAACGATGGGTCAAGCTGTCCAGCAACATCCTTCTTCTTCAAAATTCAAGATCCAAGCTTTCAATCGCCAATTCCGCTTCCTTTTCCCTCCGAGCATGTATTTTATGGCTGAAATTGAAATATTAAGCTAATTAAGTACCTTTTTTCCATAAAATGATATAAAAACAACATAAAGTATTAAGATAATGCATGAATTTTATAACTAAATATGCCCATATCAATCCGCTATCACACCCGCGCTAACAGATTCCGAAATGCCAAACCATTAATATCTAGCCACTGCCCCATACTATGAGTCCAATTCAAGGTAAAAGACCTTTTTACCCTTCCTCAAGCTTGGCCCAAAGCCAAGGCCGAAACTAAATGACAAAAGCCCAATATCAAAATAAAATCCTTAAGTCCAATTATGGCCCAATTTTCGAAATTATTCTAATGGCTTTCACTCAAGAAGATCCAACAAGCCAAAAGCCTAAACCATAAATTCCCAGACGATATATCACAACCCAGTGCAATCCAAACCCAATTCATGATCCAAAAGCCCAAACTACTTCAAGCCCACACTTGGCCTAATTTTCCAAATTGGGCCCAACTCCTTATTGGGCCTTATCTAAAATTCTGACCTTCTACTTAGCCCAAAACACATCCATTAGGTCCCCAAGCATCAAGGCCCAACAGATGCCCCAATACCCAAAGCCCAAGTGCAAAATCCAAATAGAGGACGTATATGGGGCGTACTCCTTCGGTATGTTGGGCGTACTTCGCCTCGCATTGACCACCAACGGGGTGGTTGACTCTGAACGCGGTGCGTACAAAACTTATGCGAGGCATACCCCGTAGAGGCCAAAATCGTAATAAGTGCTTAATTGCTTAAGCACTTAAGCCCAAAGTTCAGATCCACTACTCAAATGTGTTGTAGAACCATAAAGTCTCAAACTTTAAGAGTTTGGTCGACCAAAAAAGGGCTTAATGTTGGATAAGATGTCTAAGTCCATAACTATATTTGGTATGTACTTAACCCGACCCGGCATGGTCCATTTGGGTTGCATGGCATCATGCACTTGGATAGACTAGATAAGAGAAATAAAACACTTATGGTTATTAATATATTAAAAGTTCTAATATATTAATAATAAGAATAATAATATTTGGTTAGTATTGATCAAGAATTAATTTAGAATTATTTATGTGATCAAAAGAAGACTAATTAAATATATGGGTTGATTGTGTAAATCATCCATAACTTATATAGTGGGCCAAAAGCTTCATGGATAATCAAGTTGGGTTAAACCCATAGGATGCTCCATGGATGCTCCATGGAGGTTACATAACCCATGGGTCATGGAAATGAAAGGTCATGACAATTAGGGTTTACATAGTGTAACCCTAATTGTAACACACTATATAAGGATTAGCTTATTCATCAAAATCGGCCACTAAGTGTGAAACAAGAGGGCATAACCGATTTCAAGAAGTGTTCTTATTCTCTTGAGTCATTCCATGTGTACTTGGTGTTTTTTGAAGCATTTGAGGCATCACACTTGGGGTGCTAGGCTCTCAAGGTTTTTTCAAGGAATCAAGCAACTATAAGGTATGTAATTCTAGCCATCTTTTAGTTTAAAAGTTCTCCATGTATGCTAGATAGGATTGTGAACCTTGAAAATCATATTTTGCATGTATTTTAGACAAACATAGATCCAAGGTTTTCTAGGGTTGCATGTACACTTAGGAGTGTTAGAATGCCCATAACCCATCAGTGGTATTAGAGACTAGGCTTGTTTGTGAATACTTGATGCAAAATAGCTTGAAAAATCGAATTTTTTGTTCACTGCACGTATGAACTCGCCGAATCCATGGGGGGACTCGACGAGTCCATGAAGAAATGCATGCTACTCGTCGAGTTGTTCATGCACTCGACGAGTAGAGGCTGCAGTGTCCAGATTTTCGAGTTTTGCTGCTGGAAATGGACTAGAAACATTACCCTAAACTGTTTTTGTGTTATAAAACTTGTTTTAGATGGTGTAATGTTTATTCTAATCCATTTACAATGGCTATTATCAAAAATTACAAGTTTTATATAAGTTATTTATGATTCTTGAAATTATTGATAACCATGTTCTTGAACTTATGAACTAGATGATCATAGAATTGTTTGTAACCTCCTTGGTAGTTTAATTCTTGATAATTATGTATTTTAATGGAGTCCATAACTTGTCCGCAAGTCATGGAAAACCAAAGGTCACACTTTAATTAAAAACCATTATAAGAACACATGAGTTATAAAAATGAAGAGTCTTCATTTTAATACTCAATTAATTCATAAGTTATGAGAAATGTAAAGTTTTGAAAGTTTACAAAACTTGCCCTCAAGTTTTGGAACAAGTAAAGTCATATTAAAAACTTTAGTTCCAACCCTTAGAATATTAATTATTAAAATTCAACCCTTATACTTTATAATATTATAAGTTAATTATATATATATATATATATATATATATATATATATATATATATATATATATAAGTAGGCCTCATTCACGAAGTCGGTCTATAAGGGGGGTATAAGGTTGTTGTCTATAAAACGGCAGCATAATGGGTGTCCACTCTCACCCACCGCTTCATTGACTGGTGGAGGGTCATTAGCCGAACGGGTAGGACAATGACTTATAATTCGCATTTAAGTATGATGAATATACTAAAATAACTAAACCTTATTAAATTCTCAATCTTAGTTACTTTAGGAAAATGTGAATAAGGTGCTAATCCATGAAATTACACTTTGCACTTTGATTAAGTCGTTAGTGGAGCGTGTGTGGTTAACCGACACACTAACCTAGACTTATCAAGGTAGGCAAAGGGTGACTTAATGTTTATCATGGTATCGATGGAGCGTGTGTGGTTAGCCGGCACATCGATTGAGGGGTAATACATTAAGGGTACCAAGTAATTTGCATGGTTACTTCACACCTTGTGTTGTGATCCTCGACAATCTAGTCACAAAACTTGAAGGGCACACTCGAGATTGAAACATGTCTTTGAAAAGTTCAATGAATCTCAAAGAATCTAGGAGTTTCTAAACCAATTAAAACCTAATTAAACATTTCGTTTTTCATGGTGGAAATTGGTGAATCGTCATTCACCTACCTTCAAATATCTTATAGCTTAGATTACGACATCCCTCTTCTAAGTTATAGAATATTGCGTTGGGTCCTAGCCTTAATATTACATTTGGGTGTTTTATTAAGGACTATCTTTATATCTAAACTAAACTTGTTCTCTTCTTTTCAGATGTCTTCCAACAACACTACTTCTGGCTCAAACCCTACCGGCTCCTTTTCCCTCATGAACCTATGTGGGAGGGTCATCTTTGATGGATCCAACTTTACAGATTGGATCAGAAACATCAGGATGGTCACTCAGTATGAGAACAAAGAATATGTTCTTGACAAGGAGCTGAAGGTACCCAAGCAAACTGCTACTCCTGAAGAGCTTGCTGAATATGAGGTACATGAAAGAGATGCTACAAAAGTAGCATTCATCATAATGGCCACCATGATAGCTGAGCTCCAAAAGTCCTATGAGGACTACTATCCTTTTGAGATGCACGAGGACTTGATGGACCACTACCATCAAAGTGCTCGTCAAGAGCGATATGAAATCATCTCCTCAATGATAACAACCCGAATGAAGGATGGTGAACCCGTCACGAGCCACATGTAGAAAATGCAAAGGTATGTGGACCGTTTAATGAAGCTGAATGTGAACTTCCCCGAGGAGTTAGCAATATATATCATTTTGCACTCCTTACCATCGTGTTATGATCAATTCCGCATGACATATCACATGAAAAAGGAAGAAGTCACCCTCAGCAAACTTCAAGGACTCTTGAAGACCGCCGAAAGTGGTCTAAAGGGTAAGTCGGTTGTTACCAATCATACTCCTACTCCAAACTCCGCACTTGTCCTGACAATTTGGAAAGGTAGAGGGAAGAAGAGGAAGAACCCTTCGAAGGGGTACCAAGGGTAAGACCCTTGATGGCTCCTCTTCAAGCGGAATCAAGAAAGGTTTCGTCACTCCTTCTTCTGATCCCAAGGAGGCTAAATGCTTCTATTGCTATGAAAAGTCGCACTGGAAGCGAAACTGTCCAAAGTACCAACAAGATTTGAAGGATGGGAAAGTAAAACCCAACCATGCAGGTATATACACTATATTGTCTAATAACTCACCTCATTCTAAGTCCTGGGTCCTTGATACAGGTTGTGGTATTCACATATGTTCTGATTTGCAGGGACTAAGAAGAAGTGAGAATGTGGAGCAGGGAAAGATAAACTTGATCATGGGAAGCATGAACGCTTCACCTGTCACCAAGATAGGAGTTTATTCCATATTACTACATAGTGGGTTTACATTAGATTTGAATAAATGTTATTATTCGCCAAAAATGGAAAGAAATGTTATTTCCTTACATGCATTGTACAAACAAGGTTTTACCTTTTATTTTGATAATAATAATGGTAGTATTGATGTTTTCTTTAATAATATTCTTTATTTTAAAGCATGACCTTGTGATGGTGTATATGAAACCATAACTGTTGTAGATAATCTAGGAAATAATGTGGTGTGTATTGACTCTTTCACTAGCTTAGATAAAGCATCTTTATGGAATTGTCGTCTTGGACATGTGAGCAAGAAACGCATAGGCCAACTCCAAATGGATGGAGTCTTGGAGTCATTTGACCTAAAGTCGAATGATAGTTGTGAATCTTGTTTTCTTGGTAAAATGACAAAGTCACCTTTTACTGGCACTTGTGCTAGGGGTGAAGGTTTGTTGGACCTCATACACACTGATGTGTGTGGACCCTTCAGAACCTCCACAAGAGATGCTAATCGATTCTATGTGACTTTTACTGATGATTTTAGTATATATGGATATGTCTACTTAATAAAGCATAAGTCAGAAACCTTTGAAAAAGAGTTTAAGCAAGAAGTGGAGAATCAGTTGGGCAGGAACATTAAGATGCTTCGATCCAATCGAGGTGGTGAGCATCTTAGTTCAGAGTTCCTCGACTATCTCAAGGAATGTGGGATTATCTCACAATTGACACCTCCTATGACACCTCAGTTGAATGGTGTAGTTGAGAGGCGCAATTGGACCTTGTTGGACATGGTTCGTTCCATGATGATTTGAGCTTTGCTACCAATCTCATTTTGGGGTATGGCTTAGAGACTGCCGCCCATATCCTTAATCTAGTCCCTACAAAGAAGGTTGCCCAAACACGTCACGATATGTGGACTGGAAAAGTTCCCAATCTAGACCACATCAAGATTTGGGGCTGCGAGGATTTCGTGATACACGAGAATCACGATAAGCTTGAACCCCGAAGCAAGAGGTGTATTTTCTTCGGCTACCCACAGAAATCCTTTGGTTACATCTTCTACAGACCCAGTTATAATGTGGTCTTTGTAGCAAGAGGAGGAGTCTTTCGAGAGAGAGAATTCATGAGCCAAGGAGACAGTGGGAGGCAAATTGACCTTGAGTAAATTCAAGAGTTAAGTGGTGAAGGAACCTCAACCCCTAGCCATCAACCTGAGGAGGAAACACCCGTTGAGCCGACTGAAGAATCTGTACCTCTGAGGTGTTCCACCAGAGTTAGGAATGCACCTGAGCATTATTATGGTTTCCATATTACTATAGAAGGTGATACACTTATCAGTGATAACACACTGGTAAATCTGGATGAGCCTAACAGCTACACGGAAGCTATGGAAGGCCCTGAGGCTGCTAAATGGAAAGAGGCTATGGATAGCGAGATACAGTCCATGTATGACAATCAAGTTTGGAACTTGGTTGACAATGTACCTGATCGTAAGACAGTTGGGTGCAAATGGATCTTCAAGAATAAGACCGACATGGATGGTAATGTACATACTTACAAGGCACGACTGGTTACAAAGGGTTATTCTCAAGCTCTAAGAGTTGATTATGATGAGACCTTTTCACCAGTGGGCAAGATTAAGTCTATTAGGGTTCTGTTAGCCATTACTGCATTTCATGACTAAGAAATATGGCAAATGGATGTCAAAACCGCTTTCCTTAATGGGAAGTTGGCTGAGGATGTTTACATGAATCATCCAGCGGGTTTTGTTAGCACATATTACCCTAATAGAGTGTGTAATCTTGAGAAATCCATCTATGGGTTGAAACAAGCACCATGCAGATGGAATCTTTGCTTTGATGAGAAAGTCAAAGAAATTAGCTTTTCGAGGAGTGAAGATGAATCGTGTGTATATGTCAAGGCTAGTGGGAGTATAGTCGGCTTTTTGGTATTATATGTGGATGACATACTAATCATAAGAAATGACATCCCAACCTTGCAGGAAGTTAAGTCCTGGTTTGGGAAGTGTTTTGCTATGAAGGACCTTGGAGAAGCTGCCTATATCTTAGGGATAAAGATCTTGAGAGACCGGAGTCAAACACTAATTAGACTTAGTTAGAACACATACTTGGATAAGGTGCTGAAGAGGTTCAGCATGCAAGATTCCAAGAAAGGAGAGTTACCCATCCAAAGTAATGTCAGATTGAGTAAGACTCAGAGCCTGAGTACGGAGGCTAAGATAGCAGAAATGAGTCGAGTACCTTATGCTTTTGCAGTAGGCTCAATCATGTATGCTATGACTTGTACTCGTCCTGATGTGGCCTTTGCATTAAGCATGGTCAGTAGATATCAAGGGAACCCTAGTAATGTTGGATTAATGTCTAAGTCCATAAATATAATTGGTAAGACTTGACCCGACCCGGCATGGTCCATTTGGGTTGCATGGCATCATGCACTTGGATAGACTATAATGAGAGAAATAAGACACTTATGGTTATTAATATATTATAAGTTCTAGTATATTAATAATAAGAATAATAAGATTATTTAATTAGTATTGATCAAGAATTAATCGATGATTAATTAAGTGATCAAAAGAAGACTAATTAAATATATGGGTTGATTGTGTAAATCATCCATACTTGTATAGTGGGCTAATGCTCCATGGATAATCAAGTTGGGCTAAAACCCATAGGATGGTCCATGGATGCTCCATGGTGTATTTGAACCCATGGATCCAAGGAAATGGAAAGTCATGACAATTAGGGTTTACCCTAATTGTAACACTATATAAAGATCTTATTCTTGACAAAATCGGCCACTAGTATCACACTAGAGTGAGGAAAAAAAGGGCTAGCCGATTTTCATGAGTGTAGAATTCTCTCAAGTTATTCCAAGTGTATTTGGTGTTGTGTGAACCATTTGAGGTGTCACACTTGGGGCACTAGGCACTCAAGCTTCAAGAAGACTTTCTACATAAAAGAGGTATGTATTCTATCTTGTTATATTCATTATTTTATATGCTGGATTAGAATAATACCTTGGATGTTCATATTTGTATGTATAATAGAAAAAACATAGATCCAAGGTATTTAGGGTTGCATGTACACTTAGGAGTGTTAGAATGCTCATAACCCAAACAGTGGTATCAGAGCCTGGTTTGTTTTCTTGTTATACTTGCAAAAGAAGCTAGAAAATCGAGTTTTGATGCTGTCTGCCCAGCAGACTCGCCGAGTCCATGAATGGACTCGCCGAGTCCAAGGCAAAAAGCATCCAACTCGCCGAGTTGGTTCGTGCACTCGACGAGTTGGACCCCCAGACAGCATAAATTCGACTTTTTTGGCTAGAATTGGACTAGGAACATTACCCTAAGATGTTTTTGGACTTATAAACTTGTTTTTGATGTGGTAATGTTCATGCTAATCCAATTTCAAAGATAATTGTCAATAGATTCATGTTTTGTATTAGTTTAAGGTTTAGACTAATTACATGAAAAAGTTTGATTTGAATTATCTTGTTCTTATGAGTTGCTTAGATTAATAGAAAAGTTGAGTGAAATAGTAGTTTTCAATCCAAATTAATCTAAGAGCTCATTCTAAAATGTGTTTTTGTAACTTGTCCTCAAGTTATATGAAAAGTCACATTTAAGTTTCATAAAACTCATAAAAGTTGGCAAAGGTTACAAAATAAAGAGTCTAGTTCTAATTAAATAGTGTTATGACTCCATAATTTGTCCTCAAGTTATGGAGGACCAAGAGTCTCTTCATTAAATAATAAATTAAAAAAAAAGTGTAACCTTAATTAATTCCATAAGTTATAAAATAAAGAAAAGTTAATTCTTTTATTAGTTTAAAGTCTGCCATAACTTGTCCTCAATTTATGGAACTTGAAGAGTTTTTGGATTAAAACTACTTTAAACACATAAGTTATGGAATTAATTAGTTTGAATAGTTTCAAAACTTGCCCTCAAGTTTAGGAATTTGAAAAGTTTTCACTTATGAATACTTTAATTCCAAGTTAGCCCTTAGAATTTTAAAAGTTAAAATTCAACCCTTATACTTTATAATATTATAAGTTAATATATATATATATATATATATATATATATATATATATATATATATATATATATATATATGTATGTATAAGAGCAAGTCAGTCTTACCGCTAGTACGCCTCATTCACGAAGCCGGTCTATAAGGTGGGTATAAGGTTGTTGCCTATAAAATGGCAACTTAATGGGTGTCCACTCTCACCCACCGCTTGCTTGACTGGTGGAGGGTCGTTAGCCGAACGGGTTTGACAGGACTAGAATTCTCCCTTCATTAAAAGTATTAATGATAAATACTAAGTAACTAAACTCTTAATAATACCTAATCTTAGTTACTTAGGAAAATGTGAATAAGGTGCTAATCCATGAAATTACACTTTGCACTTTGTTTAAGTCGGTTAGTGGAGCGTGTGTGGTTAACCGGCACACTAACTCGTATTTAACAAGGTAGGTAAAGGGTAACTTAATGTTTATCATAGTATCGATGGAGCGTGTGTGGTTAACCGGCACATCGATTGAGGGGTAAACACTTAAGGGTACCAAGTAATTTGCATGATTACTTCACACCTTGTTTTGTGATCCTCGGCATCCCAGTCACAAAACCTGAAGGGCACACTCGAGATTGAAACATGCCATTGAACAGTTCAATGAATCTCAAAATATATGGGAGTTTCAAAACCAATTAAAACCTAATAATACATTTCGTTTATCTTGGTGGAAATTGGTGAATCGTCATTCACCTACCTTCAAATATTTTATAGCTTGGATTACGGCATCCCTCTTCTAAGTTATAAAATAGTTTGTAGGGTCCTAGCCTTAATATTTCATATTTGGTGTCATATTAAGGACTTTATATCAACTATCTTGAATATCTCCCAAAACATGTCTGGTTTAGACATTTATGATCTTCCCAAATCTCTTGAAACAAGCTTTCCTAAATGAAGATGATGTCCCTTGGAAATCATCCTTCATTCACCTCCTCCAGTTATTCTCCCCAACCCACAAGTTCTTGAGAAGTTTAAGGTCACTCAAGCCCTATTGGCAAGGCAAGGTCTAGGTGTGGTCACGTCTTGGAGATGTAGTCACATATTGACAAGCCGGGAGAGTTGGGTGTCAAAGTATTGAGAAAGTTGGTGGTTCAATCGCTTTCTAAGTCACATAGTGAGTTCCTTTGGGACACCTATGAAACAGACTATGACAAGACCCTTAATGATCTTATCTATTTGTTAAGATCAACTTCCTTAAAACTTGATGGACATTGACAATAATGACACAGGAAATCCAGAAAAGCATTCTATTCCCAATGGAAAGGGATCGGCCATAGTCAACTCGGTTGAGCAAATGGTAAAGAGAAAAGCTAAGTCTGTGATAGTCCCGTGTACCATTATCAAAGGGTCCATATGTTTATATTGCCAAACAAAGGGGCATTGGTTGCGAAGCTGCCAAATTTACCTAAGGATGTTAAAGTCAATAAGTTTGACTCTACTTCAGGTAAAGTCCACTATCTAACTCTGCTAAGTTTCTATTCTGAGATTCTGGATACATGATGTGACTGGGTCACATGGTGATGTTTTAAGAATCAAAGAAAAGTGAAGAAACTTAAAGAAAGAATATGTTGAATCTGATCGCATAGATGGATTTCTATCGCGTAGTTTGAAGATCGGATTCTTGAGCTACTTCTTAGGAGTTATGAGATATTGCTTAGGAATAGATAACAACAAGTTTTCATATGGATTGTAAGGATAAGTTTTTCCGCAAAGTTTTAAAATAAAAGAAAATTTTTGATTTTATTTATTTTAAAATATCCTTACAATGGCATTTGAGGAAAAATTGTTGCTTATATGATTCCATTAAATAGCAAGAGTGGAAGTATGAAATTGATTCTTTCATTTGTGGTAATGTCTAAATTTACCAAATAAGGAAAGATTCTCATCACCCAAGTTTCAATTGGACCGGAACTTGGAATCATGCAAGTTGTATAGCATGATGAATGAGAACTTTCAAGTATTGGAAAATTAAGACTAACTACTTGTTCACATGGATGTGTGAGTCAAGTGAAGGACTAAGGGATCGAGTACACATTCTTGTGCACTGGTCAAGTCCACCACAAAAGATCGATAAGACTATTCATCATTATTTACTATAGCTCAGTAAATATGGTTATACTTACAAGCTTAAGTGTAATTCTGAGACATTGGAAAAAGGTTCCAATGTATGGCAGAGCGAATAAGAAGAATCAAATTAGGCAGAAGGATAAAAGTTTCTCAAATCTGAAAAGATGGGAGAGTACTTTAGTATCAGGTTTTATGATCATCTTAATGATTTAGATACCTTATCACAATTCATCCCTCTAAGTGCTTTCTTATAGCTAAGAAGAGGAGCTAAGAATTGGTGAAGTGGCTAAATCAAGAAGATGAGTCATACTTCGTTCTAATACAAGTCTTATAGTCATACTCCAAGATTGTAACTTGAGTTACATGTCTTAAAGAAGGTTTAAAACACTTGTCAAATGTAAGAGTAAAAGCTTTCTACTCTTGTACATTTGAAATTGGTAAGTTGTGATGTTTTGGATAAAACAAAGACCAACTTAGGCCAATTGTGTGAAGTGTTTGTCTTGGTTAGAATCCACACTATCTCTTGGATGTTTGATAAGGGAGTCTTATATGTCAAGAGGACAGTAGGAGTCTTAAAGGTCTTGAAAGTCTCAAGAACTAATCAAGAATAGAACCTGAAGTTCTTCACTAGCACACGACTTGAGGTTTATAACCTATCGTGTTGACATATTTTGTGCCCATTCTAATTAAAGTTGGCTTTGCATATGAGTTCTTAGAGTTCTCAATTGGTTGCACAACAACTTGGAAGCAATGGCAGGCCCTTGAGCTGCCAGGTGGCAAGAAATTAAGATTGAGTTCAATCCATATGAGTTTGGATTTGTCATTATCCTTGCCTTGTGACTATGGTTTTGACAATTCACATGGATAAGAACACATACACCATTAAATCTAATAGTCATAAGGTTTCTCTCCGATTCATGAAAATGATGGTGAGGAAACACTTTCACTAAGTAGATTTTAGCTAGATAGCAATTGTGATATTTGCATTCTCAAAGTCGTTAGTGGAGCGTGTGTGGTTTACCGGCACACTAACCTGGACTTGTAAGAAGTGGCAAAAAGGTCTAAACATTATGATTACGGCATCCCTCTTCATAATTGTTTAGAAACACAAGTGTGCTATCTAAGGGAAGGTGTATGATTTTGATAAAGTCTTATCAAAATAATCTACTATCAGAAATCTGAACTTTGGTAAGAATGTCAATGAAGTATTGATTTCTAGAAGTCCAGCTGATTTCTGAGTACATGTCAAAGCTAGTGGGAGCATAAGTGTTATGCTAATAATCATCATGTTAGTGGGAGCATGATAATTATGATAAGTATTGCAAGCTAGCAATGTTAATTATAGAAAACAAAAGTTTTAATTGGGAAAGAGTTGTTTTGCTATAATTAAGGGAGAGGAAATTATACTTCATCTCCAATCTATAAGCTTAGATCGTGAGGTTTTAATCATTTAGTCAAGGATATATATATATATATATATATATATATATATATATATATATATATATATATATATATATATATATATATATATATGAATTTCATGTTGGAATGGTTCAACATAAGGAAATTCTGTATATGGGTCCATTATTTGCGTTCTAAAATTCTATTATGATTACGGCATCCCTTTTCATAATCTGAATTATGAAAACTTGGCAAATAGAAATGGAAATGTTATAGCAAAAGACTGGTTTAGTCTTTATGTGAGACATCATGAATCGTGTCCCATATGCTTCGGATATAGGATCGATTACATGTGTTATATTCATCCATTCTAAAATTTTCCTAATGCCTGGGGCATTAAGAAGTGAAAAGGTTTAGAACTGGATGTGACTAAAAAGGATTAAACAGTTGTCGAGGACAATCTAAGGTTTACCAAAGATTGGTTGCTCAAGGACAGTTGGAAGTATAGTGATAATTCTGGAAGGACCATATTGACATAATCTGTAAGGAGGAAACTCTTGTTCAGAAGTGATAGTCAAAATGGAATCTGGAAATGTTTCAAAGTTAGAATTTTCAATCTGTTTAAGATTAGGAAACTTAATGCAAGAAGGATGTTTCCAAGGAGTTAATCTCCTTTGGAATACTCTGTAATGATTGTTGCCAAGTCTTTGTGAATTTGTGTATAATCATTACAAGAGGATCAATGCATATAAGGTTAGAATCTAATAGATTTCAGTAAATGGCATGAATTTGGAATTCTTGCATTTGCAGTAAGGATTTGGGAGTGTGAAAAGAGAATCATTGAAGTTATGTTCAATTGATCTAGTTCACAAAGTAAAGATCATAGACAAACATAGTATGCATACTTGGTGTATGGCATGACTAGTGTTTAGAGAACATAGTGTACATGCTTGGAGCATGGGACAACTATTGTTTTAAATTCAAGAATAAAGTTGATAGCTGAAACAATATACAATGAATAATGTGTAATCATATGGTGATAAATAAAAGGTGTTTTATTTATGTTCATAGGTTTTGATACCATATTGGATTCAATTATTATTGTGTTTCGCTTTGCATGTTTTGACTTCCCGAATAAACTAGGTTATTCTTTCGAAATGACTAAGTTATTCAAACTATCCACAGTTGGTCATATATTGGAAGTATATATGAATCAAGACTGTCATGGGTTGGCTTGTAGAGGTCTAAGGTGTTGGACAAAGGGCTACAACACTCATGAGTGCTCATAAGTTCTGAGTATTGGATTCAACCCGCGCTCATTGGAATCACTTCATGGATTTTATCACGAGTGATCATGAGACGATAATATCTTATATTCTTCAAACCTAGAGATATGAGTTGTTACTATGAGTTGATAGTACATTGATTGCACGAAAACGCATTTGGTAACTCGGTGCTATAAAACGTGTCTTTGTGTATGATTCAACAAGTAGTAGAACAAGACATATGAGTCGAAGTTTATCCATTCCTTTTACCTTCAGGATAAAAGCGATATTTGTGGGCCCCTCGATGATTTGATGATGACAAATGGAAGTGCTCGGCCGGGCCAGGACTGATTTGATTTGTTCAATTAGTCAGTCGTCATAAATCGGAAATCGGGAAACAACAAATGGACAGAGAGAATGATTATAATCCATGTCTCAGTCCATATGATATCTAGAATGGAGGTATATATGATCCCTTATCTAATGGACAAGTCACTGACAAAGGTCAGAGTTCATCTACAAGGTCAGAGTTCGACAGAAGCTTTTGAGAGCTACGATTGCCAGTCGGTTCCTGAAGTCATACGCAATATTAGTTTTAGACTTATCCAAGTGGGAGACTGTTGGATTAATGTCTAAGTCCATAACTATAATTGGTAAGACTTGACCCGACCCGGCATGGTCCATTTGGGTTGCATGGCATCATGCACTTGGATAGACTATAATGAGAGAAATAAGACACTTATGGTTATTAATATATTATAAGTTCTAGTATATTAATAATAAGAATAATAAGATTATTTAATTAGTATTGATCAAGAATTAATCGAGGATTAATTAAGTGATCAAAAGAAGACTAATTAAATATATGGGTTGATTGTGTAAATCATCCATACTTGTATAGTGGGCTAATGCTCCATGGATAATCAAGTTGGGCTAAAACCCATAGGATGGTCCATGGATGCTCCATGGTGTATTTGAACCCATGGATCCAAGGAAATGGAAATTCATGACAATTAGGGTTTACCCTAATTGTAACACTATATAAAGATCTTATTCTTGACAAAATCGGCCACTAGTATCACACTAGAGTGAGGACAAAAGGGCTAGCCGATTTTCATGAGTGTAGAATTCTCTCAAGTTATTCCAAGTGTATTTGGTGTTGTGTGAACCATTTGAGGTGTCACACTTGGGGCACTAGGCACTCAAGCTTCATGAAGACTTTCTACATGAAAGAGGTATGTATTCTATCTTGTTATATTCATTATTTTATATGCTGGATTAGGATAATATCTTGGATGTTCATATTTGTATGTATAATAGAAAAAACATAGATCCAAGGTATTTAGGGTTGCATGTACACTTAGGAGTGTTAGAATGCTCATAACCCAACAAGTAAGGCTCACTGGACTGCGGTAAAGAATATCCTCAAGTACCTGCGAAGGACTAAGGATTGGGTCCTTACCCTCGGTGGGAGTAATGACTTGAGAGTTGAAGGGTATAGTGATGCTAGCTTCCAGACTGATAGGTATAATTTCCTCTCTCATTCGGGCTGGGTCTTTACCTTAAACGGAGGAGCACTTACTTGGAAAAGTTCCAACAGGAGACAGTGGCTGATTTAACCTATGAATCAGAGTATATAGCGGCAAGGGAGGCAGCAAAGGAGGCAATATGGCTGAAGAACTTCATTGGAGATCTTGGAGTTGTACCAGCTATTAAAGAGCCTATGGAAATCTTCTGTGATAGTGAAAGTGTAGTTGCCTTAGCAAAGGAGCCAAGAGATCATGGGAGATTCAGACACATTGACAGAAAATACCATTTCATCAGACATCGAATAGAAGAAGGAATCCTCGTGGCAAAGAGGGTATCATCGGATGAGAACCCAGCAGATCCCCTCACGAAGGGACAGACTCGGGTTAAGCATCTCCAGCATGCTCGGAGCATAGGGCTGAAGGATGATATTAGTTTTAGTAGTTAGATAATTTGAAATTTGTAAAGTGTAATTGACACTTGATGATGAATAAAAGTTGTGTTTATTTATGAGTAAAGTGTTGCTATCTTTAGTCAATCGTAAACTATTATTTCTTTTGCATGTTTTGACTTCCAAAATATTTATGTTGTGTTTTACATATTATTCAAATTATCCACAGTCGGTCATATGTCGGAAGTAGATATGAATTAAGACTGTCATGAGTTGGTTTCTAAGATGTTGGACATGGCCTCAACACTCATGAGTGCTCATAAGTTCTGAGTATTGGATTTAACCCACGCTCGCTGGTATCACTTCATGGAATTTATCTCGAGTGAACGTGAGACGGTAATATCATATAAGTCTTCAAACCTAGAGATATGTCTTATTGCATATGAGTTGGTTATGCATTGATTGTACGAAACCGTATTGGTAACTTGATGTTATAAAACGTACCTTTGTGTGTAATTTAACAAGTAGTAGAACAAGCATATGAGTCGAAGTTTATCTGTTCCTTCTTGGATTAGAAGCGATATCTGGGCCCCTAGATGATTTTGTTTTGACCTATGTATCAGGCCCGGTCAGAACTAAATTGATGTGTTCAGTTAAGTTCTATGTCAAACAAATCGGAAATCGGGAAACAAATGTCGGACAATAAGCAAGAAAATGTTCCATGTATTTGTCCGGATGATATCTAGAACAGAGGATTATATGATCACTTATCTAAAATGGCGCATCATCATCTTCTCAGTTCCGAGAGACCTTGAAAGAGCTATAATTGCTGATCGGTTCTTGAAGTCATACTTGCAACTATAGTTATTAGACTTATCCAAGTAGGAGACTGTTGGATAAGGTGTCTAAGTCCATAACTATATTTGGTATGTACTTGACCCGACCCGGCATGGTCCATTTGGGTTGCATGGCATCATGCGCTTGGATAGACTAAATAAGAGAAATAAGACACTTATGGTTATTAATATATTAAAAGTTCTAATATATTAATAATAATAAGAATTATATTTGGTTAGTATTGATCAAGAATTAATTTAGAATTAATTATGTGATCAAAAGAAGACTAATTAAATATATGGGTTGATTGTGTAAATCATCCATAACTTATATAGTGGGCCAAAAGCTTCATGGATAATCAAGTTGGTTTAAACCCATAGGATGCTCCATGGAGGTTACATAACCCATGGGTCATGGAAATGAAAGGTCATGACAATTAGGGTTTACATGGTGTAACCCTAATTGTAACACACTATATAAGGATTAGCTTATTCATAAAAATCGGCCACTAAGTGTGAAACAAGAGGGCATAACCGATTTCAAGAAGTGTTCTTATTCTCGTAAGTCATTCCAAGTGTACTTGGTGTTGTGTGAAGCATTTGAGGCATCACACTTGGGGTGCTAGGCTCTCAAGGTTTTTTCAAGGAAATCATATTTTGCATGTATTTTAGACAAACATAGATCCAAGGTTTTCTAGGGTTGCATGTACACTTAGGAGTGTTAGAATGCCCATAACCCATCACTTAATACATGCTCTTAATCCATTAAGACCTCCTATAAAGAACTAGGGACCAATCTAGCTCAAGGTACCTCATTTTTATGGATGAAGACCCATCCTAGGGTCTGAAAGGATAGCTTAACTCGACCAAAACAAAGCATGCACAAAAATGACACTCTTTGGGACAAGAAGGATACCAAAAGCAACACAAATGAGATCCAATAAATCTAAGCACAAAGGTAGGAACTCTATACCTTTTGAAGCTTCCCCAGAAGATGAAAACTCTAGATCTACAAGCTTGGTCCCTTCCTTGACTTCTTTCATGCACTAACTTCTTCTTCAACTACCCAAGAGGCACACTTTTATCTCACACACACACAAAAGAGAGACTAGGGTTTAGGGAAAATGGATCAAAAGTATGGAGTCTGGAAGGATAGAGGGTAATTAGCTCATGAGGACACTTATATACCACCTTAACCCTAAATATTAGGGTTTTATCCTAGCACTCGTACGCCCAGCGTACATATGTGTACGACCAACGTACTAGGGCACACCCTAGTACGGTTAGTGTACTCACATGTACGCCCAACGTACTTCTCAAGTTCCCAAAATCATCCTTTTTGCCACTAGGGCCTCCCTTTGCCGGTTCTTTCCAAACCAAGGGCCAAAATGACACAATTCCAAGTCCAAGGGTTGGGTTTTAAGTTACTTGAAAGATGGGGTGTTACATTCATAATGCATTTATTTAACGTCTTTGCCAAGACATAGTCCCGCTTCCTTTAATCTTCATAGATCGAGGTTTACAATGTGATGTCAAATTCCCCTGTGTCAAATCCTTCATAAAATGGTTTCAAACCATGTACATTCACTTTGAAGATTTTGATCCGTGTCCAAAATCGTGATTTCAACCGCAACATGATCAAATACTTATACAACAATAAAAGGTCCGTGTCATTTAGATCGTAATTTTCCCGGAAATAACTTTAAGCGTGAATGATAAAGTAGAACCTTTTGACCTAGAACAAAGTGTTTTTGGGTTATGTGCTTGTCATGAAAAACCTTTTTCTTCTCTTTGCACCTTTTTCACCTTTTAATTATCTTCTTCTTGACCATTACCATCATGAGAATCTTGTGCACACATAAACTAGGGATTATCCCCTTTATATCTGTTATTCAGGAGGTGGGATAGAAATTGCTATTGAAAGATTTGAGTAACTCTTCCCATGTATGAACAGACCCCGATGGTAAGTTGAATAACCACTCTTTAGCTTTATCTTCCAAGGTGAGTGGGAATGTCGTTAACTTGAACTCCTCCAATGTCACATGTTCGGGCAACATACTAACACATATCATATGAAAGGAATTCAAATGCCTGTGATGATTTTCTCTATCCAAACCATGGAACATGGTGAGTTGATGTATGAAACTTTACTTCAATTCAATCCCTCAGCGATTTGCGGGATAAACAATGCCAAGAGGTGTGTGAGTAACATCCATTTCCATCATTTGTCTAAGTGTCAACTCTTGAGGGGATTGGGTGGATTGGAGTTATTGGGATTTTTTTGCATGTAATTGAGAGGTTCGTTGGTAAGGTGGGTATGTGTATTGTTGGTTGTTGAACATTTATGGTGGATAAGGATGGTAGTTTAGATATTGGTTGTAGATAGGTTGTTGTTGCTGGAACACAGGGTATTGGTACATTTAAGTTTTTTGGTAAATGGGTTGTTGTGGTTGATGGATTTTTTTATTGTTAAACTTGAAGAGCATTGTTTTTAGGTTGGTTGTTTTGGTATTATGGTTGTGGTTGTTGATAATTAGGTTGATTTGGTTAAGGAGGTGGTTGATTCTAAGGTGACATATCTATGAGAGGTTCTTGGTGTTGTTGTTGTTGTCTTGGTTGTTGGGTTGGGGTATTTGCATCTTAATGGTTTGGGTTTGGGTTGGGATTGGGACATGGAGTATGATTCATGGCTATGTAGTTTTCAACTGAAATGTAATATAATGGTAAAAAGGGGTATCGATCCTTGGGGAAATGATTGTACTCAATCACCAATGCAATCCAATACAACTAGTGTAATAAAACTAACTAATGACAGTTAAACTAAGGGGGGGTGGGTGTGATTGTTTGAAAACTAAAAGACTTGAAGAAATAAAATACTTGCAATTAAGCAAGATGGTGAGATGCTCAAATATCAGAGAAAATTGTTCAACCAAGGCAATTCAACACAATGGACATTTGTGTGTTTATCATTAGGATTCAATATTCAAGCTTATCATTCATCCCATATTGATTATATCAATCATGAAACATGGTATGCCAAGATTCCTCAAAGGTAATATGGAGGTTGGGGAAGACCACAACACACCTTCTTAATCAAAATCAAGGATTCACTTGAAGCAATGGAACTCAAGAAAATTGATTAGCCTAAAAAATGAAGGAATCCCTAATTCCTAGAGGATGTCAATGCTTACACAACCTTAAAGGATTCATTATGCAAAAGCTAGAGATGATTTCTACCATCACAAAGCCCTTGTTCTAAGAAAATTCAATGATTCAATGCTAAACCAAGGAAATAAAGCAACAATTGCTCATTCAAGTATCAAGTTCATGATCAAAGTATTAAACAAGAATAAAAATTATAAATTAGAATCATAAATGTAATATAAATAACAATCAAACATGTGCTTGATTGATTTTCTTGATCATAAATAATAAATCATTAGATCATACCATTCATAGTTCGAATATGTTTATATCAATTGTTTGTTCACTAATTGCATGATCATTGCATTAGTCGTTCATTAATTGTTAGCACTAGGAAATATGATCAAGATAACTAGTCACATTAGAATTCGGTAAGCAACTAATAAATCATTTGCATTATTAAAGAAATCAACCATAGAAGAAAGGTTAGTCAAAGCTAAACGTAAATACTCTTTAAAACTTGATTTAAATTATCATATGTTTTATTTGCTTAGTTTAAGTAATTGAAAGTTAATTTAAAAGTTGAATTAGTGCTATAAGTTTCTGAACTTGTAAAATCAGGAAAAAAAAAACCTAAGTTATAGTAGTTTTCAAGTTTAATTGGTAGCAATAGTTTTTATTGAAATCATACCCGTTACCCTCATGGTGGACAACCCGTACTTGTCATTCCTATATTCTCAAACAAATAGGTATACTTGCGTAGTTGTGTAGCTGTCTAATTGTGATTAAGTGCAATTTTATAAATACAAAACTAGTAGTAGTAAAATACACATCAGAGATTCACACCATTGATGCTATTTGACAGAGGTTTTATAAAAATAAACTAGTAAAAAACTTGTTACATGTTTGTTGCAAGGACCCATCCATTATTTAGGCAATATTACTAAGTATTGAATACGTATTTCATCACCCTAATAAAACGATAACCTTTCAAGATCCATTCTTATGCATAATCATCTTCTTAAACTTATGTCTATAAATGACAATCAACTTCCATTTTTATTGCAAACAGATTTATAGATGTGGATGAGCAAATAAGTATATGTTGTTTTCAAGTTCATGCCATAATCACAACTTCTATGAGTAAATAAGTATATATTGTTTTCATCACCTTTTCCATAGATCTCAAAATAAAGTTATTTCCAAAATCGAGTTCCAATCCCATTAAAAAATATGGATCTTTGCATGTTTTGGAAATTCATTTTGTTTTGAGACATGAAGAAAAACATGACACATATGGATAAAACTTGGTTCCACATGAATAAAGGGAAAAAGAATATCACCATGGAAACCAAACGGAGTTGGAGGGATTCTAGGTAGCAGTACTTATGCAAAAGAAGAGGGTTTAAAAATCCAATTTTGCATAATCTCCATTATACCCTCATATGTATGTGATTCTATGGACGATAGTGTATAATTTTGTTGTACACTCTTTTGATATAATTCATTCGTATAATAATTGTAAATGTGGCTCTATAGCTCAACAAATTTTATTTGAATTTGAATAACCATTTCTCTCTCTCTCTCTCTCTCTCTCTCTCTCTCTCTTTTATATATATATATATATATATATATATAAATACCTAGGAATGAGTTCTATGGAAAACAAATAACTAGGGCAACATCTACCGGAACCAATAATCAAATGACACGTGTCCATTTCTTTCTTCACAAGTAATGTATTGTGGAAGTTATTGTGGAAGTGATGTGTTGTCATGTTTTCATTGGTTCAAATATGTGTTGCCCTAATCATTCATTTTCCATATAACTCTTCCATATATATATATATATATATATATATATATATATATATATATATATATATATATATATATATATATATATATATATATATATATATATATATATATATATATATATATATATATATGGTCCGGTTCAGGTGGGGACTCAAAAAATGGTGAGAAATGCGAGAACAATACTTCACCACCTATTTCGCCAAGATGTAACAATTGGTAAAAATAGGAACGATCGTACGATACTATGTTTTAATTATTAAGCAATATGAGTATTTTTTTTTATCAAAAATGATTGAAGGAATTTAACCTGTTTTATTTAAGATAATTTCTTGTGAAATATAAAACAAGTAACTATTGATAAATTTCGTTATGATGTATGACTACGAACCTTCACCGGTTTGTGAAAATTAGCATATAACATCATTTGAACGCAACAAACTTAATTTTTGTATCAACATGTCTTTAGTTGATAAGTAAGTTAATCACTTAAGACATTTTGCTAAGAATACTTCTTAATCCCTCTTTTAATTTTCGTGATTAACACTTTCCCTCTCCATAACTAGAACCTCTAACTAACTAAATAACTAATAGTTAGTTAGTTAATTAATTCTATCTTTAACCAACTAGGATACCAAGTGGCTAGACAAAGATCACATCTCATAAACTCCCATCCCATCACAAGCTAGTCTAGACTTTTCTTCTTATCTTCTTCACCTCTCACCTCCTTCAAAATATGGAAATATCTGTTCATTCTTCTTTCATTCACCAGCCAATACTCCATGGAAATGCTTTCAAAGTTCATCCCATTTTCAGCCACACAAATTTCCTTCCAACTCCTCAAAACCGTGAACCTTAAAGGGGCTGCTGTCCTTTGGTGTTTCAGCCACCATTTCACCCATCTACACCTTCCTTTTGCTTGATATTTTCACCACCAAATACTCATGGAAGTTAGTTGTTATGCTACTAAAAATTAGATATTCAAAACAGTGAGTAAACTATCTTTTTCTTACCCTTTTGCTGTGAAGTTTTCGGGACAACAACATAGCCAAAACAATGGCTGTTTTGGAGCATCAAACAAACACCCAAAAGTTCTTCATCTTTCAGCCAATTTTCGAGATTTAAAGTATATCATATGTAGCTACTTTGAAACACTTAAAACCCCTGAGAAAGTTAACCTTTACCTCTCAAAAAGCTTGTGTTATTCCACCACCTTTTGGCAACATACTTTTGATCCAAGTTGAAGCTAGGTATATTCTTGATTTCTACTCTTTCTTTTTATCATCAAACCCAATGATTTTAAATGATTTAAGACATGATAAAAGTCTAACACACATGTAAATATATGTCTTTATGTGTTAAGACATCCAAAAGAATACTCGAATCACAAACTTGAGTGGAACCGGAAACCGCACGAACCATTCTCAACCCGAATAACTCTACGCGACAAAAGTGAGTTTTCTACGGCCCCTCTTTTATGTTTTAAAAAGTTTTGGAGGAGAATACACACTAAACAAATTATAATTGAAAGATTTAAAGGCTTTGCTAACTAAAAATGCAAGTTATGTAACTAAACATATCTAAACTTAAATTTCAGCTTTTCATAGAAAAGTTATGGTCTGTTCATGGACAATTTTGCCCTTCTTAAACTTAAAGGATTTCAAAACTGTACAATATGGTAATATTTCAGGTTTATAACTTTTCAAGGAATACTTGTACGCGTTCATATGATTTTTCTACAATTTATAATGATTTTTACAAAACTGCCTATCATTTCAGAACATTTTCGGACCAGTATGTAAAAATGAACATTTTCACTCTAGTTAGGAACCACTTAAGGTCAGGGTAAAAATTATGGACAAAGTAGACTCATTTTATAAACTTTGAGAGTTTACTAATCCTGATTTTGACTTACGATGATTTTTCTATGATTTTCTAAAAACACGGACAAAATTGCCCTTTTGATAAACCTTGTTGTTTGGTTTTTCAAATATAAATATAAAGTTTTGTGGTAAATGAGAAATACACAAATAATGACATTGTTTAATTCACACATACTTTAAGAGTTACAAAAGTGTAAATTATAACAAGTATTACTAATATAATCATGTTGACAACCTTATAACATAAGATGATTTGAACTATGTCGATGTCACTCACAACTCGGGTGCTGTATAAACTTTGTTGGTCACTTATAGTCGGAGTACTGTCTAAACAATTATTATGGTCACCTACAGTCGGAGTACTGTCTAAACATGTATACGGTCACTTACAGTCGATGTACTGTTTAAACTCGTATTGGGACACATACGACCATTGTCCCGATCGTATAGGGGCACATACGACCGTTGTCCCGATAGAATTTTCGTAGCTTTACATTATTATGCATTACAACCAAAAGTCTTCAAACACAAACAATTGGGAATTATAACAACATCCCGGATACAAATATACTAATACAAACTATAATGAGTTTGTATGTAGTATAAATATTGTTTGTAGATTATTAAACCGACTGTTAGTGTCTATTTATACAAACATTAAATATTTTGCTTCACAAAAATATGTTAAGATTTACTTTTATCATAAGTATGTTAGCATGGATACTCGTATTGGATTTCAAGTACTGGGTCTTACACGAATAATATCGGAAACATTGTTGACCATGTTTTGTCCAACTTATTTTGTTAAATATTCCATGTTTTATAAAGAGTGTATGTAGTATAAATATTGTTTGTAAATTGTTAAACATATTGTTAGTGTCTATTTATACAAACACTAAATATTTTGCTTCACAAAAATATGTTAATATTTAATTTTATCATAAGTATTTTAACATGGAAACTCGTATTGGATTTGAAGTACTGGGTCTTACACGAAGCATATCAGAAACATTGTTGACCATGTTTTGTCCAACTTATTTTGTTAAACATTCCATATTTTATAAAGAGAGAATGTAGTTTAAATATTGTTTGTAGATTGTTAAACGATTGGTAGTATTTATTTATATAAATAGTTAATATTTTGCTCCACAAAAATTTGTTAATATTTACTTTTATTATAAGTATTTTAACATGGATACTCGTATTAGATTTCAAATATCCAGTCTCAGTAACATTGTTAACCATGTTTTGCCCAACTTATTTTGTTAAACATTTCACGTTTTATAAAGGGAGTATGTAGTTTAAATATTGTTTGTAGATTGTTAAACCGATTGGTAGTATTTATTTATATAAATACTTAATATTTTGCTTCACAAAAATATGTTAATATTTACTTTTATCTTAAATATTTTTACATGGATACTTGTGTCGGATTTCAAGTATCGGGTCTCACACGAAGCATATCGGTGACATTGTTGACCATGTTTCGCACAACTTATTTTGTTAAACATTCCACGTTTTATAAAAAAATATTTTTATAAAACTCACGAAGTCAAAACCTGTGGAACTCACCAATAATTTTTGTTGACGTATTTTAAAAATGTGTATTCTCAGGTAACTAAGAAGCCGGAGGTAGGACATCGGTTCTAACGAAACTATAGTTACTTTCTTTTGGGAATAAACTTGACTTGTTTACCGTAATGTGTTTAACTTATGAAGATGTAATTTAAATTCCAAAACTTAAAAGTTTGTAAAATATTGATTCAAATATATAAAGTATTCGATATACGTGGTTGATTGTGATCCAATTGTATAACGTCGCAAGCCCGGTGATTTCCGCCGTCGGTCGGGGTGAGACACAAGAGCACAAACGTCAAAACCGAATATTTGGTTGTGGTTCGTTCGCATGCGACCCACGTCCGTGATAACTAATACGAACTAGAGGATTTAATCACGTGCGGCGAACGTCCATGGAACATCATTTAAGTAAGTTTTTTTTCTTTATTTTCGTTTATTTATTTTCATTAATATATATATATATATATATATATATATATATATATATATATATATATATATATATATATATGCTCGGTTTTAACGTTTTTTTTTTGTTTTTTCTTAAATTATTATTTATTTATTTATTTAAATATCTTTACTACATACTTAAACATACTAGGATTTTTCTTTATTTTTATTTCTCACACACTGGAGGGTTTTTTTTTCCTTCTTTCTTTTTACCCATTTAACCTCCAAACAATTAACCTTTCCCGGAAAATGTCAAAATTTCGCACATAATTACAAAAAAACGTTATATCATCTCGAGAGATACTGACGATAAATAAAATCAAATCTCTACCTTTTATTTTTTCAATCCTACGACAAAGATTTGTACTCGCAGTCCTCACCTATTTTTGAGTCATCACTCGATCCATCTTATATATATATATATATATATATATATATATATATATATATATATATATATATATATATATATATATATATATATATATATATATATATATATAGAGAGAGAGAGAGAGAGAGAGATTAAAGTTCAATTGAGAAAAAAAAAAGTTGAGAATAAGAGAATAAATCTGGGTCACTCCTTTCAAATCTACCGTTTAAACGCTCCAGCATATTGGACCGACGAAACATATCATATTCATTTATAAATACGTATGAATAAGTTTGTTCATATATAAATTCATATATGAATAAGTATAACACAAGTTATTATTCATATATGCATATGGCGGCGATGGGTGGTGGTTGTTGGTAGTGGTTGGTTGTGGAGTTGGTGGTGGTTGGTAACGGAGGGGAGGTGGTGTATTCATATATGAATACACTTATATTTATATTCATATATGAATGTTACTCATCTTCCGTCGGTCCGATACGCCGGAGCGTTTTGCGGCAAAAAGAATTGATTGGCTATATATATATATATATATATATATATATATATATATATATATATATATATATATATATATATATATATATATATATAGGTAAATGTTCAAATGAGAATCATAAAAAGTTAAGAACCATAAGAACCACTCTTTTTACCTTACAACTTAAATCATAAGACATATTTGTTCAATCTTATCTCACGACAACTTTTCTCTCATCTCTCTCTCTCTCTCTCTCTCTCTCTCTCTCTCTCTCTTACCTCCTACCGCTGCCGACCACCACCACCATCGCAGGCACCTACCGCCGTCGCCGGAGCCACCATCGTCGCTTCCGCCACCACCGTCATTGACGCCAGACTAACGCATGTCTCATCGCTCCGTTGTCACTACATTACTATTGCCACCTCCCTTCTCTGTGGTGGTTGAAGATTTGAAAAAATAAGGGGACTATCACCTCCTCCGGTGACTGCCACCACCGTCAACGACTAAAAAACCACTGAAGACCGCCACTATTTTCTCTCACACTGGATGTGACCATATCTGATGTAGATTTGAGTATTTGGTGTTATTTCAGATAGTTTTTTGTTCTTATTTCACCGTGTCATCGTTGGATTCACATAAGATATGTTCTCCTATCGTTGTTGTTGTTGTTGTTGTTGTTGGAGCATCACAAATCACAAATCACAGACATCATCGCAACCTACAAGTGCTAATCTACTCGTTTTTGTTCTAGAACTCTTGAACTCGTTTTTTCTCTGATAGTTCAATCTCCGACGAAATCTCAACTGGATCTGTACTAGATTTGTTTCGCGACCAACTCTTCCTTCTCTCCAACTCATCTCTATTTATTTTCTTTGATCTTTAGTCAAACACTACCAGATCGTTATCAGATTTGATGTATTTGTCTTATTTCAGGTTCGATTTGGTGTTTATATGTGTTGTGTATCTTATGGTGGCCGATGACGGTTCCACCACCACATCAGATTTGGTCTCCGGTGATGGTGTTTACATAAAAAAGTTTTACAAAAAAAGATGCACACAAGGTGCTTGATGAAATGCCTCAATGAAATTAAGTAAGTTATTAAGTTCTAAATTTAGTTGTGAATGATACTGATGAAGTTTTTTTAGAGTTTATACAGTGAGTGAATTGTTAATATAACGTCTCTTTGTATATTTTTTCAGATCTTCTGTCTAATTGTGATTATGGTTCTGATATATATGTTGCACACAACGTGTGTGATGAAATGATTGAACGAAATTCATTTAGTTATTAAGAGGTGAATATGTGTTTTTATATATTAGTTTGTGAATATATAAGTTATTAAATTGTGAATATAAATTTTTATTATTCACTAAATTGTGAGTTAGTGTCTGAAATATTGAATTAAGCTGTGAGTTAGTGTCTCAAATATTGAATTAAACTGTGAATTCTGATTTTTTATCGAGATTTGATTTTTTTATTTGCTAAATTGTATATGTTTTTCTTTTGATTTTAGTTCTGAAATATGAGATAATTTATGTATGTATTAAACTGTGAATGATTTGTTTAATACAGTGACATATTATACTAGTAAATTAGCTATAAATATATTGTATTAAACTGCAATTTTATGTATTAAATTGTAAATTTTATTTTGAATTTAATATAATAAATTCATAATTTAATACATAGAAATGTCAGCATATATGAACGTATAAATGTAATTTTTAAGTTGATAATATTGATGTGAATAAATAATTTTTCGCATTAAACAATTAATTAACTATATTAAGTTATAATTTGTTATGAATTTTGTGTTTGCTTCTTAAAAATAAGAAAAGAAAGATTCATTATACACATATATGATTTTTTTCTAAATTTAATTAAATTATACAAAAATTTAAATTAAGAATATTGTGTAAATTAAACTATGAAAAAAACACTAACCTTCATATCTGAAAGTATAAATGTAAGTTTTAAGTTAAGATTATGACATTTCAGTGTATTAAATTGTTAATTTATTAATTAAGCTGTGAATTTTATTTATTAAACGGTAACTGACTATATTAAGTTGTGAACTAATTACTATTTAGTGTGATTTTTTTTTCATAAATTTTGTATTAATGTTCTTGTGAATATATATATATATATATATATATATATATATATATATATATATATTTGTGTTGTATAAGTACGTAAGAATGCATTAGTTTTTTAATTGTTTAGTGTTAAATTCAAAATGATTGAATTAATAGGTTTATTAAATTGTGAATGTAGTATTTACCCTCTCAAAAAAAGATGGTTGACATACATGGTTGGTGACAACATGTGGTGGTGGTGGTGGTAGACTTTGGGTTTGATTTCTTTAAATTTATGAATTAGTGTAAAATAAATTATATTAAGTTGTGAATTTTGTTTATTAATCTGTAAATTGATTATATAAAATTGCATTTTACATAATTTTGGTGTTAAAAATATAAAATGATTGTCAAAATGAAAATGTTTGACTAAAAAATATAATTTTGTCATTTTCTTAACAAAAAGACAAAAATTAAGATTTTAAAATGTTGAGAAATATTTACAATACATATTACTTATTAAATGTGGATTTTTAGGATTCTTAATCTTTTGTGCTTCTTATTTAAACCAATATATATATATATATATATATATATATATATATATATATATATATGTGTGTGTGTGTTTGTGTATACTAATGACTATTTTGAAACATAATAATTTTTTTTAGCTATTTCATGGAAAATTATAAGATAAACCAATTACTTTCGTTTTTCCCTTTTTAAATGAAACTTATGAAAGATATATAAAAACTAATAAATTATAAAAATGGTTAGCAATTGTTCATGTTCTAATTTCTAAAGCATTTTATCGTTATTTCCAATTTTCTTTTTATAACAAACCGAACGTGGGTCATGTGGTAAGTCACGTGACACAGAGGAAGGGTGGCTTTGTTAACTTATCAGTCAAATCACTTTACACTGCAAATCACTTTTGCTTTGACCCGATTAATTAATACACCCTCGACCCTTTTCATTTATAAAGAGATTAGAAAATAAAACGATGAAAGATGTCCGGTGTTCTACATAATTAAAAAATACAAATCAAAAGGCTCTTGCTCTAGCCGTATAGATATGTTCAAATCCGAATAACATATGTTAATTTTTTTTGGTTTGTAAATATTCTTCATAGAACTAGTCATGTTTTAGACCTTATTAATTTTAACACCGGAAATAAAAGGTCATTGTGATCGTAGTTTGATCAAAATAAACTATAATAGTTAAGCCAAAAAATAATTAAATTATAATGGCTTTTATATATATATATATATATATATATATATATATATATATATATATATATATATATATATATATATATATATATATATATATATATATAGAGAGAGAGAGAGAGAGAGAGAGAGAGAGATAGAGAGAGAGAGAGAGAGATATAGATGTAAGTTTAATTGAGAAATTAAAAAAGGTTGAGAATGGAGAATCATTCTCAGTTACTCATTTATTTTTACTGCAAAAACCTTCATTGTAGCCGCGAAAATGGGAAAGGAACAAAACATGTTTCCTTAAACTATGCTAATCATTACCTTAATGTATATCAAAACATCGTTTTTTTTTTCGTTTTAAAGTACTATTTTTATCGAAAAATGATTTTAAATATATCAAAGTTCATGCTTTTTTATTCTCTATAAATAAACATTCATATTGATATAAATTTAAGATAATTTTTTTTTTTTTTTTATAGTTTCAACTATCGTTATTTATAAGTGAATAAAAATCCATCAAATTTTTACTATAGTACATTCGTTATTCATTTATGAATAAAAAAATATGATTGATTTTTTTTACAGTTTAAGTATCATTTATATTACTTATTCATATATGAATAGCAAATTAACCGTAACAAAAATCTGATAAATGTTTTATTCATATATGAATATAAAATAAAACGACAACTAATACACGTTTTATTCATATATAAATATAATATATGACGAAAGATGATGTAAAAAATATATTTGAAGTAAAAAAACTTTATTACGTGTTATATTCATATATGAACGATACTCAACTATAAAAAAAGTTAAGAATACGTTTTATTCATAAGTGAATAACGAATGTACCGTAATAAAAATCTGATTGATTTTTTATTCATTTATGAATAATGAAAGCTGAAACTCTAAAAAAAATTATTTTATCTTAAAACTGTATCAATATGGATGTCTATTTATAGAGAATAAAAAACTATGAATTTTGATATATTTAAAATAATTTTTCGATAAAAATAGCTTTCTAAAAATAAAAAATAAAAACCAAAAAAAATATATATGTTTTTGTGTATATTAAGGTAACGATTAACATAGTTTAAGGAAACATGTTTGGTTGGAAAACACATGTTTATCCGTTATCCATTTATGTCGGTACGCTCAAATGCTTTGAGGCAAAATAAATGGGTGCTTGTGAATGATTTCCCCTATTCTCAATTGAACCCTATATATATATATATATATATATATATATATATATATATATATATATATATATATATATATATATATATATATATATATATATATATATATATATATATATATATATATATATATATATATATAAAGCTAGGTTCAAATACTTTTAGCAAGTATTGTGTGCCTAAATGCACCAATAAGAATTCAAGAAATAATTAAATCACTAATAAATAATAAAAGGGTATAAGAGTAATCTACACTATAATTAATTATGGTAAAAGAAAACAAAATCAATCAATATCCCACTAATTTAGGTTATCAGTTTCATATAACACCACCACCGATTCCCCCTACTTCTCTAAAAGTCATCGTTCTAAATACAACTCCAAACCCCATGATTTCCAATCAAGCATCCACACGCAAACATGATTTGAAACACGCTTCTATTCGTGAAATACAAGCTTGTCGGAATACCAGCCTTGAACTCGTCACCGTGCTCCGGTGATAAGGGAAACACCACGAGCTCATCAACCTCCGAGGCGGCAGTCAGCGGATGTCGGTTTCTTGTTGCGGAGAGGAAACAAGAGAAGAAGGAAAACCGGAACAACATCGGCAGAGCCTCAAGAGGTCGTCGGTGGCCTTGCCGGTCGAAACACGAGTGTGAAGGGGGTGGCGCTTCACGTCTTCAACAACAGCTTTGCAACACCGGTAGTGGAGGCAAAGGGCTGGCAGCGACGGAGGAAGTAAGAGGGGTGAAGATGGTCGATGGGTAAACTCCGAATGGATGGTGGCGACTAGAGAGAATACGAGTGAGGGTTAGGGTATGGGAGTTGTTACCTTAAAACGGGAGAGAAGATCATCGGGTTCAAGTCCCGTGCTCCATATCAAACTTTCATCCTTTTTAACAAGTTTAGTTTCCTCCCCCACCAAGCCTTTCCAACTTGAATCCAATATTTACCCTATCTACCCCGGCTTTGGAATTCTTCTTCAAATTAAATCCGGTAATTACCATTCTCTATTATATCGTTTCCGATAGAATATGTTACAAATTCTTTAAGAATATTTTATTCTGTAAGAATATTTATTGCTGTATTTTATTATAATGCGTTGAATTGTTTAATTTTTGAAAATTGATTATCTTTTCTTTGTGGATTTTGGTTTTGAATAAGCTAACATTGATGTGGAGAAGGAAGAAAACATATAGAACGAGAGTGTATTATATCAGAATGTGTTATGCTACAATGTATAAAGTGTTGCTTAAAAATAATATTCTTTCAGAACAGATTAGTGTTTTTGTCAGATTTTGATGTTTTTTTTTCTTTCAGAATGTTGTTATTATTCAATGAATCACAATCATACAATGTAATTATTGTTATATTATTAGTTCAAGAATTGATTTTGTGTATTCTTTCCGAATGTATTTACTAGTTTATGGTTGACATTCTGCCATTCTGACAGAATAAAATCGAAAAATATATTTAATAGTTTATGGTTCCCATTATATCATTCTAACAGAATAAAATCGAATTTTTAAATTTCAATTAATTTAAAATATTCAGATTTTAAAAAAATAAAGGAATTAATCATCCCTAAAAATCCGAAAATTTCCTTTTTTAATATAGGTTAATTGACTAAAATGCCCTTATGTTGAAATTTGTGTGATTATACGGTACATGTTATCATATTCTACTATCATAGACCCTCAGATCATGACCTTTGATTATATTCCATCCGATGGTCCAGATCTGTGTGCATTCTGACACACAATAGTTAGTAAAAACAAAATAACCTAACCATATATATATATATATATATATATATATATATATATATATATATATATAGATTTAGGTTCAAATGTTTTCACTATCTATTGTGTGCATGTATGATTAATTCTGGACCAATAATTTTAGTTATTTTAAAAAAGTAATTAATGCATATTAAATGCTGAAGATGTAATTAATATCCATTATATCTTCAACATGTAATATGCATTAATTAGTTTCTTAAAATAACTAAAATGATTGGTCCAGAATCAAGCATCAAGCATACATGCACACAATAGATAGTGAAAACAAAATAACCTAACCTTATATATATATATATATATATATATATATATATATATATATATATATATATATATATATATATATATATATATATATTAGTTGTAAAGTAAAAGTAAAAAAAAACATAGAAAACTGATTATTATTATTTTTTTTAAATTTTTTTTTGAAACAGCGGAAATATATAAACGAGAAAAACAAGAGTACAAGCAAAGAAGGAAAAAATTACATGATCATACATGGGGAACTAACCCTAACTGTCCAATTAAAATTTCTATAATTACTCCTATGTTTGTTACAATTAAACACCAACGAGACCACATTATCCGCCAAAACATTAGGGAAAATTCCTTATTCGACTAATTACATTTTGATTAAGTAATTTAAATTTTTGAAATTCACAAAACCGGGTTAAAGACATTAATTGCCACAAAGCGTGACTAAATGTGCAGGCTCAGTATATCCAAACCAAGTTAAAGACGAATGGTCCATGAACAACTTATTTGTTTAACCAACACTTTTAATAATTTTGTTTAGGTTAAATGCAATTTAATTTGGTGTATTATGTTTTAGTCAATAATAGTCTCAATAATGTTAATCGTGTTTAATAATCATTAGGACCACTTTGCCTATGCGATGTTTTTCAATGATTAATCCTAAAAGTATTTACCTTTCTTAAATTAGGTTGTTTATGATATGGTATTATTAAGCAATGATTATTTTGTTTTTGTTTTGTGTGAAAAAGATAGTTTTTGTTTGAGTCCTTAAGGCTATAATTGGAAATTTATGGTTTCCCTTATTAAATAAACATTTAAAGGTATAATTGAAAATTTACAATATCTTCTTTCACATAAAAATTATCTTCGGAATTCGTTGTATGCTCCCGTAATTTTCATTAGTTTGTATTTTATTGACAGTGGGTTGTTCAAAACTAAGATGCTGTTTGGTTCGCTAGAATTCATTGGAATTAGATGGAATTGGAATTTAATTCCATCATTTTCTTTTGTTTGGTTCAAGCTTTCAAAAGGAATTGGATTCCTAAATAAGTCAAATTTTCCTTCCAACGAGGGAAAATAAATTTCATCCAAAAACTTTGGGGGTGTTTGGATAAATAGTTTTTAGCTTATTAGTTTATTACTTATTTGCTTATTGCGGTGGGGATAAACATTTTTTTTTAAATGTGTTTGGATTAGCTTATTGCGGTGGGAATAAACAATAAGCAATAAACATTCTAAGTGTTTGACAAACAAAACAGTTTATATGAGTAAAATGACTAATAAACAATAAGCAATAAGCAATAAGCATTCCCCACCTTATTTATTAAAATCACTTATTTTGTTTATTCCTACCGCAATAAGCTGATTTTTAAAGACTCCTATCAAAACACTTAAATTTACTTATTGCGGTGGGATTAAACAATAAGCAATACGCAGCCTATTTTTTTCCTATCCAAACACCCCCTTAATGAATTAAAATTCCTTCACATGAGAATGTTGAATGTTACCATATTACTCAATTTACTTTTAACACTACATATGAAACCTCTCTATCGTCGCCGCCACCGCTACCTCCACCACCCACCACCCACCACCACCACTGGTACCTCCGTTACCACCACCCTCCACCTACTAGTACCATCAACTTCACCACTGCCGACCACTGCCACTGCTACCGACCACCTTATCACCACCTCCGCCACAACTACCACCTCCTCCATCACCACACATCACCATCATTACCACCTGCTACACACCACCTCTACCATTACCCACCACTGTCACAACCACCCAACACCACCACTATCACCTTCACTTTCCACCTCCACCATCATTACCACATCTACCACCACACTACCTTCCACCTCCACCACCACTCACCACCGTGACCATACCATCATTGCCACCACCACCGTCATCACCTCCGCCACCAACACCAACACCTGCGCCACCACTGTTACTACCACCATTTCCACCTCCATCACTACACCACCCACCATCTCCGCCACTACTCATGACTGCCACCATCACCATCACAATTACTACCACCACCACCGTCATCACCTCCTCCACTACCCACCACCACCTCCGTCGTCATCATCATCACTATTTCCACCATCAACATCATTGGCACCATCACCATCATTTACTAATTTTATAATTTATATAATATATGTTTACATATAAGTTATAAAACAAAGTAAAAAAAACAAAAAAAAAACAAAAAAAACAAAAAAGGAAATCTTGCTATTTTATATTATTTCAATTCCATTCTGCCAACCAAACATAATATGAAATTGGATTCAAATTTCATTTCTGCCAACCAAACATAATATAGAATTGGATTGCAATTCACGACACATTCCAATTCCTTAACAAATTCCAATTCCGTCAAAAATATTCTGCGAACCAAACGCTACCTAAGTAGTAGAAAATGAAATCTTTTCGTATGTTGCCATTGTTTCTAAATTCATAACATGATGTGTGGAAGTAGAAAATGAAATCTTTTCGTATGCTACAAAATGGTATAAACAATTTTGTAGCGTGACATAACATGTTAAATGCAAACTACATGACAAATGACTTTTTAGGGATAAATGAATATCCTTTGTGTTTGATGTGTTGATGTTGTACTTGATTGCCAGAAAGATAATTGTCACTCACGTTGTCATAGTAGACAATAGTGACTTTTGTGAGAGGGAAATGTTGTTGAAGTTGGAGATTTGGCGATCAACATGCTTCAGAGATGACATTTTGACAACACCATACTTGACTTTGGCACTAGATCTTGATAAAGCCGATTGTCACTTAGAAGATCAAGAGATTAAGTTGTTACCATGGAAGGTTAATCGTCAAGTATCCGTGCACCCCATAATACACATTGGTATAAAAAAGTAAATGCGTGAATTGTGATTTAGAAAAATGTAAACCAAAGGTGAATGTACATTGTAAATATTAGATGATGTACTTTAAAACATTGTTGTTCCTCATACGACGGTCGTGCATGTTTAGGGAAATTTGTTGTATTGCATAAGAACTATCGGGTCTTGTAAATGTGATGAATTAGAGGGTGCCGACTAGGCTTCGTTGGTGTGTTTGATCTATAAATTGAAAAATGGTTGTACATACGAGTTTGGCGTTGGTGTAGATCGATGTTTGAGTCGGTTTGTAGGAACTCATGTTGGGTCTTTCGGTAATCTCTTTTTCATATTGTGTTTGATTGAGTAAAGAGTCATTCATATTATGTTTAACGACAATGCCAATTAAGTAGCTAAGTGGGCTAAGATTCTTCATAAAAATGATGAGCAAGATGACTCATGAGCGAATGGCATAGTTAATGTGATGAGGTGGTGAGAATTATATCATCGACGTAGAGCAAAAGAAAAGCTACATCAATGTGCCAAGAGGTGTTGGGATTGCTTATTTAACTTAATAAACACTTTTTGATAAAAATGTTTATTAGCTTAATGGTTAGAAAAAAAAATTTTAAAAAAATGTTCGGATTAACTTATTTGGTTGTAAAAAAGTATAAATCGATAAGTCATTTAACTTTTTAAAGTGTTTTGATTAATTTATTTATATAAAATGGCCAAAAAGAGCATATAATAAAAATGTTAGGTCTAAAATGGGGCATTATTTTCCTTTTAATAGTATAAACTATAAGGTCCTTTAGGAAGTCGGAAATTTTAACCTATCAATAATGGCTTTTTGAAGCTTAGTAAAAAACAATTTTCATAAGTGATTATTTGTTTGCCGATACATTTTTTCTGACTTGAAAAACTAACAAGTCAATAAGTTTTTTGAAACTCAATTTCAAACACCTGCTAAATAAAGAGTGGTCACTTTTGCTATGTATAAAGTAAATGGTAGAGATAAATCTGGGAATCTATTGTACCATGCATATGGGGCTTGATTATGCCCATGAAGAGATTTTTGAAGAAAAATGACACAATCCAGATAGATAGGATTGAAAGCCTATTGGTGGATACATGTACACCATCTCATTTAGATTTCACGTAAGAAGACATTCTTTACATCCAACTAGTGAATGGGACAAGCCTTCGTGACGACAAGGCGTAAAGTGGTACGTATGGAGGAGAGTTTTAAAACTAAGCTACATGTTTCGTTACAATTAACGCGCAAGTGTCATGAGCGACTATCTCCCACAAGGTATGATTTTTAGCTTTCAAAAGACGCATCATAATTAATTTATGTTTGAAAATTCGCGTGGACCGCATAACATGCATTTTCGGTATTACACATACAAAAACATAAGGTTTATTATCAATAAGTTCATTAAGTTCATTGTGGTGGCTTGCTTTACATGATTCTTAAGATATCCAAGCATTCATGGAATTTTCAAACACCCTATTTTGTCTACCCATTTTCTAACAAAAGATTCAAATGTTGCAATATTCTTCAATAATGTTAAAAAAGAACATAAAAATCAAAAAGACATTTAAATACATTACTTCCATATATAACCAACATTTTTCTGTCGAACTTTAAGTTCTAATATTTATTAACTTGATTTTGGTTTGATATTTGTTCTTTTGGTCTTAATATCACATAATGCCATTACCAACTTGTTAGCAAAGAATTATTAAATGTATTTAAATATTCTTAAATGGAAGGCTAAAAAATTACTTTTTAGATTTATTTGGCAAACATGGATGTTTCGATAAAATTTAAGCAAAAATCAAGTAATGCTTAGGTGTCAAGTAATGATAGGCTGGTAGTTAAGCTCTCATGATCAGAGAATTTAATTAGGAAATTCGTTCTACGTTAACAATATTTGTCCTTTAGATAAAGAACGATTTATTTTTAAAATATTTTGGAATGTCCAACCACATGCCGTTTTGTTTGCTAATGAAATTGGATTATATCATATCCTTTTCTGTTTAGATTGATATGTTTATTTTTATATAGATGGTGGTAAAATACATGTTTCGTTTTTGTCTCTTCAAGGCATCTTCCTTTCCCATAGGGGAGGAATAATGTTTGTAGGAGAATCGGGCTAGATCAGTTATGAAGGTGTTTTGACCCTCCAAAAAAACGCATAACGGATCTAATAATATAAAGCCAAAGTTCAGAAATATATCTTTGCAGGTGAAACGTAACCAACAAACTTAAAGTTTGATAGTTCTTGTTCGCATTGGATCCTAATTCCTAAGTCCTAAGTCCTAAGTAACACGTAACAAAGGTTAGCTTTTGTCATTTCGTATTAGTGCGCTTATGCTCCTAAGTTGTTGGAATAATCTTATTTATCAAATAAAAACGTAGTTTGTGATGTATGAGTTAGTAGTTCAAAAGATAGAGTTTGCCATATAAAACGAATTAAGTGACATTCAACCAAAGATGGTGAAAATGGACAAGTTCAAGTGCAAGGATACTAGTCAAAACGGATTATTGTTTTAATATTGTTTAAAATAGGTTGGATTGACTGCTATTTAATTATTTAATAACTGATTAAGTCGTTAAATATGTTTGAAATGAGCGTTTTAAGCATATGCATTGCGGTAGGAGTTTAAGCACTACTTTTTGTTACAATTGTTTGTGTTGCGGAGAGATGGAATATGTGTAAAAAACGGAAATAACAATGTATTTTTTGTTTTTGTCACACACATACACAGCCATACACACAGTCACACACAACAAAGTCACACATACATATATACAATCACATGCAAATACACACATTCATACACACAATTATAGTATCGTGCTTTGAGAACCCACTAACTATAACAAAAACAATTTACAGCAAGATTACGAATAATTATAAACAAAAATGTGTCTTGGTTGTGAAAACGAATATTTAAAGGAAACTAATCTTTATATGTTTTCACAACATACATAAATGAAAATGAATATTTAAAAAAATCAGAAAACGGATTTGAAAAAAAAAAACAATAATTTAAAAAGGAAAAACCTACATAAAAATATACACAAAAGCGAATAAAATTGTAATTATGTAAAAACAGATTCGTAAAAACAGCATTGTAAAAAAATGTAAAAGAATTTGAAAACTATTGATAAAAACAAAGCAAATTTTAAAAAACATATAAATATAAAGTTGGAATTTTTTTTATAAAGAAAGTTTGGAAAAAAGAAAAAATGGGGCAAAGATGAAAAATCTGAAAGTTGGATGGTGCTGTCATAGGTCTGAATTAAAAAAAAAAAAAAAAAAAAGAAAGTATGATTCCGTATTTTTTTCCTCACATAAGGACCATTTCTGTCTATTTGAAAGCTACAAGGGCCAAAATGGAAAAAAGGTAATGTAGTGTGTGTGCTCTTATGAATAATAGCTATCATTTTGTCAAATCTTAATGTATATAATAAAAGTTATTTATAAAAATAACCCCATAAAATATAAGTATATTCCAAAACAATCATATTTTTTTCTTCAAATTTTTGGAAAATAACCACAATCCATGCTAAAAAACTAGGTTCATATCGTTAAGGTTGTATACGAACCGAACGAACACGAACAAGGACTTGTTCATGTTCGATCGTTTAAGTTAGTCGAACAAATAACGAACACGAACAAATAAATGAACGAGTTTTCTTGATCATGTTCATTCATTTATAAAATTACATTGTTTATGTTTCGTTTATGTTAGTGAACATGCTAAACGAACATAAATGAATGTAGATAAATAAACATATATGAACATAAACAAATATATAAAATAGTAATGCAATCAAACACAATTGAACATATATGAACATAAAAGGAACCTAAACATAAACGAACGTTCACGAACATAGTTGAACGAACGAGACCAATGTTCATGTTCGTTCGTTTAACTAAACGAACGAAAATTTGTGTTAATGTTCGTTCATTTATTAAATAAACGAACTTCCCGCTGAACGGTTTAAGAACAGTTCGTCGAACGTCAAGTTCGTTTACAGCCCCACATATAGCCATGTAAAACTCTTGCTACACATTTGCGATAAAAATATATTCTATGTGTAGTTAGTTTAAGTTACTTTCAAATTTCTCCATTAAATACTACTCGCTAAATATGGACGAGTATATTATTTTGCACAAGCTCGACATTTCATTTGACCATGTACACACAAATGTTCATTATTGTCAAGTCACGATATATATTCAAGTTAGATATGTTATATCTATAATTTAACACTTGTCTAATCATCACAATGGAATTGTTGGTCTTCTACTCTTCTTCCATTTTTTTGGTGATTATTTATGTTGTTCCATGGTTTTTGTACATAACATCAAACTTTGAGTGTATAGTTCCCGATAGACGTTCCCATCGATGTATGTATTTAAGATGAAAACCGACGTAGGTTAACACAAACATGCAACTTTAATAAAATAAAATAACAATTATATCATCTAACAATATTGCATCATGTGTCAATGTTCTATCATCCTCGAGTTTAAAGAACTATCAAGCAATGAGGAAGTGGATGACAAGAGTAATGTTCAAATTTGTCCTTTATTGGCAGATGAAAAACAATCAGACTAAAAATAACTTAGAAGTGCCTTATATATATATATATATATATATATATATATATATATATATATATATATATATATATATATATATATATATATAGAGAGAGAGAGAGAGAGAGAGAGAGAGAGAGGTTAAAGTGTTTTTTATATTTATTGTGTGCTATAATGCACCAATAGGAATTTAGTAAAATTATATTATTATTTAATTAAATAATGATAGATATTAGGAATGGCAACGGGGCGGGTTCGGGGCGGGGCATGGATTCCCAAACCCGCCCCGATAACTTTCGGGTATCTTATCGGGGCACCCCATTGGGTTTCGGGTTTCCCCGTCGGGTTTCGGGTATCTTATCGGGTTTACAACAACTGATAACGAAATCTTTATTCTCTTTTAGGGTACCCCAATGTCTTATAAAATATACATGCTCTAGCAACTCTTTTAAATTAAAAACATGATGCATCACTTTAATAAAATAAACTGGACGTTATATTAAAAATTATTTGATTTAAGTTTTTTTTAATACGTCAAAACTCAATAAAATGATCATTAACACCAGATTGTTAATAACTAAAAAAATTGTCCACGATAAGTATTTTATATTTGAACGCGTACAATTAACAGCAAAGTTTTTTGAACATATATATATATATATATATATATATATATATATATATATATATAATCGGGGCGGGGCGGGTCGGGGCGAGGATAACCCACTCCCTGCCCCGAACCCGATAAAAAACCCAATAATGACCCGTTACCCGACCCGAAATGATCGGGTTTCGGGTTTCCCCGTCGGGTTCGGGTTTTTTTGTCATCCCTAATAGATATTAGATGGTTTCCATAATTGTATGTATATTAAATGATATCCATAATTATAATTTTCTCTTTATGAAAATTAATTAAATTCGTCATTAATGTCAGCAATAACATTTTTTCAGAATAAATTCATATCTAGGTTTTTATGTTAGCAATAACATTATTTCAGGACTCACTCACTTAAAATACAATAAAATTGTATGGAATATGAAGAATGAAGGTGTATTCTAGTAGAATATATTATCGTTCTCCTAGAATACACTCTTATTATTTTATATATGAATTCATTATGAAAGAATATTATTATTGACATTAATGACGAATTAAATTAGTTTCCATAAAAAAGAATTATAAATATGGATATAATTTAATATACATTTAATGTTTACTCGATTCTTATTGGTGCATTCTAGCACACAATAGATGTGAGAAACATTTGAACCTACCTCTCTCTCTCTCTATATATATATATATATATATATATATATATATATATATATATATATATATATATATATATATATATATATATATATATAGAGAGAGAGAGAGAGAGAGATAGAAAGAAAGAATGGTAAGTTCAATTGAGAAAATAAAAAAAGATTGAGAAAGAGAGAATCATTCTCAGTTACTCATTTATTTTTGCTGCAAAAGCCTCCATCGTACCAACGGAAATGGGAAAGGAATACACATGTGTTTTCCAACAACACATGTTTCCTTAAACTATGCTAATTATTACCTTAATATATACAGAAACATAGTTTTTTTTTCCGTTTTTTATTTTATTTTTAAGGAGCTATTTTTATCGAAAAATGATTTTAAATATATCAAAGTTCATTATCTTTTATTCTCTATAAATAGGCATCCATATTGATATAGTTTTAAGATAAAATAAATTTTTTTTATGGTTTGAGCTATCGTAATTCATAAGTGAATAAAAATGCATCATGTTTTTATTACAATACATTCGTTATTCACTAATAAAAAAAAAAGGTATCATTAATTTTTTTTTATAATTTAAGTATCATTCATATATGAATATAACATATACTAAACATAGTATATTCATATTTAAATATTAGACGATGCATTCACTTGTGAATATTACATAATATATTCACTTGTGAATATTAGATGATATATTCACTTATGAATATTAGATGATAATTTCATATGTAAATATTACATAGTATTACATGGTATATCACATGTGAATATTACATAGTATATTCACTTAATCACTTGTGAATATTAGATGATATATTCACTTATGAATAATAGTTGGTATATTCATATGTGAATAGTACACAGTATATTCACATATGAATATTACAAGGTGTTTTCACAAATATATATAATTTTTATATGTTATTCACATGTGGATAACATACAGACTTGTATAATTGTTTTGTTTTTTAATAATCATATACTGATTCAGGTGAGAAAACATATTCATATGTGAATATAATGTGGTAATTTAGTTTATGCATTTCATCAAACAGTTGGAGTGTATACAAGTTAACTTTTTTTTTTTAAATGTTAAAAAGATTATAATTTGACTATTTAAGTCTTACAAAATAGTAGATTGATAGAGAATTATATGAAATTAAAAAAAAAAACGATTTGATTTTTTCTAACCTTAATTTCGAAGTTTTATTTGATGATCAATGTTGAATGAATGATATGAAGTGGATTTTTTGTTGATTATCAATGATGTTGATCTAATGACGTTTGTTGAAGATATGCTCGTATTCAATCAGAATTGAATGTTGGATTAAAAGAACCAAAAATGAATTTTTGTTGTCACTGTTGAATGATGTTGATAAACGTGTTATTGACGAAGATCGGTGAGTAATTAACACTGGATGACGTTGATGAGGGTTTAATTGAAGAAATCTGGATGATTTTTGAAGGTTGGAGGAGAAATTTGGATGATGAACGATCGATTAGGAATGGATTTGAACTGTTATCTAATTCTCTACAGTTACATATTTGAGATTGAAGGTTATTATTATATTTACAAGTTTGTCACCGTGTCTTTTATGTTTAGATGCTTAATAATGATTGGTTGAGAATGATTCCCTTATTCTCAACCTTTTTTTTTCTCAATTGAACTCTCTCTCTCTCTCTCTCTCTATATATATATATATATATATATATATATATATATATATAGTCATTTAAGTTTGTTTAGTTGTTTATTCAAAGAGCATTATATAAACTCTTTTTTTCTAACATATATATTTATGGGATTACACACATTCATAAAAGTCATATATCAAACAATAATACTATAAAATTAAATGTTACATTACAAAAAAAACAATTCAATAAAAGTTGTTGTAGTATAGTGATAAGTATTCCCGTCTGTCACGTGGGTGACCAGGGTTCAATCCCCAGAAACGGTGCCAAAACTTGGTGGGATGTCAAGCCACCAAGAAAATCACACATTTTTGCGTGTAAATAAAATGTAATATAATGGTAAAAAAGGGATCAAATCCACAAGAAATGATTGTATTCAATTACCAATGCATTCTAATTGATTGAACAAGATAAGTAAAACTAAACCACTAAATTAAACTAACGGGGGGGGGGGGGGGGATGTTGTGATTTGTTTGAAAACTAAAAGACTTGAAGAGTTTAAAATTCTTGCAATTAAGCAAGATGGTGAGAAACTAAAGTATTATAAAGAATTGGTTAACTAAGGCAATTCACGACTATGAATACTTGTTTGTTTATCATTAGGATTCAATATATAAACTTATCATTCAACCGAAATTGGTTCTAACAATCATGAAGCATGATATACCAAAATTCCTCAAAGGTAGTATGGAGGTTAGGGAAGCCCACAACAATCCTTCTTAATCAAAGTCAAGGATCCAATTGAAGCAATTTAACCCAATAAAAATGATTAGCTTTAAGAATGAAGTAATTCCCAATTCTTGGAGGATGTCAATGCTTACACAACCATAAAGGAGTCGTAACCCATAAGTTAGAGATGATTTCTACCATCATAACGCTCTTGTTTTATACCAATTCAATGATCCATTACTTAATCAAAGAAAAAAGACTAACAATTACTCATCAAATACCAAACTCATGAACAAAAGTATCAAATAACCATGAGAATGAAGAACTATGATTCATAAACATAAGCTAAATAACAAACATACTTGAATTCTTCAAAACTCACAAATATTCAAGGGTTTTAGCCCAAGTTAACCAAAATAATGTACCTAGCCACTCATGGCAACAAAACAATGATTATAAAAGTGTTTAAATTTCAATGATTTAGAAAATACTAGAAGAATGAGGTGATGAATGCTTCTTGCTCTCCAAAATCGCCCAAAGCTGCTCTAATGGTAGTATTTTCAAGCAAGGTGTTGCAAAACCTAACCACCAAGGTAAATGATGAGCCAAATAACCAAAATTCCCCGGGAAGACAGTTGTGCGGGTACCCGTACATATCTGTGTGGGTGGAGACCACACTCGCACACGTGATGTTGAAATGCCATTGGTTGATTCCTCCACTACTCCGTCCCGCTACATAAGATTCCTTTGGTCCCATTTACACCTCATATGATTCAAATATGGACCAATAATCTATTAACATCCAAATGGATAGTCCAAAAACATCTTCAAGAGTTCATGATCCATCCAAGTCTTCAACACATCAAGCCCAAACACTCCAAAATGGATATGGTAAAGCCCAATAGCTCCTCGAAGGTCCACAAGGCCAACCAACAAGTTAATCCATAACCACAACGAGACTTCAAATACCTGCAAAATACTTCATGCAAAAGAAAAAGAACCTAATATGAGCCAAGATAAAGAAAGAATAAAATATGCAATGCAAAAATAATAAAAAGGACTAAAATGCTAAAATAAACTAAATAAAAGAAGTAAATAAAATGCACTAAATAAAAGAAGTAAATAAAATGCACTAAATAAAAGAAGTAAATAAAATAAACTATCACATACATATCTGTAAAAGATATTATTTTTGCTATTAGTAGGGAGATCAAATTCTAATCACTAATATGGTTGGTACCTTAATGATCAAGTTCCAATCATTTTAGTCTTCATCGCTCAATATACCTTAAATTTTTATTGGCATTCTGGATAAGTGTTGCCATGTTATTTTTTTTTTTGTAGAAGATACAATATTATTTTGCTACAATAGTCGTTACAAGAATCATGTAATTCATAGATGTTGTCTCATATATTCACTACAATTAAATTAATCGTTATAGGTTGCGTATTCACCTTCTTGTGCAGCACTAAGGATCAATTAAACCTTTCATATGCATATGAATATTCTTCTTCACCCAATTGGAATATGTTTAAGTTGCTAGTTTGCCTTCTCATGACACCTTATTGAAGACAACTATGATATATTTGTTGATATATGGACTTTCAGTATCTTCATGATGTTATACTTAATGATATATGTTTGGAAACCAAAAAAAACATATGATTCTTTTTTTATGTAGTTCATGTAGAGATTAGATAAGATATAAAAAAACAGAGTTTAACAGTATGTACGGAGTAAATACAAAATTGTGAGGCTTAATATTTATGCACTAAAGAGGTGGAGGACTTAGATCATCTATTTTTGAAGTGTGAGCCTACAACTCAAAATTGTATAAAGATTTTTAACTTGATGGATTTGCAAGCTTTATATAATTTGTTTTATTATAAAACTTTAGATAACCAAAATGCATATGTTAATTACTCTTTTTTTTAATATATTTTAAAGCGTTAACATATATAATTGCATCTTTTGCATAGAAAAAGCTACTATTCACATTTTAATATTAAAAACAACCATTGTTATTGTAATAATTATCCAAGATTGTTTTATGGGTTAATTATAAAAAAAAGCATAAATTTATATACAAAATCATTTTGAAAAGAGTCAAACATAGGTATTTAATACCCTTAAAAATGAATCCTTTTTGAAATTATATATTACAGGATATAGATGGATATATGCATATTTGAAAAATAAAAAAATAAAAAAATAAAAAAAATAAAAAAAAGAGTTGAGTTTTTTTTTTTCCCAGTTGCGAATGGCTTAGAGTAGCTGATTAACGTATTAGCGCATTGCTAATATTCTCTTGAACTATATTGATAGTTCTTTATGTACTGATTACTATTTCAAATAAAAAACAAGCCAGTTATGGAATAAGCCGAACAAAACATAATGATGCAACAATCAACGTTTAGAAAACAAAAATAAGAAACAAGTAAACAAGTACACTAGATTCGACAAATGCCAATGAGGTTCTCTTTGTACCTTTATGATATTTAACATAATTGCATTGATCTTTGTTTTGTCTTTTCCCAATAACTAATTAAATTAATTGCAATTTGCAAAACTTTGTGATATAGAAGTCAAATAATGCATCAACCCCAAGTCGGGTAACTTTGAGCCACTAAATCATTTAAATAAACTCAAATTTGTTCTTCTATTCATTAGATTTTGGGAGTTTGGTGCTTCATAACATAAGCTAGCTTCCATCAAGGCTTTGAGCATTTCAATATCTTTATAATACTTATATTTATTTACATTTTCTATTTATATTATACTAATTATAAATAATATCAATAGCAATATCAATACGTTCCATTTATATTATTCTAATGATAAATAATATCAATATCAATACTAATATAATAATCTCATTTATATTATATTAATTATACATAATAACAATATCAATATCAACAGAAATATTATTGTGATATATTTATTCTAGTCCACGTCATAAAATTAGAGCCATGACCTGATATATATATATATATATATATATATATATATATATATATATATATATATATATATATATATATATATATATATATATATATATATATATATATATATCGGTTTGCTTTAAAAATGATAAAGTTTTATAACAATAGAATATATACGTTGACGTGATAATGATCAGCTGCCTTGTTTGATCTTATTGATTTGAATGTAAATTACAGAGATTATGATAAAAATACGAGTACAAGTGTTTGCCTAGCTTCAGGTCTGTAAGATATCAAAAATTTGTGATCGTTGTGTGTGTTTTACAGATGTATATATAGTCTATGTTAAGTAACTAAAAATCCTATATTTTCGGGATCATGTTGAACTGGTATTTGCACGTGTCTTGACTTGGTATTTTCGGGTCTTAAGCCTGATTGAAAAGTTTATTTGTTGTGAATGAGTCTTATGTTGACCATTTCTGCACACGTGAGAAATAAAAAAGAAATATGACCGTTAAACTTGTTAGAAAATAATAATGACGATGTTCAGGATCCTAATGTAGTTTCGGGATCCTGAGACTCCTTCAAGATGCGGGATCCTGGATAGGTTTCCGGATCTTGACCCCTAACAATTGCCCTCAAATTATACCTGCAAAATAATTGAATTAGTTTCAAGTATTTAAAGTGTATAATTTAATTAATTAGACATAAAGGATTTGAAATCCAAACTCTAACAGATAGAATCATATTCCTTCAAAAGATATGATTATGTTGTCAAACCACTTCTCTATCCTCTATGATCCGCATAAAATGGTTATTGATCTTCTTTCACTTCATCAAGTGTTATCAGTTATCTTGAAGGTAAATATCTTGTTCATTTCTTCTCATTTTTCTTGTTTGATGATCATGGGCAAAAAGGCACTCCGTTCTCGCTCAAGCATCCTTACTCCTCCTGACGAGGACTTCGTCTATCAAAAGATCCTGTCTTACGAACAGACTTGCTCTTTTTGATGATAATGATATTGAGTCCTTGAAATCTATCAGAACTTTTCCTACCGATGTCATTTTCAAGCCTTTTGATGCTAAGTCCAAACCTGGCTTTGTTTTTCCTACTTGGGTTTGTTTTCCTGAATATCCTTTCTCCTTGGGCTTGAAATACCTTTTTTTGGCATCATCTCTGAGTTCTTTGAATTTACAAAAAAAATCTCATTTTCAAACTATGCTCGTGATATGTTTGGATCGATCGGATGAATCAGTCTAAAAATATTGACATGGGGTTAGTTGAATTGGCCAATGTCTATGATCTTCAAACTTTTGGATCTTCTTATTTCCTCCTCAAAATCAAAACCAACAAATCACGTTTAATTTTGAAATCAAAACAAAAAGATGGTGCCTGGAAAGAAAGGTTTTTCTTTATGAAACACAACTCTATCCCCAACGACGATCTTCTGCCAATAAACTAGGTTAAAAAGGTTCGGATTTTATTTAATTATCATAAGGATCTCGTATTCACGCTTCCCTATTTTTTTGTTTTGACGCAACTTTCAAGTTCAAGGAAGTTGTTCCAGCTGCTGACAATACTGAGGAGAAGGTTGAAAGCTTTCTCGCGTTGCCTGGGGTTGAAAGATCTTTCAAGTGTGACCATTCCAGCTTCCAAGAAGGTTCTTCCACCACTGCTCTGATGTATACCAGTAAGGATCCTTCTTTTTACTTGTTTCATTTTGGGGATCTTGAACTGATTAGGATTCTTTGCAATTTTCAGGATCCAAGGCTACACATTTTGGCGCTCGCTTCTCCCTCCCAGAGCTTGATGAGGCTATGTCTAGCAGTCAGCTCATGGTCAAGAAGGAGAAAACATCCTCATGGAGCATGCCTTGGAGATCGAGGAGGTGCTTTCTGAGGTTTAGAGCAGTGCTGCTAAATCCATATGAGAGGCAAAGATTAAGTTGGCGGAGGTTGAGGATAACACAAGATCTTGGAATATGGATAGTTGGCGTGAAGCCCTGGCCAAGTTGATTGGCATGCACGTTATCCTGCGGAGAAGAAGAAGAGAAGGGAGGAAGAGAAGAAAGAGACAGAGGTGACCTCGGCTGGGGGGATCAAACCTTGAATTAAGTGTGATAGGTTTCAAAAAATAATTTAATATTTTGGTTTACTATCTCTTTTGTGTGGTTAATGTGGTTGTCGAAATATGATCAAAACATATTTTTTCTAAGGGTTTTTAGATGATTCAAATCCTAAAGAGTTTAGGGTTTACGAAAACTTTTTAGGATCTTAAAGAACTAAATAGATATTTGATCGGGGTCTTGAAATAGTCGGGATGGTTGGGTTTGAAAGAGATAAATTTTAGTTAAAGAGTAAGGAAAATATTTAGAAGAAAAGGAGATTTTTTTTTTGTTTTAGAGACAACTTTGGGTGTAGTAATCATAGAAGATAAGGACAGATAAAACCTGGTGAGAGCTTTCTTATTCCCTTCCATAGAATTCAATTAGACTTTTAGTCGTCTCTTTGAACTTTTCTTTAGGACTCCGAACTTGGAGAAGTTTTTTTCAATCTTGAGGTTTGAACTGAGGAGAATCCTTCTAACTCTTAAGAAAAACTTCATCTTAAGAGTCCATTGGGGTGGACCGTAACCTTAGGATATACAAGGGAAAATCCCAATTTATGCTGGGGACAATCCCGACTTAGGTTTTTCTTAGGAAAATCCCAAATTAGAATTCACTGGGGAATATCCCAACTTAGAATTTTACTGGGGAAGATCCCAACTTAGATCATACTGGGGAAGATCGCAACTTAGATCATACTGGGGATGAACCCAACTTAGATTATACTAGGGAAGATCCCAAATCATGATAATGTTATAAACCATAGATTATAGTGGGGAAGTTCCCAAATCGTAAGATAACATGATCATGTTATAAACCATAGTTCAAACGTTAGGATCTTAACATATGTTCAGAAATAAGAGGGTTTCCAAGTCATTAAAGCGTGAAATGATCCCCTTACTCATATCCCATAGTAATATAGTGTGCGTCCAAGAGAGGTGTAGAAACCCAAACAAGGATGAAAGAGGTTATTAACTAATTTAAACCTGAGGATCTTAACATATGTTCATAAATAAGAGGGTTGACAAGTCATTAAAGCGTGAAATGATCCCCTTACTCACATCCTATAGTAAGATATCGTGTGTCCAAGAGAGTTGTAAGAACCTAAACACATATGAAATAGGTCATTAAATATTTAAACCTTAGAGGGGATTAAGTACCCTTATTTGGAGGAGAGACGGTTAGTCTTTTTTCGTAGCGGCTAAGATCCTTCAATTTCTACCAGTTGCTAGACCTGGAAATGGGGCGGGTTTGGAGCGTATCAACCTTGATCCAAACCCGTTTAACAATTTTTAAAATATGATCCAAACCCGCTTTGTAACCCGCAGGGTTTTAAATATTCAAACCCATACCCTTATCCACCAAATCAACAGATATCCAGAACCGCCCTGTAATCTATTGGCTTTTTGAATAATCAAACACAAATGTTTATTTAAAAAATGCATTACATACTCTAGGAATTTCAATTGGAATTAAAATCACTATTGTAGTAACTTTCAATTGATTTTTGAATATCGAATGTGGTGATAGAGAATATCAATTGAAAACTTTCTTCCGGTTGATAAATGACTTTATTGATTTATAAATGAAATTAGTGATTGTTTAATGCAATATTAATGAAATGATACCATGATTCTTAGTAAAAGACTGGAAGTGTAGAAGTCGACTCATTGAGTCCTATGTAAAAATAGTTTGTATTTGGCTTTTTCCCTTTGGACTTTCGATTAGAATTAAAATTAAACTTTAGACAGGATAAAATATAAATGTATAATTCTAAAATTTATACGGGGCGGGTTATAAATTGAGCGGATCGGTGATGATCCATACCCGACCCTTTTAATAAAAGGTTTAGCGGGTATGGACCGTTAACAGGTAAACGAATCAAAAACTATGCTCCAAACCCATATAGTTTGTAAGGGTTTGGATCGGATCAGGGTCAAAATCCGCTCCATTGTCAGGCCTACCTGTTGCAAATGTTAGCTTGGGGTGGGCATTAGCTTGACTAATGGCCCTCCAATACTTAATTCAATTGTGTTCTTAGAAAATTATTGGATTAGTGTCTAAGTCCATAACTAAAACTGGTATGTACTTGACCCGATTTGGCATGGTCCATTTGGATTTCATGGCATCGGAACAATTGGATAGACAAAATGAGAAAAAGGATACATATGATTTATATTAATATATTATAAGTTCTAATATATTAATATGGAATCATATTATTTAATTAGTATTGATCAAGAATTAATTTAGAATTAATTTAGTGATCAAAAGGAACTAATTAAGTATGGACTCTTATATATATATATATATATATATATATATATATATATATATATATATATATATATATATATAGGATGGGCCAAGTTCATTTAGGTTTGGCTAAGCTTTCATGGATAGTCCATGGAGCGTTTAACCCATGGATCCTATGGAAATGAAAGTTCATGGGTATTAGGGTTTACATGAATGTAACCCTAATCCTCCACACTATATAAAGAGGTCTCTAGTTCATGAAATGGGCACTAGTGTGTGTACACAAGAGGGCAAAACCGATTTTGGTGCAAGTATCCTTACTCTCAAGTTATTCCAAGGGTTCTTTGTGTTGTGTGAACCATTTGAGGTGCAACACTAGGGGCACTAAGCTCTTAAAGGTTCAAGACTTCAAGATCCATCAAAAGGTATGTCATTCTACTAAATTCTTGTATTGTATATACTTCTTATTATGCTAGTTAGGATGAAACCTTGGAATATTAAATATTTGCATGTATAATAGAGAAAACATAGATCCAAGGTTTATAGGGTTGCATGTACACCATAGGAGTGTTAGAATGCTCAAATCCCATAAAAAAAATAACCAAAGAAAAGAAATGAGGATAATGAGTAGGTATGTACCTCGACTCGGTTCTGATGAATTGACTTACATAAAGTACGCTTTAAGGTATATAGCATTCCAGGATCTTGGCAAGATTCTTCCTTCTATGGTAGCTAGCCAATATGCCCCTTTTACTACTTCTGGATCAATGAGATAGGGTCCTTCCCATTTGAGTGCCTAGGGTAGTTTGCCAATTATGTCCATTCCCCACTTCATGAATGACCAAGGAGAAATGATGTGGTGTAAAGGTTCTGCCGGTTGATGAAGGATGTTGTTATGTATTTGACAAGCGTCACATTTTTGTCCATGTAAGAAGACATCTATTTTCATTGTTGTCCACCAGTACCCCGTCCTTAATACTTTGTAACATAAGGATCTCCCCCCCCCCACCCCCACTGTGGTTGCCACAATTTCCTTCATGTATGTCCTTTAGGATTTTTGTAGCTTTGTGATCTTCCAAGTATCTTAAGTATGGTCCTACCTTGGATTTCCTATATAGCATCCCTTGGATCATCACAAAGCATGAGACCATCATCCTGAATGCTCTATCATTTTTATCTTCTTTTGGAATCATGCCATTTTGGAGACATTCTATAATGGGCTGGATCCAAGATATTGAACTTTATTGAGGATTATGAAAATTGGGATCCTGGAGAGGGGATTAAGGGTCAGGATCTCTGATTATTGTTATGTTGATCGTTTGATCATAGTCATTGGTATCCTCTGGTCTCCTAGAGGGATCTTTTATCGCCGTAATCAGTATATGGATTATTTGGATCCTAGTATCTGGCGGGATCCTGATGAAAGATCCTAAGTTAGCTAATATGTCTGCCTCAACGTTATCTTGTCTAGGAACTTGATTCAGACTAAAATCTTCAAGTTTAGAGGCTAATTTTTTAAGAATTTGAAGGTATAGTGTTAGTATTTCGCCTTTAACTGCATGGTATCCATTAAAGTGGTTAGTTATTAGCAATGAATCGACATATACCTGAAGACCCTTTATCTAAATATCATCAGCGAACTATATCCCTATGATCAATGCTTCATACTTTGCTTCGTTGTTAGTTGCATTGAAATTACAACTAATTGAATGGGGTAGGATGTCCCCATGTGGAGATTTTAGTATGATCCTTAGGCCAGTTCCCCTTTAGCTTGATGCTCCGTTTGTGAAGGGAGTCCATTTTCCTTGATCTTCTTCTTTTAGAAGTTGCCGAGTTTCTAGTTCTACTTCTGGTTATAGATCATCACTAAAGTCAGTCACAAATTCTTCTAATGCTTTTGACTATATTATAGATTTTAGTTCATACTTGATGTCATATGTGCTTAACTTCACAAACCATTTTTCCATTTTTACTGACATCTCAAGTCTTCTCATAACATTCTTAATATGATAGTTAGTTTTAACATGCGTAGTATGAGTTTTGAAGTAATGTCTTAGTTTTGTAGAAGCTATAACTAGTGCAAGTACTAGTTTTTTGAGATGAGAGTACCTGGTTTCGGGATCCAATAGACTATTACGTACATAATAAATGGGATGTTGATCCCCATTAAGATCCTTGGCCATGATTGCATTTACAACACTGGAGGATACATAAAGGTAGAGAAGGAGTGGTTGCCTATCTAATGGTTTTACCAATAAGGGTTCCGAACATAAATATTTTTTAAGTTCTTGGAAGGCATCCTCAAGATTTTTGGTCCATTCGAATCTCTTTTTCTACTTTAAGATACCGTAGAATGGTTTGCATCTTTCTGAGGATCTTGAGATGAACTTATTCAGGGTTGCCATTCTTCCTGTAAGTCTTTGTATATGCTTGGTTGAGGATGGGTATTTTATATCAATGATGGCCTTGATCTACTCTTGGCTTTCATTTATTCCTCTTTTGGTTACCATATAGCCTAGGAACATACCGGATTGCATTACAAAGTGGCATTTGTAAGGGTTTAACTTCATGTTGTACTCATCTAGTATATTGAAGGCTTCTTTAAGATCCTTAAGGTGATCTTCAACTTTTTTTGACTTGACCACCATGTCACCTATGTACAGTTCCATTGTGTCACCTAGTTTATCCTTGAACTTCCGATTCACCAATCTCTGATATGTTGCACCTATATTTTTAGGACCAAATGGAATAGCAATATAAAAATATATACCTGCAGGAGTTATGAAGGGGGCATCCTCTTGATCAGATGGTTCCATTTGAATTTTTTGGAACTTTGTTAAGGCATCCATGAATGCTAATAGTTCATAGCTTGTCGTGGCATCTATCATAGAGTCTATATATGGCAAAGGGAAAGGATCCTTAGGACATACCTGGTTAAGATCCTTGTAGTCCACACACAATCGCCATTTACCATTTTTCTTTTGCACTATGACCACATTGGTCAGTCACCTTGGGAACTTGACTTCCTTGATCATCACTGTTTTGAGAAGTTTTTCCACTTCCTCTTTAATGATCAGCTCCCTTTCGTGTGCAAAGTTCCTTCTTTTTTGATGTATGGGTCTGAAAGAAGGATCAATGTTAAGTTTATGAGTTATAATATACTTATCTATACCTATCATCTCTTCATGTTTCCATGCAAAGGTTTACCTTCTTTCTTTTAGGAATGTAACTAGGTCCTTTTCGATGTCTTCTGGTATTGAGGAACTTATGAGTACTTTGGCTTCAGGATCCTCAAGGTGTAGGGGCACTTCTTTTATATCTTTCTCATTCACTTCTAGTACATCTCATGCCCCTTGCTCTAACTGTTATGATTTTCTTGGTGTTGAGGAAGGCTTCATCTAGGTCTTATAGCATTCTTTAGATTCTTTTTGATCACCGATGATCTTTACTGTCCCCCAAAGGGTAGGCATCTTGATGCATTGATGGTACATATATGGAACCGCTTTCATGTCATGGATCCATGGCCTACTATTATTATTGAGGATCTCTTGATTATTTCGGATTTTGGAATTTTCATCCAGGTCAGAGCATCTAAGAGTATGATGTTCACCGAGGATCCTCCATTCACCAGGATCCTTCTTACAAAGTGATTGGTGAGGTGGAGAGTTATCACCAATTCATCATGATGAGGATCTTAGACATCTTGTTCATCTAAGGTGACTTCTTTCTCTCCTATTATCGATGTGTTCTTCCAGGGTCTTTCTTCTTTCTACATTTTGGATACCTTGGCGTGTCTTTTTTCTGTAGAGTAAGAAGTTCCACAAATATCATAAACCCCAGAGATAACATTGATTACCTTGGCGTCTAAATGAGGGGATCCTGGTTTTTCCATGATCTTCGCAGGATCCTGCTCCTTTTCTTTCGATCTTTCTTTTTGTCTTCCTAGGATCTCTTTAAGATGTCCTTTGCTTTGGAGATAGCTAATATCCTTTGTGAGGGCTATACAATCCTCAATGATGTGGCCAAAATCATATTGGTATCCACATCATTTATACTTGTATTTCCAGCACTCGATTTGTCTTCTTTCCTTGGCCACCTTGCTTTTTCGCCAAGATCTTGCTATTAGGTTTTCTAAGCATCAAATACACTCTAAACTAGGTAGTAGAAAAATCAAAACAAGAACGATATACCTAAGTGTACCTGCAACCTATGGATCTACGATTTCATATTATTATATCTCCCCCTAAGAAAACCGAAAATACAAAGGAAGAAATCATACTTATTGTGCAGCCATAGATCTTCGTGCTTAACTCCTCGTGTGTGCCACCTTGTTTGGATGATAAAGACCCAAACCAGAATCCCTCTCTTGTTTCAAACACAATGAACTCAAAAGAGTAGAATAAAAAATAACTAGGAGGGGATGAACTATAAGGAAAGTTCTTACACAAAGAGGGAGAAAGAAGTGGCAAAAGTTCAAGCCAATAATGAGCTTGGAGGAATGAATCCCTAAGGCCCTATTTATAGCCTTGGATACCTACTAGGGTTTTATCCTCAAGCCCATGTGGGATGGGATAGCCCTAGAACGAAATTCCCCTTATCCAAAGGTAATTTTCGTCCATATCCTTCTTTCTAGGGTTCTAGAACATTCCTGATTAACCAACTATTGATTAATTGATATTCAACCCTTCTATCAATTAATCTGTTAATTAACTCTCAAATTATTTTCCAATTAGTTACTAATTAATTATTGAACCATAATAATTAATAAACTAATTCCTCCTTTATTTATTCTACTTAATTTGAGTCTTGAGGGAAACCCAAGAGGACCTTGCTATTATTAGAAATATCACCATTAGTTAATGAACTTGGACACACTTTCCAACACCTGCATGGCAAATATTAATCCTAAAACATCCACAGAAAAACAATATTCAGTGATCCTAGGGAATTCATCCTCTTCTCCTTCATCGTCAAGGGCATTAACCCTATGATGATCAGGTTTGGAACATGGTTTTGATTTATACGATCTTAAAAGCCTCCATGGTGGTGGCCATGTCGATATTAGGAATGTTTAGCGCTTCCTTGCCAAACATAATTACGAAATCTATAAGCGATTCATTAGGATCGTGGACTAATCGAAAAAGATCACTAGTGATCCCTTCGAATGTTCTGCTACAAGAAAACTAGTTATTAAAAAGATTAACTAAATGTGCAAAAGAAGTAATGGAATAAAGATGAACATTGCGGAGCCATTTCAAGACTAATCCTGTGAGGGTTGAACCAAAACCCTTGCATAAACATGCCTCTTTTAGGTTTAATAGGATGGAAATGATCTCCATCATTTCCCTATATGTTGTCACATGTTCTTCAAGATTTGTAGTTCTATCGTAGGGCTTCATGCTGGGAGTTTGAAAATCATGTTGGAACTTCAGTATCGGCTATCATATGAGAAAATCTAGAGATCATTTGGCTTACGGGGGATACTTCTGGTATAGGTTGGACTACTCGTGGTACGCTCAAGATCATCTGTCTCAATTATTGAAGTTCCCTAGCCATTCTCGGACTTATCCATGTATCAAGATTAATGGAGTTAGTATTAAATGCGTTATTATTCAAGAAATTACCAACATTTTGGTTCTTAGGAGTAGTGAAGGTTTCATTAGGAACCTGGGTCACAAGGGATTGAGTATTTGGGATTGCACCCCAAGGTGTCGAGGTTGCAATCTCTCCACGATTCCGTATGGATCATGCATTGTCAAGATTGAGGATCCTGGGTTGCAAGATCGAGGGTGTTGCTTCATTTGGTTTGTGGATCTCCACTCTTATTCTTTCCATATCCTTGAGTATTTTCTTGTTATCCTACAGTTGTTGGTTTACTTGTTACGTCAATGTCCTCACCATGGAAATGAGTTTTTGTTGGAAATCAATACAGGAGGATATTGGAGCCCTCCGGGTCCTAGATCTCCATGGTCAGTACTTGGAGAGGTGCTCTTCCTAGAGGTGTCAGAAGTTTTCTTTAGACTCGGAAGTCCGCTAGGAGGCGTCGGGATATTTTTTTAGAGGAAATGGGAGGAATAGAGGAAAAATATAGGGTTGGTTGTGTAGACATGATTTTCGAGAGTTATGAACACCACGACCCCACGGTGGGCGCCAAATTGTTTTGGTCAAAAATCCATCAAAAGCATCAACCAAATTATATGAGAGGCTGTGGTGTCGTAGTTGAAGTGATTAATGAAATTAGAATAATGTTGCATAAGTGGTTTACAAGGAAAGCCGTTGATCCTTGATATGATCTCCCACATAAAACCTTGGGAGGTGATAATGACCACCTTCCTTGTTTGATCTTATTGATTTGAACGTAAATTATAGAGACGATGATAAAAATACATGTATAAGTGTTTTCCTAGCTCTAGGTCTGTAAGGTGTCAAAAAATTGTGCCCATTGTTTGTGTTTTACATGTGTATATATAGTCTAGGTTAAGCAACTAAAAGTCCTATATTTCCAGGATCCAGTTGAACTGGTATTTGCACGTGCTTTGACTTGATATTTCCGGGTCTTAAGCCTGATTGAAACATTTTTTTTTTGTTGTGAACGAGTCTTATGTTGACCATTTCTTCACACATGAGAAATAAACAAGAAATATAATTATTAAACTTGTTAGGAAATAATAATGGCGATGTTCAGGATCCTAATGTAGTTTCAGGATCCTGAGACTCCTTCAAGATTAGGGTTCCTCGATAGGTTTCAGGATCTTGACCCCTAACAATATATATATATATATATATATATATATATATATATATATGTGTGTGTGTGTGTGTGTGTGTGTGTGTGTGTTTATTTTTATATTGTGTTGATTACGTATTAAATACAATAAGGGAAAAGTGAATATACATTACAACCCTACCTAAGCTTAGGTACTAAACCTCATGAAAATACCTTTTTTTTTACTATATAAAGATTGCGATTAGGGGATTCACAATTAACACTTGAAGATGTAGATTCATGATCTACATAATAGTTTTGATAAGGAAGGCAGAACATTGATTATCTTCAACCTTCGTGACTGTGGAAAACAATACTGTTCACTAGGGTGAAGTAAAAAACGATAACGGAGGAATGAAAATAGGGATGGTAAAAAGATAATGGAGTAAATAAGTGTTATTGGGGACAGTATATTTACCAAATGAAAACCAAATCGATTATAATTACTAAGTTAAAACAACATATTTTAGAGGTTTAGTACCTAAGCTTAGGTGGGGCTGTAATGTATATTCCCTATCCCCGTACAATAATATGATTATTATGAAATGTTATTTATATATATATGGTTTAGAATTGTGGTGAATATTATAGCATGTTATTGCTATATGAAATAATTAACTGGCTTATATGTGTTGTAAGTAAGCTAGATTATTAGAATTAATTAATCATGATAGGTTGGGTGAATGTCATATCGTGAATAAATATTATTATTGTGTGTGCTTAGTGTTGTAAATACCATTGTGTAAGAATGAGTTAATATTGTAGTGGTCTTGGTGACTATAACACCACAATGGAGTTGTTTATTAGTGGTGGTGTTTGTGAGTGTAACACCATTGTATTGAAATTAGAGAATTATGGATGAATACAAGTTAATGGATGACTCAATGTTGTAATTGAAATTGGATAATACAAGTTAATAGAAGACTTAGTGTCTATAACGCCATACTTGTAGATTGTTTAGAAGAAATTAGCAGTATGCTTAGTGCTGTAATTATTACTGCTTAGCAATTGGTTATCAATGGTATGCTTAGTGTTGAAATTACCATTGTATTATCTTCGATGTAAGTGTTGATTGTAGTAGTATGTCTAGTGCTGAAAATAACATTGTAATAGAATAATGTTAGTTATGATAGCCTTCGTGACTGTAATATCATGGACTAACATTAGTGGTGATCTTGGTGAGTGTAACACCAGTGTAATGGGATCACTTATTGTGGTGGTCTTGGTGACAGTAACACCATTGTATTGGAATTAGTTATTCATGGTGGTCTTGGTGATAGTAACTCCACTGTATTGGTATTAGTTATTATTGGTGGTCTTGGTGACTGTAACACCATTGTATTAGGATCCGTTATTCGTGGTGGTCTTGGTGATAGTAAGACCATTATATTGGTATTTATTATCCGTAATGGTCTTGATGATTGTAATACCACTTGGTTAAGAGAACATATAAAGGACTGTAGGTTAGTATTGTAAATTTCTAATGTCCTTGTTGATAGGAATACTATACTTATGAAAATAAATGTATTGTAGTGAAAGATTGCATGTTTATAATGCAAACAAATGAAATAATGATATGCTAAATTACTACTTTGTGTAGTACTAATACTATTAAAAAAGGATTATGTGGATATGATAGTAGCTTGCGTGTCGGTAAGCCTACTATGGATAGTTAATGGTTAGATTGGTATCTTAGAAAGTTGTAAACCTTATTATTTGAGAATTATATACTAACACACAATTTGAGAGTATTTTGGTGGATTGAAAGACATCAATGATATGTATTTAGTTGTGAAACTATTTTATATCTTATTTTACATGTTAGTCACTAAGCTCTTTGTAGCTTATCTGTTTGTTGTTTGTGTGTCTTTCAGGTTCAAGTAAACGTGCATAAAAAAGTGGATTTAGTAGCGCCCGACTTGGATTCTTACACTAGATTGTTTTAAGATCCCATTGATAATTACTTGTATCGATTTGTGATATGATTGTACACCGAATTTTAATGATTCATGTTTGATAAAAGAAATTTTTTGGGTGTACCTTGTATTAGAAATCTGGGAGTTACATTTTTTGTCCCTTGGACCCTTATAGGAATGATGCCTCTTGGAAAACCATTAGGGGTGCTACCCCTGAACCCATGTGTTTCTAAGTTCTCATTATCTCTCTGAGTGTGTGCTCCAACCTCTTGTCTTGAAATATAACCAAATGGAACTTAGCTTGTGTGAATGGAATCTTACTTACACTAAATGTATTGATGACACTAAAATCATCATCATCTTCAACATCATCGTGTCATAGTGATTTCCAATAATAAAAACTTTTACATATTATTATAGTTTCAAGTGTTTTTTGATTAAATTTACCCTACCGATAAAACCTTGAAGACTTTACTAATGAATATCATAAAACTTGTTCAGTTCGATATGAAAAGTACCATATATATAGCACAAAAACACCAGGCCTAAAAACTTTGTTTAGACTTAACTATATAGCCTTTTTAAGTCACCAGATAAGTAATTATCCTTAACAAATAACATGTTATCGTCTTTCCATTTCCAATCCAATAATATCATGAAACGTCCCAAAATTTAAGACAAAAAATTTCATTTTAATAATAATAAAACCATCATCTAAAACGTGTTCATAAAACCAAAAGGAAAATTAGAGTATATCAGTCAATCATCTCAATATATCAAATTCAAATAAACGGAAGTCGTGGTGTGTGCGATGCGATCATCCCAAGCTCTTCCGCTTCGATCCGGAAGTACCCGAAACATAAACTGAAAACTATAAGCATGAAGCATAGTGACTTTCCCAAAATACCTCATACCATACATATCAAAACTATAATGGGTCGTGCCCCACAACCATCGGGCCCTACCCGGCATCGAGCCCTGCTCCGAACAGATCTGTTAATAACACGAGATAGGCCCCGCCCCATCACATTCATCAGGCCCCACCTGGCATCAAGCCCCACTAGCATTCATATAGATCCATAAAATACATGTAAGAATAACTAAGATAAATAGCATACAATACACTCATCAGGCCCCACCCGGTATACATATCACATACTGTTCATGCAAGAGTCACACAGACAACTAGCATCCTAATCATAAATAATCACAGGTTGAAACTGGTGCCTTCGACCCGCCAAGATAAATGAGGAGACTGACCTCAAACTGCTGAAAATCAGATAAAATGCTCGAATTGCTGATCCAGATTATCCCCGCGCTAAACAATCAAACAATACCCTAATTAATAATTAGGACAAATTTCATAACCGGGGTCCCTTGACCCAACACCCTCAGCCTTTAGGGTAATAGACTATTCTACATTTTCCCATATTGAGCCCAACTAGCTTGGCCCAATAACCCTATAGTGGTCCAAGTTCGAATAATAGCCAAACCCATATACCTAAGGTCCAACCATGACCCAACAGATGCAAAGCCCAAAATCCAGCTAAGGCCCAAAGACCTAAGGAAATCAAAGTCCAAAAGAAGGCCAAGAACAAAAAAAATCCCAATCACAGCGTACGCCTTGCGTAATCTTCGTACGCACCTTATACACACGTTGACCCAAACAAACGACCTGCTGACACAGTACGCGCAACGTACTACGGAGTACGCCCGACGTGGAATGTCTTAATCCAACTTAGGGTCTTATTCCCTTAATACCTTTTCTTCCAAACTTCAGATCTAAGCCTTGTGGAATGTCTTAATCCATAAAGTCGTGAACTTGGAGCCTTTGCATGGCTCAAAACAACCCAAACCTTACTTTTAACATTCTACTTTCGCCAAATGGACCTAAACACATGCATGGTTGATCCACAACCATCAAGATGCTAACTTTATGGACTAGGGAACTCAGAAACATTAAGAGAAGCAACTACTAACTTCTGGAGTGGAAGAAACCCACTAGATCTCATCATAGGACAAAAAGGGACCAAAACTTCATAAAGACTAGATCTAAGCATACAAGGATCAAGTTTAAAGCGTTATACCTCAATGAAGTTGGCAATAATGTGTGAAGTATGGATCTACAAGTTATCCTTTGATTAAGGTTCCTTCTACCAAGCTCTTCTTCCTAAAATCTCACCAACACACACACTAAAAACACACACAAAAGGGTCAAATCTCCTCTAGAGGGGCTAGGGTTTCGAAATGGGAATCAAAGGGCAATGGAGTCTGAGAAATGAGAGGATCATGGGTCATAATGATGTTTAAATAGGGTCCAAACCCTAAAATTTAGGGTTTGTCCCTTGGGTGCGTATGCCCTGCGTACGAGAAGTACTCCCCGCATACTCCCGGATTTCCGAAAATGGTAAACCCCTCGCCCCCTCAGGAACTAAATCTACGACATATTTACATACCAAGGGTCAAAATGAAAAGTACCTTGAATTGGGTGTTACAATTCTCCCCCACTTGAATCAGACTACGTCCTCGAAGTTCGTTGCCACAAATAAGTCTGGGTAATGCTCCATCGTTTCGTCCTCATGCTCCCACGTCCATTCAGGCCCCTTTCGGTGCTGCCGCTGCACCTTCACCAACTCCACAACCTTGTTCCTCAAGGTTTTTGTTTTCTTGTCAAGGATGGAAATCAAACTCTCAGTATAATTTAGACGATTATCCACCTGAATATCCTCCAATGGAACCACCACGGAATCATCAACAAAACATTTCTGCAACTGAGAGACATGAAACGTGCTATGGATCTAACTAAGGTCTTCAGGTAGACTCAATCGCTAAGCAACCCGACCCACCTAGGCTAGATCCCTAAAAGGACCGATATACCAGGGGCCCAACTTTCCCCTCTTTTTGAATCGGATGACACCTTTACAAGGTGACACATTTAGGAGAACCATGTCCTCAACCTGGAACTCTATATCTGATCGACGTTTGTCGGCATAGCTCTTCTGCCGACTCTGTGCCCTCTGAAGTCTACCCTGAACCTACTGAATCAACTCGATAGTTATGATTACCACCTCAGTATTCCCCATGACTCGCTGACCGACCTCACCCCAACATATCGGGGTCTTGCACTTCCTCCCATAGAGCATATCAAAAGCAGGTCGGTCAATGTTGGCATGATAGCTGTTGTTATACGGCAACTCCGCCAAAGGGAGATACGTATCCTAACTCCTACCAAAATCCAATACACATAACTGAAGCATATCCTCCAACATTTGGATAGTCCGCTCAGTCTATCCATCAATTTGCGAGTGGAAAGTCGTGCTGAAATGCAGTCAAGTACCTAACTTCTCATGAAACTGCTTCCAAAACCTGGAAGTAAACTGGTCACCCTGTCCGAAACCACTAAAACTGGCACCCCATGTCGTGCCACAACCTCTCTGATGTAGATGTCAGCCAACTTCTCCGTAGAGATACTCTCCTAAGTCGGAATGAAATGAGCACTCTTGGTCAATCGATCCATGGGGAACCATATCGAATCCACTTTGTGCGCTGTCCGAGAAAAATTCGTGATGAAATCCATAGTAATCTCTTCCCATTTCCAAATGAGAATATCCAACAAATCCATTTTTTCGTGGGGTCATTGATGCTCGACCTTGATTTTCCTACAAGTCAAGCTCTTATCCACATACCATATCACATCTCGCTTCATACATGGCCACCAATAATCAGGTTGAATACATCTTTGTCGCTCCAGGATAAATAGAGATTCTCGACTTATGTGCCTCTTCGATCAAAACCTACCGCGCACCACCCCAATATGAAACCCACACCCTCCGATAGAGAGTCAATATCCCTCGACTATCATAATCGAAGGAATCCAGATGTCCCATAAAGCGCTCACTCTTTTAGTGCTTCCATCATAGCCTATATCTTAGCTTCTCGAATTTCCTTCCATCGGCCACCACGTTGGCCTTTCCTGGGTAATAAAGGATCTCACAATTATAATCCTTCACCACATCCAACCATATGCACTATTTCATGTTCAGATTTGGTTGATCAATCAAATACCTCAGTCTCTTGTGATACGTGTAGATAGTACAACGGGCCCCATAGAGGTAATGTTGCCAATATATTGAGGGCAAACACCACTGCCCCCAGCTCCAAATTATGTGTAGGATGATTCACCGCATGAGCCATCATCTGCCTCGAAGCGTATGCAATCACATGACCCCACTGCTTCAACATTACACCTAATTTCGTGATCGACGCATCACAATAAACCACAAAATCCTTAATACCTTAAGTCAGGGTTAGAATCAACGCCTCACACAATCTCTGCCTCAAGGTCTCAAAAGCTTCCTGCTGCTCAGGCCCCCAACGAAAAGTGACGGTCTTCTTCATCAACTGATTCAAAGGAACCGCTATCTTGGAGAAATCCTGAATGAATCTTCGATACTAACCTGCCAAACCAAGGAAACTTTGAATCTCAGATGGAGACGTTGGAACTTCCCATCTCATCACTACCTCGACGTTGGCCGGATTGACCATAATACTATTTTGGTTGAAAAGGTGCCCTATAAATTGCACCTCGTGCAACCAGAACTCACTCTTGGATAACTCCGCATACAGTCTCTGCCTCCTCAAGGTCTCCAATACGTCCCTCAGATGCTCCTCATGTAGCTCCTAGGTCTTAAAATAGACTAGGATGACATAAATAAATACAATCACATCCCGAACCAATATGGGCCTGCATATGCGATCCATAAGATCCATGAATGCGGCTGGAGCATTGGTGAGCCCGAAGGGTATCACCACGAACTTATAATGACCGTAACGAGTCCGAAAGGCCGTCTTCTGCATATCCTCCTCTCTGACCCTCATATGATGATAACCAAACGTAGATCAATCTTGGAAGACCAAGATGCACCGTGAAGCTGGTCAAATAAATCATCCATCCTCGGGAGTGGATACCATTTATTCATCATTAACTTATTCTGCTCTCGATAATCGATACGCATCCGAAATGACCCATACTTTTTCTTCACAAACAAGATCGACGCTCCCCATGGTGAACTACTCGACCAATAAATCCCTTGTCTAACAGCTTCTGTAGCTATGTAGACAACTCCCACATCTCTGGAGGTGCTACCTGAAAGGTACTTTTGGTATCAGAGTTGTACTGGGAACCAAGTTAATTTGACCCTCCACTTGCCTCTCTGGAGGCACTCCAGGAAAGTAATCCGGAAACACATCCGGATATTCCCTAACAACTGGTACATCATCGACAATCACCTTACCCTTCTCCCGGGTATCCATAACATAGACAACAAATACAAAACAACCCTGCTGAAGATAGCGTATGGCCCTAGTTTTTGAACATGAAATCGGCTCACGCTGAACACCCTCGCTCTGAATCACCAATTCCCCCCACTTGGGGACCAGATATGCACCAACTGCTTCTTGAAATCAATAATTTCGCCATTGGTGCTCAACCAATCCATCCCCACTATAACCTTGCTCTCACGTAAGGGAATAGGAACCAAATCGATCGGATCGGATACCGCTCGTTGAACAACTCCAGGAAAAAACCCGATGAACCTTCGACACTCGTACATTACGATCATCAGCAATCTCAACCTCTAGTGGAAAATCCAACTCCCCTGGAGCATTGACAAACCTCTTGCTGAGAGCAAGACATACAAAGGACCAGGTAGCCTCCAAATCAAGAAATACTAAACCAGAGAACCGTTCACAAGGAAAAATCCTAAAACAAAACACACAGATTTAAGCAGAAAATCAACATAAATAAAGAGATTAGGAGAAGATACATACCCTTCACCATATCTGGTGCTGTACGGGCCTCCTTAGATGTCAGCTGGAAAGCCCTACTCCTCACAACAGGCACATCCGCCTTGCCCTAGAGGCCATTTGTGACCCTCAAAGTCATCGGAGCGAGTGCTACAATTGGTCCCGTTGCTGCTAAACTCAAGCAATTGACCTTCTTACGGACCCTCTGGTTGCAATGAAAATAAATCAGATCAGATACCTGGGTGGTGGTGGAAGTAGTGCAATACCTGTTGAAATGAACCATCTTGTCGCACTTGAAGCAGCCAGAACCACCCACCATGCACGCCTCATCATGAGTCTTGTCGTACTTACCGCAGCGGCGCCGAGCTTGCTGGCCCCTGACCTCAAGTGAAAACCCTTGGGCCTTTTCACGAACCCTCTGAACTCTGAATCTGATCCAACTTCCTCTTCCTCTTCCTCTCTATCTTCAAATCAATCTCCCTCTCTCTGGATCATGCTATCATATCCTCCAGTTTCGTACAACTGAATCGGTTCACAAACTTCCAGATATCACTCCTCAACATCTCAAGGTACCTCACCTTTTTGTCTCCTCGTCTGCCACGTACTGCGAAACCAGTAATGCCCTTTAACGGAACATATCAGTGATCTTTGTTACCGTCTCAATAGTCTGTCGAAGGTCCTAAAATTCCTTCATTAACTACTGGACCTCAATCATAGGTGCAAACTCAGCCCGAAATCTCATCAAAAAATCCTCCCAAGTCATCGAATCAATCGCATCGCCTCCCAAGGTGTGCCCAACCTCCTCCCACCAGTCTCGAGCTCTCCTCCTTCAGAAGACAGGACGCAAGTCGGAACTTTTCCTCCTCAGGATAAAAGCTAGATTGGAAGGCATTCCCAATGTTTACCAACTAATGATTGTTCACAATCGGTTCCTTCTTCCCGAAGAAATCTGGCGCTCCACATGCCCAGAACTCACAGAAAGTCAAAGTGCGAGCTCCCATCATCAACACCGTCTCATAACCAAAAGCGCCCAAGCGCTCATCCAAAATCTCCAGGATACCCTCCTTGACCATGTCGAAGATCATAGGAGTCTACTCAAGAATACTGCAAGTAATATCTGATGAAATGAACTCCCCCATCTGATCATCCAAATGTCCGACCTCACTGACAGTAGAATCACTACTAGATCCTCCATGAGTGACCACCATACTGAAAGTAGACCATTTAATCCATCAGAACACACAAATATATATATATATATATATATATATATATATATACACACACACACACACACACATCAAGGTATCCCATACTCTACAAGCTTCTTGTTATAATCGCATCTTTTCTTGAATCAATTACGGATCCTCTGCTTCTAGTAGTACGGGCCATACTACCTTCCATGTCTATCCGTACTTTCTTCAAGGATCGCCCCAAGTCCTCCAGAACACTTCCTTATCAAACCAACAATTCTCAATATGAAAAGGCTCTCAACACCTAATCACATCCTAGGTCTTTCTAGAACAAGCCCCACACTACTCTCCTCCATCGTCTATAGAAGGAACTCCCTCTAATTATCTCACGAATACGATTACATATCACCGAAACCAGATAATTCTTCCAATGAAAGGTCTCATGCTACAACGGTTAGACTCAAACAAGAGTTGCGCAATAGAGTTAAAACCCAACCTTCTAAAATTATCTAGTCTCGATAATATTTAACTTAGCATATTTGCTTACTAGTTAGTTGAAGTTAATGGGAACTCCTAAAAACACAATGCAAGCAACATTCAAGCATCGAGTAATCGGAATCAAGCATAACCTAATCAGGCCATCCTATAACTAGCTGATCAGTTGTAGCATGCAAGTCTACAAGTCACACAACAGGCTTACAAAGGCATATCTCCTAGCATTCTATCATGCAATCATGAGCAGATCCTTAGCCCTAATCTAGCATGCGATTCACAATTAAATGTATAACATAAAACATGTATGGTTATTTTGGGAAAACTTACTTGATCTCGGTTGATAGCATACACCACACCCCTTTCTTTTGTTAGAAAACTCTTTTTCTAAAACATTCCTTTTATGAAAAATCTATCAAATCCCCAGTTTCAGTTCAGACATACCCGCGAGTGTGCTTGAATCCCTTAAACAAAGGCTCTGATACCAACTTGTAACATCATCCAAAACGTGTTCATAAAACCATAAAAGAAAAATTAGAGTATATCAGTCAATCATCTCAATACATCATATTCAAATAAATAAAAGTCGTGGTGTATGCGATGCGATCATCTTGATCTCTTCCCCTTTGATCCAGAAGTACTTGAAACATAAACTGAAAACCATAAGCATGAAGCTTAGTGAGTTCCCCAAAATACCCCATACCATACATATCAAACATAAAATGGGTCGTGCCCCACAACCATTAGGCCCTGCTCGGAACAGATCTGTCAGTAACATGAGATGGGCCCCGCCCCATCACATTGATTAGGCCTCGCCTCACATTGATATAGATACATAAAATACATGCAAGAATCACTAAGATAAATAGCATACAATATAGTCATCAGGCCCCGCCTGGCTTCGGGACCCGCTCGGTATACATATCATATACTTCTCGTGCAAGAGTCACGCAAACAACTAGCATCCTAATTATAACAAATCACACGATGGAATTGGTGCCTTCGACCCACCAAGCACAATGATGATACATACCTCAAACTACTGAAAATCAGATAAAATGCTCGGACGGGTGATTCAAAAAATCACCACGCTAAACGATAAACCAATACCCTAATTAATAATTAGGTAAAAAATCATAATCGGGGTCCTCGACCTAACATCCTCAGCCTCTAGGGTAAAAGACTATTCTACCTTTTCCTTTCTTTGGCCTAACTTGCTTGGCCCAATAACCCTATAGTGGTCTAATCCCCAATAATGGCCCTGATACGTGTTGATTGTACTAGTTTTTATCCTACTAACTTAAATAAAAAGACAAACACATGAAAGGAAGTGTAACTATCGATTAGTAATTTAGTTCAGGCAAGTAGGGTATCGAACACAGGGAATGGTAAACAATTAAAATTAATGCTAATATTATCTAATTAAATAATAAATTAAAGAAGGGTTTTTCTCTAGTTTTGCAAGACTAGAAACTTAAGCAATTACTTAAACACTTATGCAAAGAACAATTAACAACTAAAAGAGAAACAAAAGGCAACTAGAATCAATAAGATAAAAGAGACTTTCATTTAGCTTCGATTCACTTATTCCTATGGTTGAATTCGTGGCAAGTACAATGGATTAATATATGAATGGTTACCTATTTCTAATATGATTAGGTTCTTGTTCACTATTATTAATCCTTTAGAAAACAAGTTAATTCAAACAACGATCAAGTGATTAAACTAACAAGTTTCCTAGTGTTCAGTTCGAATCAAGTAAGACTTGTAATAATAGCTAATTAAATTAGTTGATTCAATTAACTCAGATATGGTTGGTCATCACACATGATCACACATTAACTTACTTATTTTCTAGTTAACCCTAGGTTATGTTCACAACACTGGGCATATAATCTTGTTTTCACAAAACTATAAGATTCAAGCAATCAAGAAGATGTTCATGCAACTCAATCAACTTAGTTATTAACATAAAATAATTATCATTAACCCATAAGGATCTTTTAACAAGCTTAACAAGATAAATAACCAAATCAATATAATCCAAAGCCACTAATCAAACCATATTCATAAGATCATCTGGTCTAAACAGAAGTATGGAGTTTTAGCCCATAACTTCAGCAAATAACATCATAAACTCGAAATCTAAGGTTGCAAACATGATTCACACAAAGAATTAAGAGAAAAGTAATAGTTAAATGCTTTTGATCTCTTCTAAATTAACCTCTAGTTGAATTCTGAGTTCCAAAGCTTCTTGAGAATGTCTCTAGCCTCAAAAAATCGCTAATAGCCTCCAGCCAACGTTAGGGTTTCGAATAGAAACAATCCTTATAAAAATTCTGAAAATAGGCTCACCTCGGCGAGTTAGAGGACCCATACTCGTCGAGTTTTTCACTAACATTACGTGTCCGTTAAGCCATGAGTTCGTCGGGAAACTGCTTGGGAACTCGTTGAGTTGAGACAAACTCGACGAGTTCTTCTTCATTCTTGCATTCTTTCTTCAATCTCCAAATTCCAAGCTTCCAATTGCTCAATCCGCTTCCTTTTTCATCCAAGCATGTCTTTAAGGTTGAAAATGAAATTTTAAACTAATTAAGCACCTTTTGTTCATAAACTGAGACAAAAACAGCAAAAAGTATTAAGATATTGTATGAATTATATGACTAAATATGCACATATCAGGCCCAACCCATAAACCTAAGGTACAACTATGACCCAATATACGTAAAGCCCAAAATCCAGCTAAGGCCCAAAGTCCAAAGGGAGTATAAGTAGAAAGCCCAAAATAAAAGAAGCCCAATCATAACTTACGCCCTGCATACACTTCGTACGCACCGCGTACATGCGTTGACCTAAACAAATGGCCTGCTGACCCAGTATGTCCGACGTACCCGCTAGAGTCACAAAATCCAACTTAGGGTCTTATTCCCTTAAGACCCTTTCTTCCAAACTTCAGATCTAAGCCTCGTGGAATGTCTTAATCCATAAAGTGATGAACTTGAAGCCTTTGCATGGCTCAAAAGAACCCAAACCTTACTTTTAGTATTCTACTTTCACCAAATGGACCTAAACATATGCATGGTTGATCCACAACCATCACGATGCTATCTTTATGGACTAGGGACCTCAGAAACATCAAGAGAAGCAACTCCTAACTTTTGGAGTGGAAGAAACAAATTAGATCTCATCATAGGACCTAAAAGGGACCAAAACTTCATAAAGACTAGATCTAAGCATACATGTTAGGAAGTAAAGCGGATAACAAGCAAAACCAAAAGCACAAAAGACAATATTTCTGTGGTTTGGTCTAGGAGACCTACATCCACGGATAAGAGGGGAGTATTCTTTATTTCAGAGCTCTTAACACAGAGGTTACAAGTATAATTACATAGAGATTCTCCTATCACACTAAAATTCAACATATAAAATGACCAAGCATGCATCCCTATTTATACTTGAGGGATCAGACCTAAAACCCTAATGGGCCAAGCCCATTGTACCATAGGCCCGTGAAGGGTGTCAACGAATCACAATCCTCCATGCATCATATTTTTGAACATTCTTGAGCATTATCATCTTCTAGGCATACTTGGAACAACATGGCACAACAAAGGAATCAATATGGCGCATCATGTACCAAGACGGTCCATGATGGTGCAATAGCTTCTTCATGGGGAAACAACAACGCTGGTTGGCACAACAGGGATCTAAATGGCGCAAGAGAATCAAGTATGGCGTACATAATCAATCTTTGAGCAACAACATCACTATGAGCAATATGCACATGCATGGCTCAACAAGGCCATGCATGGCTCAACAAGAAAACAAGATGGCTCAAGAGGAGAACAAGATGGCACAAGAGGATCCCTCTTGACCCATCTCTTCATCATGTGGCGCAACAAGGACCCCTTGTTACTCCATATCCCTTCCAAGTGATCCAAACCTCTTCCAAGTGCTACAAACTCCTTCCAGGTGATTTTAACCCCCTTGAACACGATCCGTTCGTTTGGCACTTGATCAGTTCCTTTGTCTGATGATCTATTCCTATCTCAGAAGATTCGTTCCTTAGTCACATGCTCCATGAATCCCAAGTGCTCCATTGAGGTCCAATTACTCCAAATGCTTCATGAACATGATCCAAATGCTCCAAATGCTCGAGTCACATTTAACAATACACGGAGCAAGTTTCAAGATTTATACCTCAATTAAGCTGGAAATGATGTGTGAAGTCAGGATCTACAAGTTTTCCTTTGATCAAGGCTCCTTCTGTAACATGCCGAAATATCAAGAGTAGAGTAGAAGGGCTAAAAGAGTAAATTGGGAAAGAGTGACTCGGCGAGTCCATGGGTGGACTGGGCGACTAGAGTCGCAACTGGGTCGCGTGTTAAGTAGCCGACTCGGCGAGTCAGTAAGATGGACTCGGCGAGTAGGCGCTGAGTGGAGAAAACCCTAATTCTCGGGGTTGAGCCCTATATAAAGAACATAACAGCCCTCTCTCAGCCTCTTTATTCATCCTCAAGTCCAGAAACTCTTAGCCTTCGGGTGTGAGTGATCATATCTCATTGGGAGCTTGAAGGAGGTGTTTGTTGAAGGATTTTTGGGAGTTTGAAGGCTTGGAGCAAGGGGCTTTGCTTGGATTCGAGTTTCATTGCAGTTGGGGTGTTCCTTGGAGGTAATATCTCGTTCTTGGGCTGTTGTCATGTTGTTTCTTCATTTTGGGGTTTGTGGGGAGCTTGTCTTTGGATGTAATTGGAGTCTAGAGGTTAGATCTGAGGTTGCTACCTCAAATCTGGAATGGAGAAGGATCAGAGAGCATGAAAGTCCCTGTGTTGGAGTGTTAGTGGAGCCATCATGTCTCAAACCTTAGCCCTAATGTGCAAATGGCCTAGATCTCTTTGGATTCACGTAAAGTTTGCCACTTTACGTGATGGATGGGTTGTAGGGGGATAGATCTATGTTTTGGATCAATTGCATAGCCTGGAATGCTTCTGAATGGATTCAGACCGGTGGTACTCGGCGAGTCACATGGGTGTACTCGACGAGTTGCTTGAAGATGAGCTGGAACTCGACGAGTTGGAAGAACAACTCGGCGAGTTGGATGAAGATGGCCTGGAACTCGGCGAGTTGTATGAAAAACTCGGCGAGTAGGTTGAAGATAGCCTTAGACTCGGCGAGTCTGTTCTTGGGCTCGGCGAGTCTTGTCGAAGAGTCCCAATATTTTTCTGGTCGAGTCGAGAATCGGTGAGTCAAGGGATGACTCGGTGAGTTGTGTGCGAGTGGACTCAGAGTTGTTGAACTCGACGAGTCTCAGGGTGACTCGGCGAGTTAGGTCGCGGATTGAGGGAAGTTCCGAGTATGGGGACTCGGCGAGTCATCGGGTTGACTCGGCGAGTAGAGTCAGTCAGGGGTTGACTTTGACCTTGTATTTGAACAAGGGTTGACCAGTGGTTTCCAAGGGCATTTTGGTGATTGTTGGTTATTGTTTTGAGTTCAGTGCATTGGTGATTGTCCAGTGGTGGAGATCGTATCAGTGACCGGAGCAGCTTGGGTTATCTGTTCAGTCGGCAGTTTCGAGGTGAGTTATCCTCACTATATCAACAGGGTCTAAGGCACCAAGGCCGGCCCTTATCGGATTGAGATCCGGGTAGTTGTTGTTATGTTGTGCTATGTTATGTTTGCATCCCGAGAGCTAGGATGGTATATAGAGACCTGTTCGAGATCGGTACCCTGAGAGATAGGGAGATGCTATGCTAGTGACCTGTTAGGTCGGTATCCTGGTTAGGATGATGATATGCTATGTGATCTATTTGATCTGCTTGTTGACTGTGAATTGCTATATGATTGTATGTATATGTGCACATGGTTGTTTGGACTGGAGTTGGGTTGAGGCGGGTCCTGCTGCGTGCTGTAGGCCAAGATACCCAGGGCGGACCGGTTGTCCAGAAGGCCCCACGAGCGGTCCGGATAGGCTGTAGGCCCTGAAAGGGCGGACCAGACGTACCGAAGGCTCGGAGAGTGGACCAGATAGACTGAAGGCCCGGTGCGGGCGGACCAGTCATACTGTAGACTCAAAGAGTGGACCAGGTGGATTGAAGGCCCGGGAGCGGGCGGACCAATCACACTGTAGACTCGATGTATATGGATAGACTCAGAGGGTGGACCAGGTGGACTGTAGGCCGGTGCGGCGGACCAGTCACACAGTAGGCCCGAAGTGCATGGCTGTTCTGTTATCGGATATGTTATGGCATGTTGTGCGTGTATGGCATTTGTGGTTGGTATTTTGGGGATATCTCACTAAGCTTTCGGGCTTACAGTTGTGGTTTCATGTTTTTCAGGTTCTTCAGGAGACTGTGGCAAGGCGAAGGCGTGATCGTACCGCTCCTCATGATTTTGTAGCATTGTGATTCTAGGAACACGTTAAATGTTTAGTTTTGAAAACCTTTTTGTAAAGATTTAATGGAATCGAGATGTTTTTGAAAAAGTTAAAATTTGTTGTATTTTTCGGTCGTTACAAGTTGGTATCAGAGCCTTGGTTTGAGTGAATTGGAGGAACATTCGTGTGACTCCAGTCTCAAATCGAGAAGAGTTTTCAAAAGAATATTTAAAATGGTTTTTAAAATGAGTAAGGGAGGACGCGGAGGTACGATCAGTCGGAGCCAGTAAGTAACCCCAAAATACCATGCATGTTATTTGTTTTTGAGCTTTGATAGAACAGCATGCTAGTGATAGGCTAGGGATCTTCAGGATTTCATGATATGTTGCCTGATTTGTGATGCCTGTAGCCTAGGGTTCCTCATGGGAGATTTTCAGTGTTCCTCTAGTGGTGAGGGTTGAGTGTTGTTATGCATGTTTCTCTAGGGTGTTGTGGTAGTACTTCATACAAATATGGGTAGGTGTGGAAGGTAGTATGGGCCCGTACTACTGAAAGCACAGGACCCATACGCGTATCAGGGAAACCATGATCTCTAGGGTTGGGTTGAGAGAGTTGGATCCCAGGTTGTGGGAAGAGTCTGCGATTTTGTGTGGTGTTTTTCAGTATGGAGATTCCGAGGCATGATGAGAGTGGATCCGGATCAGGATCGGGAGCTGGAGAGAGAGTTCCGGGCGGATCGGTGCCGCCCAAGGTTATTGGTCAGATGAGCACAAGCGAGTTGGATGCGAGAATTCGTGAGATCCTGCGTGATGAGATTGCTGAGTTATTCCGGGCTGAGTTGCTAGAGCTGTTTGGGTCGATTAAGACCGCCATGGTTGAGTATTTTGATGAGCGCTATGCAGCTCTCACTGAGACGGTTGCCGCAGCAGCTACAGCGGCTGTAGCAGCGGCAGGGGGAGGAGCTAGTCGGGGTTTTCAGTATCGGGACTTCGATAATACGAAGCCTCCCACATTCGATGGAGTTCAGGACCCGATTGTTGCTATGAGGTGGTTATCAGACGTGGAGGGGTGTTTCTTGACGTGTTCATGCCCTGCTGATCAGAGGGTGAGGTGTGCTCTGAACCTGTTGAGGCTCGGGGCGAAGGATTGGTGGAGATTGACCACGGGGTCATATTCAGATGCGCAGAGGGCTGCAGTATCATGGGATCAGTTCCGAGAGATGTTCGTCACTCGTTATGTTCTGTAGGTTGAGAGGGAGAGATTGGCTCAGGAGTTCCTTGAGCTGAAGCAGGATTCGGAGTCGGTGACTGAGATCACCAGGATGTTCACTGAGAGGGCGATGTTTTGCCCAGAGTTCGCTTCGGAGCAGGCTCAGATGTCTCGATATCTGAGCATGCTCAAGAGGGACATCAGGCAGTTTGTGTCTACGCAGAGGTGCAATACATTGTTGGAGTTGTAGGAGGCCGCTAGGCGGCGTGAGTTAGAGATTGAGTTGCAGTTGCGTGAGCTGACGCAAGCTCCGGTGCAGTCACAGCCGGTGCTGAAACGGTCCAAAACTGTTGATGTTAGAGTGGGGGATCTGAGCAGCCACATTTGTGGGAAGTGTGGGAGGGGTCACACCGAAGTTTGTAGGTCCGGTGGTGCATGCCGCAAGTGCGGAAAGGAGGGGCACTATGCGAGGGATTGTCGGCAGTCAACGTCAGTTCGGGATTTGAGGATTTGCTATCATTGTCATCAGGTTGGACATTTGAGGGTCAACTGTCCACAGCTTGTTGCAGGACCGGTGCAGGCTCCAGCATCGGCCACTTTGAGGATCACAGGTGGAGGTCAGGGTGGAGCAGAGCCCCCAAGGGCTCAGGGTCGTGCTTTTCAGCTGGTAGCAGAGGAGGTCAGGGCAGTTCCAGATGCAGCTACGGGTATGTTTCTTTCTTGATGTCTTGTTATCTTGTGGTTGTTGTGGTGTAATGTTTATGAGCTGGTATTCTGTTTGGTTTTGATGTGGTATTCGTCATTTTGCGGTTTGTGGTTTTGGTTATGGGTTGTTGTTTTGGGAATTCCGTTGGTTATCATTCATGGGGGTTATTAGTGGAAACCCGACATTGGGTTGCAGGCCGGGTAGCATCTACTTTCTGAGGAGTGGTTAGATGCGGATTGAGTTTCTTTAGAGCCGGTTGATCGTGGTTGGTGTGAGATTTCGTTGGGGTTGTTTATGCTTGTGGGAAGTAGTCCGCATGTAAGTGTTTTCTTTGTGCAAGATTTGTTCTAGGAGGTCGGTGATGGCGACCGGTGGTGGTTAGTTAGTGCCCAAGTGGGGGAGAATTGGAGAATTCTCCGGGAGATCGACGAGTATTCGAGAGTGCTTAGCTGTTGGGATTCAGCAAGTGTTCCGTCAGCCCAGAGTATAGGCTGATAGGAGTAAGTGTCGGGCATGCGGGGCGGGATTCAGACCTAGGGCATTTGATTGTGGAGGGCCTGGGAGCAGGCCGGGGTCGAGTATGTATGATGGAGTTAGAGTTCGGAACCCCTTGAGGGCTAGAACGGTATGCATGGGAGGACTTCCGGGGGAGGATAGCCCGGAATGTTGAATGCTAGTTGAGCGGTCCGGATAGACTGAAGGCCGGTAGGCGTACCAGTTAGGCCGAAGGCTCGGAGAACGGTCCAGCCAAACTGAAGGCACTAAGAGCGGTCCAGATTGGATGAAGGTTCTGAGAGAGTGGTCCAGATGGGCTGAAGTCCTGGTGAGGAAGTCCAGTCATGCTGAAGACTCTGCATGTATTGTTGGATCAGTTTGAGGATATGGTTTGTGTATGTTGCAGTGTGATTGCGTTAGAAGGTCTGGCCCCGGGTAGTGATCTTGATTAGTGGAGGTAGTGCATGGGCTTGAGAGTCCCTGCGATGAGAGTCAGAGTATGTGTGTTGGATGGATAGCGGATACGCTAAAAGGGGTGGTGTAGCGTTGGGCGAGCACCGCAGCACTTGTTGGAGTGGCATTATGGCCAAGTGGATTCCTTGGAAAAGGAAGTGAGAGAGGTGTGTGACTCCGAGAGGGAGTGCAAGTTCACGGAAGTGAAAGTGGCAGAGCAGAGTTATGATTAGAGTAATTCGAGTATGGTTTTTGAGCAGCGTGTTTGCGGCAGTGGAATAGAAGCTCATCCGGTCGGGATGTCTGCTGAGGTTGCGGAGGAATTCCGCAGATGTAGAGCCAAGAGACTCGGAAGGGATGCAGGGAGAGAGCCTTGGGCTCTTAGTGTGATTCTGATCAAGGTATTGGATATGTATTAGTGGTTCATCCTAGGGAGGATATTGGAGGATATCATCAGTGTATCAGGTTTTCCCAACCTGAGGGTGCTGGAGAAAGTTCAGCATGTGTATGTGATTGCAAGAGGAGAACTCGTGGGAGTTGCTCTGAGATTGAGAATGGGTCCTTCCGTCGTCGCGGAATGGATAGAGTGGGATTTGGATCGGGGATCCGATGGTTCATGGCTTTCTAAGCCCTTATGGGTCGAGTGATTGTTGAGATTTGGGGCAGTGATGCGTCATGGGTAATTCGCGGTTGTTGAGTGTGATTATTAGAGGGTACAGCCGGTGCCCGGCTCGAGACGGTGGTCAGGACACCGTAAGGAAAGAGAAAGTGTGTTTGAGTTTCGATGGGTATGCCTTGAGGGACTTGGCCCAGTTAAGGCCAGGTGGCGCGTTCTGGGAGTATCGTTGGGATTGAATTGCAGTAGGCTTCGAGGACGAAGCCTAATTTAAGTGGGGGAGAATTGTAACATCCTGAAATATCAAAAGTAGAGTAGAAGGGCTAAAAGAGTAAATTGGGAAAGAGTGACTCGGCGAGTCCATGGGTGGACTTGGCGAGTAGAGTCGCAACTGGGTCGCGTGTTAAGTAGCCGACTCGGCGAGTCAGTAAGATGGACTCGGCGAGTAGGCGCTGAGTGGAGAAAACCCTAATTCTCGGGGTTGAGCCCTATATAAAGAACATAACAGCACTCTCTCAGCCTCTTTATTCATCCTCAAGTCCAGAAACCCTTAGCCTTCGGGTGTGAGTGATCATATCTCATTGGGAGCTTGAAGGAGGTGTTTGTTGAAGGAATTTTGGGAGTTTGAAGGCTTGGAGCAAGGGGCTTTGCTTGGATTCGAGTTTCATTGCAGTTGGGGTGTTCCTTGGAGGTAATATCTCGTTCTTGGGCTGTTGTCATGTTGTTTCTTCATTTTGGGGTTTGTGGGGAGCTTGTCTTTGGATGTAATTGGAGTCTAGAGGTTAGATCTGAGGTTGCTACCTCAGATCTGGAATGGATAAGGATCAGAGAGCATGAAAGTCCCTGTGTTGGAGTGTTAGTGGAGCCATCATGTCTCAAACCTTAGCCCTAATGTGCAAATGGCCTAGATCTCTTTGGATTCACGTAAAGTTTGCCACTTTACGTGATGGATGGGTTGTAGGGGGATAGATCTATGTTTTGGATCAATTGCATGGCCTGGAATGCTTCTGAATGGATTCATACCGGTGGTACTCGGCGAGTCACATGGGTGTACTCGACGAGTTGCTTGAAGATGAGCTGGAACTCGACGAGTTGGAAGAACAACTCGGTGAGTTGGATGAAGATGGCCTGGAACTCGGCGAGTTGTATGAAAAACTCGGCGAGTAGGTTGAAGATAGCCTTAGACTCGGCGAGTCTGTTCTTGGGCTCGGCGAGTCTTGTCGAAGAGTCCCAATATTTTTCTGGTCGAGTCGAGAATCGGTGAGTCAAGGGATGACTCGGTGAGTTGTGTGCGAGTGGACTCAGAGTTGTTGAACTCGACGAGTCTCAAGGTGACTCGGCGAGTTAGGTCGCGGATTGAGGGAAGTTCCGAGTATGGGGACTCAGCGAGTCATCGGGTTGACTCGGCGAGTAGAGTCAGTCAGGGGTTGACTTTGACCTTGTCTTTGAACAAGGGTTGACCAGTGGTTTCCAAGGGCATTTTGGTGATTGTTGGTTATTGTTTTGAGTTCAGTGCATTGGTGATTGTCCAGTGGTGGAGATCGTATCAGTGATCGGAGCAGCTTGGGTTATCTGTTCAGTCGGCAGTTTCGAGGTGAGTTATCCTCACTATATCAACAGGGTCTAAGGCACCAAGGCCGGCCCTTATCGGATTGAGATCCGGGTAGTTGTTGTTATGTTGTGCTATGTTATGTTTGCATCCCGAGAGCTAGGATGGTATATAGAGACCTGTTCGAGATCGGTACCCTGAGAGATAGGGAGATGCTATGCTAGTGACCTGTTAGGTCGGTATCCTGGTTAGGATGATGATATGCTATGTGATCTATTTGATCTGCTTGTTGACTGTGAATTGCTATATGATTGTATGTATATGTGCACATGGTTGTTTGGACTGGAGTTGGGTTGAGGCGGGTCCTGCTGCGTGCTGTAGGCCAAGATACCCAGGGCGGACCGGTTGTCCAGAAGGCCCCGCGAGCGGTCCGGATAGGCTGTAGGCCCCGAAAGGGCGGACCAGACGTGCCGAAGGCTCGGAGAGTGGACCAGATAGACTGAAGGCCCGGTGCGGGCGGACCAGTCATACTGTAAACTCAGAGAGTGGACCAGGTGGATTGAAGGCCCGGGAGCGGGCGGACCAATCACACTATAGACTCGATGTATGTGGATAGACTCAGAGGGTGGACCAGGTGGACTGTAGGCCGGTGCGGCGGACCAGTCACACAGTAGACCCGAAGTGCATGGTTGTTCTGTGATCGGATATGTTATGGCATGTTATGCGTGTATGGCATTTGTGGTTGGTATTTTGGGGATATCTCACTAAGCTTTCGGGCTTACAGTTGTGGTTTCATGTTTTTCAGGTTCTTCAGGAGACTGTGGCAAGGCGAAGGCGTGATCGTACCGCTCCTCATGATTTTGTAGCATTGTGATTCTGGGAACACGTTAAATGTTTAGTATTGAAAACCTTTTTGTAAAGATTTAATGGAATCGAGATGTTTTTGAAAAAGTTAAAATTTGTTGTATTTTTCGGTCGTTACACCTTCTTCCAAGGTATTCTTCCTCATATCTCACTAACACACACTAAAAACACACACAAGATGGTTAAATCTCCTCAATAGGGGCTAGGGTTTTGAAATGGCACTCAAAGGGTAATGGAGCCCGAGAAATTAGAGGATCATGGGTCATAATGTTGTTTAAATAGGGCCCAAACCCTAAAATTTAGCGTTTGTCCCCTAGGTATACGACATGCGTACGAGAAGTATGCCCCACGTACTCCCGAATTTCCGGAAATGGAAAAACTACCCCACATTTGGGACCAAATCTGCAAAATATTTACATACCAAGGGTCAAAATAGTACCTTGAATCGGGTGTTACATATCAATTTCACACTTAAAGCATTTTTGGATTCTAATCATACTATAAGGGTGTTTGGGAGTGCTTATTTGAAATAATAAGTGTGTTTTTAACTTATTAGCATATTAGTTTAAAGCGATACTAAAATGGAGTTTTTAAAAAAATATTTGGATTAGCTTGTGCGGTGTTAAAACGCTATAAGTTGATAAACACTTTTTAGTGTTTTACAAAATGACCAAAAACTTTCTAGAGATGTGAGACGACTACAAGTTATAAGGAGTTTTGATAAGTTACGGGAGTAACTTATAAAAAATGACTTATCTCTGACACCACCCGTTATAAGTTTTTTTAAATACTGTCTATTTAAACACTCATTTCAACGTATATTGTTGTGGAACCAATAATAAGTTAAAAACTACTTTTTTAAGTTTAATTAAACACCCTATAGATCTAATATACTATATAAATAACACTTAAATAAGTGCACAAACATATTTCATTTCAAGCATATACTTATTTTAGTTCTATTTAAGACTTATAAAAGCAGGGTCGGTCGAAGCCAATTTGGGGTCCGGGGTAAAAAAAAATGAGGCCCTTCAAGATTAAAAAAAAGATTATATTTAGATAAATAGAATTAATGTATGATACATTTTTATATTTTCATAATTTGTCCAAACTCACACTATCTTCAAAATCTATTGTTCATTTTAGGCATTTGGTACACTTCTTTGAACAAGGATCATTATTAAAAGAGAAAACGGGTGGGAGTGGCACATCTAAAGAGATGATAAAAGAAATAGTAACTTACAATTCATTTGTGTGTTTTCAATTACTTCATCTTGGATCTTTATGAAACTTTTATCCATGTCCTTTTACCAAATGTAAGATTGTGTATACAAAACTGTGCAACAGTTGAACATGAGAAATTTAATGCAACCTACAGTCACCTGTTCATCAAGGTAGAGATTAATTTCATACATTGTACTCTAAATTTTTAAAACCTATTATACTTATATGAATAAAAGATGTTGATTTAATTCCAGCATTTCACAAACACTTCATATGCATTAAAAAGATTAAAAAAAAGCTTGAATGGAATATAAGATTTCATTCCTGCATTTTATCGAACACTTCATGTGCACTAATTTTTTGGGAAAAAAACTTCACTGTAATAGTTAATATCATTCATTCTTGAATGAAATAGTTTTTAACAATTAGTGACTTCGTAATGATGGACAATTTAAGGAAAAAGACCAGCACATACTTTCAAATTATAAGGCACAAGACGATGAAGTTTTTAACAATCAAGTACTGATTTCATTCATTCTCTCATTCTTGGATGCCAATTACACACCTAGAAATTGGAACTTCAAAATTAGATATCAAACCTTTAGAATTAGAACTTCACAAATCAGATTTTAGCTGTTAAAATATGAACTTCAAAATGATAAATTAAGGGATTCAAAATCGCAACTTGGTAGCTTCATTCAGGCAATCAAATATCTTTAGAAAGTGGAACTTCTCTCATTTTCTTTTCTATTTGCATATTTGCAGGTCACTCTCACAGTTGTAAAAAAATCGATTATAAATAAAGATTATAAAGTGAATAATTTTTTTTAAGAATTGAAAAATTATTTTGGTCTATTTTCTCGCTTCCATCACAAGACACAAAAAATAACTAACTACGAGATTCGAACATGAGCCCCTTTTTATTTCTTCAAAATTTCGTGTGACTTAACCATCTATGTTAAAATGTCTTTGTTTATCTTATTGCATATTGTATTTTATATTGTATTTTGTATAATCTAAAACTATATATATATATATATATATATATATATATATATATATATATATATATATATATATATATATATATATATATATATAATTATTACAAATTTTGGGGGCTCCGAGATTTGGCAAGGCCAGGGCGGTCACCCAGCTTGCCCTCCCTCTAAGGTTGGACTTGTATAAAAGTAAGGCTTACACTATTCTATCACACTTAATACACCACATTTACCCATATATATATATATATATATATATATATATATATATATATATATATATATATATATATATATATATATAGTCAAAACATGTATTTGCTTCCTTATTTAATGTCACTGTAGCACATGAAACTTTCTCCATTTGGCTAATTTGTTCCTTAAAGTTTTTTTTGGTACATTAGACCTGTAAACTCGTAATTAACCTATTAATTACACAATTTTATCAACTATTAGAAGGTTTCCCGGTTGACAATTTATATTTGTCAATTAATATATATTTTTGGCCTAATCTGATGCCACGTAAGATATGCCACGTCAATTAATGATATACGAAGCTTAAAGCCCTTCGTCTTCAACTATCAAACTTCATTCCTCTTCATTATTCAGCTGTAAAAGAAACTAAGTTAGGGTTTGTGAAACATTCCTGTGATCGAGCTGAAGAAACAAAGAAGTCACAGCAATGGCACAATCGGAACCTAAAGGAGTGTTTGCGATGGTGGAACTCAACTACCAAGGGGTATTTAATCGAAATCCTTTATCTTACAATGGTGGCGTGAAAACCATTTTCACTGATGTTGACTTTTCTTCTATGACTTAATCTGAGTTTGTGACCTTCTGCGAACGTTTCATGCATGAAGAGTGTAAAAAGTTTTACTACTGTGAACCAGGTAATTCCCTAATTGAAGGGCTTAATCCCATTTCAGATGATGTGGAATATGATGCTTTTATTTTTGATGCTTACACTACTAGAAAAAAGGCCTTTAATGACGCGCAAACAATGACACGCGGTGATTTACGATACGCAAAAGTGTGCGCTCTAAAAATAATGTCATCTCTTCAAACTTTTGAAGGATAGAGGTCACGCTTTTGTGCGTGCCCTAAAATTAATGTCCAAGAAAAAAATTAAAAACACGGAGGGCACTTATTTAAAAATGGGCGTCGTCTAGAAATGTCGCTTTATATTTTTTGAATGAAAGGCGCGTTCTCTTTTTTTGCAGCTGGGGGAAACGAAAATCCCAAAAGTTTGAAATGCCGCCATTGTTATCCTCTATCTTATTTCCATCTTTCTTCTCTCTCTCTCTCTCTCACTCACTCTCTCTCTTTCTCTATCTCTCTTACTCTAATACCCAAAAAAACCCTAATATCATCACAAATCCTCTTTTCTCCCACAACAAAATCGCAATATCACCAAATCTTTGATCCCGTCTTCTGAATAGATCAAACCCGCAAGGGTTCTCGATTTCTCTATGTTGATGTGTGGTGACACGAACAAAAAAAGGAGTGTAGCGCCTCTACCTTTCAATTTCATTTGTCGGTTGCTTCAAATCAACTATTGCTTTCTCTCTCACAGGGGTTTCTTTGTGTGTTCCCTTCACCTCCGTTATAAAGGAATATTTGTGGGATACAAAAGGCGTTCGAGAGAAAGGGAGGACATCGATCAAGGCTCACTTACTTCTACCCACTGGAACCACCATATCTCCCACTCGATGTTGAAAGCAACGTCAACATCGTCGATAATGTCGAAGACAAGATCCAGGTTCTTATTTCTTCTTTATTCATGCCTCTAATTTCGATTTTGAATCCTCTTCTCTTCTCTTCTATAAAACCCTAACCAGAAAAACCATACAAGTTTCAATCATGATTTCCTCCTCCGGTGGCCATAGCTAATTTTGCGTTGGAGGCACTTCTTCTGCTCCTGATACTCATGGTTCTAAGGATGTCGCATACAATTTTCTCAAATCTCGTGGCTACCATGGCCTCTTCCCTTAGATCGAGGTTCTCTCTTTCTTTCTCTCTCTCTCTCTCTCTCTCTCTCTCTCTCTCTCCTGATCATATAATTTTCTTACCAGAACATTTGTTTATTTTATGAACAAAAGGATTCAAGAAGCAATCAGAAGTTTAATTAGAGATATGGTGAAGTTTAGTAAAAGCCAACTTGATTTTGATCTTTCAAAATGTGTTCGACCTCAAGAAGTGTAACGGTAAAGCTCACGCGATATATGATAATAGGAACTCACAAAAAAGTAGATCCAAAATCCCAGAAATATCAATCCAACCGCACTCCCTTATAACTCACAAGTTTTTTGCATTTCTTCTGGTAGTCTACCGTTGTCATCTTCGTGGAAATCCTAACAACCTCAATCTCAGTTGACTCCCCAAGACCTACAAATGGTACGTTTCTATTTTCTCTTTCCCTCTTAAACCCTGTTTTAATGCTGGCAAAGGAAGAACTAAACTAGGTATTGTCGCAATTTTATTAACAAAATTCTAGTATTATTAACAAAAGGGACTTCGACTTCCATTCCACTCATGGAGAAAGGGAATGGAACTCATGAAGAGGCAAGTAGCCCAGGTTGGGGTGCTTCATTTTTGGTGCAGACAGCTGAAGATGCTTCTGGAATTACTGTTACTCCTCTTTCTCCTTCACCAAGATCTTCAGTAGTATTCTCATCAAAAGGGGATACAAGTCCTCTTCAAAAGCTTCAGAACCAAGTTTTCAGAGCACTAAAAGGTTTATCTCCACCTTCTGAAGATAAAAGTAGAACTTACAATCCAGAAGTATTAACTAGCCAAAAACGTCAATGGGCAAGCTTTCAGTTGGATGCCCTGGTATGTAAATATGTAATATCTTTCTTTTTTCTTTTTCTTTTTCTTTACTCCTATCTTTCATTCCTGAATCTTGAATTCTTGATGATTGTTTATCATTTCCAAAGCTTTCAGTTGGATGCCTTGGAAGTAGTCCCTTTGTTGCTTAAGGAGATGCAATAATAATAGATGTTGCGTGCATGTTGTTCAGAGTTTAATAAAGAGGTAAACATAGAAATTTCATCTATTAAATTATTATGTTTTAGTTCCTTAAAATTATTTTCTTCCAGATAAGGTTGAAGAAAGAGTAAGAAGAGAAGGAAGAAAAGAGAAGATACAAAGCCCAGACTCATCTTTACACTGTTATAAAGGTTAGTTGATATTATAATCAAATCTTTTAAATAAATGCCTGGAGGCTCACTTTTATACATTTTAGGGAATTCATAAATAATATATATATATATATATATATATATATATATATTACATGGCTAGGTTGCACGTGGAAGTGATCTATTAGAACAGATGGGGAAAGATATATATTTTGATCTTGTCGATCATGAAAAACTTCACAGTTTTCGTATCCAAAAACAGATGCTGTTTAATCATTTCAAGGTACTCTTACTCTATGATTCTATATAACTCTGAACAACTTGTCTCAATAGCAGATTGTGAAGACAGACATGTTTCAGGTAGTATAGAAAAAAAATAGGAAAAGGCAATCTATGCTGGTCATTCGTTATGTTTAAATCAATAATTATAGAATTAATTTAAGTTATTCCAACTATCTATTTTGGGATGCAGGAAGAGGTGGTAAAATAATTTGGTATACCTATTCAATGCCAGAGGTTTTGGATATGGGCAAAGAGGCAGAATCATACATACAGTCCCAATCGCCCTTTGACACCAAAGACGAAACACAATATGTATGCTCCCATTTCTGTAATGTTTTTAATTTTAATTAATAGTTAATTAATTAATATTTGGTATGGAATTGTAATAATTTTGGTGGAATGGAGTGCTTCATTAAAATCTAGCCAGTATGTATGATTAATCCCCAAACCCAACATATCTTATAACAAATTATATGTAAAATAATTTATTTTCTTTTTATTCAGATTGAGGATGGGGACATCATTTGCTTCCAAAAACTTCATCAGGACCTCTGCTTCTTACAATCCAAAAGAAGGTATTGGTGCAGTTTGCTATTCTATTGGTGATTTGAAGCATGTCGAAGCTTGTAAGTGTATAGTGATAGATTTAGTGAGACACAAAATCAAGTTATTTGCAGCAATAAAGATGTAAAAAAGAAACCATTAATTTCCTAAGATATTGCTGCTTCACAAGTTACAATGTACAGGTCTAGGGGTTCTATGAAAGAATGTCCATTTGGTGCTAACCACAAAGAAGATGGTGAAATTGTTGCAATGCAGTTTATTTAATTTTAGGAACTAAGTATATGCTTGAGGAATGATGTTAGTTAGTTATTTCTACTGTTTACAGTATATTTTTATGAAATATGAGAGATGATAATTATTTTGGATTAGTTTTTTTAAAGTCTACTTGATCATTTATTTATACTCTAGTAATGGGTTGTTGATTTGGTTGCAGGAATGGAAGTCAATGGGAAGGATGATGATTTGAAGACACCACTTCTGAATCCCTCTGATGCTGTTGCAATTGATGATTCACTTCCCTTTAATTGGCAAACAAAGCATTTTCACTCATCTCCTGTTGATTTGGGAAAGCTCTGTGACAGGTCAACATCGACTACAGAGAATCCGTTTGGGGATTTAACATCAAACATCACATCATCTGTTCCACAAAACAAGTAACTACAGTTTGGCCAGGTAGTTAAAATTTTCTCATATTCCAAAGTTTGAATTACCAAAAAATGTCATTATTGATGGCAACAAGGAAGATATGTAGTTTATTTATGAAACTTTATGTTGGTTTAGTGTTTTCCTGGATTTTTTTGGCTAACTTATCCTTGATTTAGTATGTTAGTTCAATCTTTTGATGGATTTTAGGTTAAACAGGGATGTATCTTTGACTTACCATTTTATTGAAAATGGAATTATGGGTTTGGTTAAAAGAAAAAATAAATAATAATAACTACATGAAATAATGAACTTTTCAAAATGTCTCATTCCATTATAATATCTTTGTCACTTAATGTTTTGGAACTTGATTGCTTACTGATAGTTGTTTGATTCTGGTGTTCTATTTTTCAGAGAAACTGGATGACTAGCTAATCCAAAGGCTTCCATTTACGGATTAGTCGCCTCTTCCTCTTTAAGAAAATTAGGGCTTTCATCAAGAAACCTTCAATTGCAGTTGATGACTCAATATTTAAGGGTCCTAATCAGGTATTTTGTTTTCCCAAAACATGAAAATTTGTAAAGTGAGACTGAGAGCCACTTGGTATAAAAAAAATACATCTTTTCTACTGCAGTGCCAGAGAGTGTAAAAAACAACTGACCAATTAAACTGTTATCATTTCCAAGATCCTTGTTCTCCTAAACAAAAAGATTCAACATTTTATAAAATTAACCAATTAATGTAATGTAGTACATATTTGCTAATAATTTATATGAAAGAAGGTAAAGTACCACTTTGAGAAATGGTTCCAAGGCAGTCTATTAGTTCTTCTTTGGTCATTCTAATACCAGTGTACCAGTGTCTCTACAATAAGGGTAAAAAAAAGGTTTATAAATCTCTTGTAGAGTTGTATTTTATGAGGAAAGATTCAAGAATGAAGAAAAGTAAGTAATCTTATGATATTGTGATTGTCCTTTTTTCTAGATCAGGTTTAATTTGGATTTCAAGCTCACCAGCATCTCCAAGTAATGAGGGATCCGTTACACTTAAGAATATCAGCTTATCAAGAGCATCACTTGCATTACTAAAAGAAGGTTTCTTGTTAGAACTTTTGTTTTTAAAAACGATAAAAGATGGAAATCAAGCATGAAACATGTAGACTGTAGAGATGTTTTTAGATGTAAATTTATATATTGTAAGAAATAGAATTGTAAGACATTCAATTTTATGAAATGGATTATATTTTTTGTATATGATATTTTATTTTATATTGTGAGGCATTAAATGCAAATTTAATTTGAAAATTAGTAAATCTATAAAAAATAATTTTTTTTAACATTTAAAATTACGATACGCAAACATGCATGTCATCTTCATTTATGACATGTCCTTTCTTGACAAAGGCTTTCTTGATACGCATTGCGTGTCATTAACACGCGCGTCATAAGGTTACGACACGCGAATGTGTATCGTCTTCCTTTATGACAGGGCCTTCCTTGATACGCATTTGCGCGTCGTCTGAGCGTTTTACGACGCGCAATGAGCGTCGTAAAAGGCCTTTTTTTCTAGTAGTGTTATGGAACAGATGGTGTAATTTCGGTTTATATGGATCATATTGGGGTTGGTGGTGATGGGTGGCTTGATGATGAAGATAATGATGATGATGAACATGAGTCTTTTATTGATGGTGAAAATTAAGACCACACAAATGAACTTAGAAATGTTGCCTTTGAATTTAATGAGGATGTAGTGCATATGAATAGGACATCAAATGATCCTTTCTTGAGTAAGTTATGTGTTGATGATGAGGATGTCACACCCCAAAACTGATAACGATGGAATACGTTCTGGGGTGGAGGACGTCATGTACAATATCATAACAATTGCATAATAGTAAAAGCAAGCGACAACAACCATTTCATTTACATTGTAAGTTTAATTACAACATGTTCTGTAAAGTTTAATAGACACCAAAAGTATAACAAAATAAAAGATGGGTCTTGTATGTGCTCCATCTTCTCCAAAAGCTGCACCAGTACCTGTCTATGTTTGACCTGAGGATACAAGTTATTTTGAAAACGAGTATCAGCATAAAGCTGGTGAGTTCATAAGAATTTAGTGTCGTTGTTGTATAAAGGTGTTCACAAATTTATAGTATAAAAACTAAAATTTTATGTTTATAAGTAGTAGAAATTCCTAGAAAATCCTATATTTTCTAGAAAAGTACAATCTAAGTTAAATCCTTTAAGTAGTGTGTAAGTATTATCATTGAAAACCTTCAGTTGCAAAAGTATGGTAATAGATCTCAGGTAAGTAACATAGATGGAGAAAAGTTATGCCTGTTGACAGTAGTAGTGGTGCAAACTTCCATTAATAATAGATACGTATTTACTTCGGGATGTTAGCTTAGACTTTAGTCTTAGAGTATTAATTTGAATATAGGTGTAACCCTTCATGTGACCAATTTTATAGTAGTACAGAACCCGATGACCTTCCCGGTCATACGTAGTGTAGTGAAGTAGTGCCACCCTTGGGCCTGGTCGGCTCGGACTGTAGTTAACAGTCGGGATGTAGTAGTGTCTGCCCCGTATAGATCTATACGAGTAGTGTTGCCTTCCTTCCAGAAAGCCCTGGTCACATGGCATAAGCGCGGTAGGGTGTCTTATAGAGAGATAGTGTGTTATACTCTGGGTTAGCGTGTTCTCTTGTATTGTAGTAGAGTAGCCTTTTGTATAGTTCATAGAGTGTTCTCTCATACGAGTATTAACTTGTAATAATAGCCGTTATAGTGATTATAGCAGTAGAAGAGATAATGAGTAGTAGACTTAGCTATACCTATTATAGATAACTAGAGTGTATGATTTTTTGCCTTTGAGTAACAAAGGTATTGAGGGTGATGAAGACTTTCATATCTAGCACAAATATATACGATATATAACTAAGAAATCAACGACAGTCTGACAGATAACCGATACCCTAAGACCACATCAAACAAGAACAGGAAATAAGGCGAGTTATCGGTCCTAAGTCCTTCAAGCCTTACTTATATAGATATATTAGTGTAGATATATTTTAAAAGAAAAGTGAATTTAAACACAGTTTTAAAAGCAGTTTGATAACAATTTTATTTTAAAATGCATTTGACAATCAACTAAAACAGTTTTATCGGAAAACAGTTAAAAATGTGGAGAAATCCCTTTTTGATGATAATTGGTGAATCACATATGATTTAATAATAAATCCTGTAGCATTATACTTGTATCCCCCCCTAAAACATGTAAAAACAGTTGAAAAGGTTCATTAAGGGGTATGAACTCACCTGAAATGAGTAGATCGTGTAGAGGTGTCGGATGAGCGTTTGGTGTCAAGTAAAGACTTGTACACCCTTTGTGATCCTAGTGACATATGAAGACATATGTTTACAAGTAATTAGTGATTTAAACTCTTATTAAACACATATAGGCATCCTAATGTGATTTAAGGTCTTATGGTTGAGTGCTAGAAGGCTAATGGGTTGTAAGGAAAGAGTATAAGACCTCACCATGGAGTTTACTCTCCTAAAACTCACCTTAAGTGAGTTTACGGTTGGGAGACCACATCCCCCATGAGTTTATGGCCGTAAACTCATGGGAGGAGTGTTTTTGAATGTTTTCAAGCCTCATGTGGTTCTAGAAGTGGTTCCAAGGTAACATACAAGACTATAGGGGTGTTTAAGGTTCCAAAAGTATACTCCCTTGGAGTTTACGGTCCAAAGACCACTCCTTGGGAGTTTACGGCCATACACCCCATGGTTTACAGTAGTAAACTCTTGTGCACCTCCAATCTTTGATTACAAGGCCCTTGGTTCAATCCTAACAAGTTCTAGTGAGGGTATAAGGCTCTTTAGGGGACTTAAACTCTCATTTGACATGGTTTAGGGGAGTTTACGGTCTAAGAATATGCTTGGGCCGTAAACTCTAGTTTACCCCTCAAATGTTGATGTTTAAGTGTTCCAAGTCCGAAGTAGCAAGTCCCTAAGCCATCTCTTAAGCCTAAATGGGGTTTGGAAGTGTTTTGGGCTTGATTTGCAAGTTTAGAGGGTGTTTACGGTCTAAGCATGTGCTTGGACCGTAAACCCTCTTTTAAGCCCTAAAACTTGATGTTTTGGGGTTCAAACACTTCTAGGTTAAGTCCAAAACTAGTTTCTAAGCTAAAAGGGAAGAAAATTAGAACTTTTGGCCTCATTTTAGGGGTTTACGGCCTAAGGATGTTCTTAGGCCGTAAACTCCTCCTTTACAGCCCTTATGTTCGATTTTTGGGTTAAAACTTCAATCAATGATTTCTAGAACAAGTTAGGGTAGGAGAACTTACGTTTTGGAGGCGGAAACTTGCGGTTTTGAAGCGAAATCGAACTTGAAGAGAGAGAGAGAGAGAGAGAGAGAGAGAGTAGAGAGAGAGAAAGTGGGTCTAGTGTGGTAAAAGGTTCCTATGGAGTGCCCACCCTCCTTTATATAAGGTTTGGGTGTTGTACCCGGTATACGACTACCCGATACTTATGTTTAATGAGGTTTAAACTTTTTACCTGGTTAAATGGTCGTAATAAAAATAACTTTTCCAATTAAATGGAATTGATATTTTACGTGTTTTTATTTATTTTATCACGACGATAATAATCATGAAATATAAATAAATAAAACATTTATTTATTTGTAGACCCCAAATTAACGGAACTTTTATAAAATAGAATATTCTATTTAACGGAAACGGTTTATAATGACGGAAATAATTTTGGGTTGTCACAGAGGATGAAAACAACATTGTAGATGATGACAATAGGAGAGAAGTTGAAGTTAACATACAAAATCATTCTATTTTTAATGAGCTATTACACTGGAAAAAACAAAAACCTATTCTAGGGATGAGATTTAAGGGTCCAGGGCAAGTAAAATCAATGTTGTGTATGCTGTAGCTAATGGATATCAATCGTGTTTTGAAAAAAATGATAGGAAAAAGACTTTTGGTGAGGTGTAGCAAGGGTGCTTGCACATTTATATTATGGGATTCTTGGATGAGTGATGAAGAGAATTTCCAAATCAAGTCACTAAAATCTGATCATAATTGTGCTAGGAACTTCAAGTTTGGATCATTGGTGACATATGCATGGATTGGGAGTCACTATACCAAAGAGATTGTACAAAGTAAGAAAATAAGTGTAAGGAAGTTTATGGTAAAGGTAATGGCCAAGTTTGGTATCCAAGTTAGTATGGGGCAATGTAGAAGAGCAAAGAAGTATGCATTGAATCTTGTTGAAGGTAGCCTTGTTGACCATTATGGTAAGCTATGGTCATATGGTTATGAGATTTTAAGGACAAATCCTAGGTCAACTGTGAAACTAGATATGGAGGATGGTCCAGATGGAAAGAAATATTTTAGTAAGTTCTATTGTTGTTTTCAAGGAGTTAAACAAGGTTGGATTGAAGGGTGTAGAAGGATAATAGGTCTTGATGGATGTTTTATTAAAGGTGTTTGTAAGGGGGAATTGCTTTGTGCTATTGGGAGGGATGCAAATGGTAAGATATATCCTATTGCTTAGGCAGTGGTTAATGTGGAGAACAAGCAGAATTGGAAGTGGTTTTTAGAGCTTCTCATTGATGATCTAAACTTAAATTTAAGAAATGGTTTCAGTTTAATGTCAGACCAACATAAGGTTAGTATTTTACATAGTAATGCATCTATATTTATTTTATACTATCTGATTTAAACCATTATACTAATACATGGTTTGATAGAGGCTGTTAAAGAGTTGTTGCCATATGTAGAGCACAGGCAGTGTGCTAGACATATTTGCCAGAATTTGCAGAAGAGATTCACTGGTGCCATATATCATACCTTGTTTTGGAGAGCATCTAAAGGCACAAATGAGCATGCTTTTAAAGTTGTGATGAAGGAAATTGAGACATTGAACCCAGATGCCCATTAATATCTCATGGAGAAAGATCTCAGAACATGGTCAAGAGCTTTGTTTCAAGCTGGGAGGTGTTGTGATGCAGTTCAAAATGGCTTCTTAGAAAGTTTTAATGTTGTAATAGTAGATGCCAGGAAGAAGCCCATAATAACCATGTTAGAGGAGTTAAGATTATACATGATGGACAGACTCTACAATATGAAATTAAAGGGACAACAATGGGGAAATCATATTTGTCCAGAGATAAGGTATAAGGTGAATTTGCTTAAAAAAACTCAAAGGCATTATCAGGTACTACCAAGTGGATTAAACCAGTTTGATGTAAGGGGAGCAACAGATGCATATGAGGTGGACTTAGAAAGGAAAACATGTTCATGTAGGTCGTGGCAATTGAAAGGATATGGATGTGGTCATTATGTAGCTAGCATATCATTTCTTAATAGGGATGTAGAAGCCTATGTAGACAACATGTTTAGCACAATCACGTTTAGGAAGGCATATAATTACAGAATTGCCCCCATGAATAGAAGTTACATGTGGCCAGAGACAAATTATACTCCACCATTGCCTCCTATTAGTATAAGAATGCCTGGTAGGCCAGCTACTAAAAGGAAGAAATACACTATAGAGAATACAGGAACACATAGGGTTTCTAAAGCAGGAAATAAAATCAGATATAGTATTTGTAAGGAGATAGGTCACAACAAGGCCACTTGTCCACAGAGAAGGCCCCAAAAGTTAAATGTGAAGAAACATAAGAAACAAAAAGTTTGTATGAAGCAAAATGCAGGACAGGTAAAACCATTTAAAATTTAAATTTATTTACATATGATTTGTCACTAACATAATTATATCATGCCATATTGTGACAACCGTCAATTTCGAGTCAAGTCAAAGTCAACAAGTCAAACCGGTCAACCCAATTAACCCTTGTGTACTAGGGTTTACGCTATGTTATTTCCGTACAACTCGTTATTCTAAGGAGAAATCATCAATTGAAAAGTTGGTATATGTAGATTTCATTAACCTAAAACGATGTTAAGTAATGAACCAAACCGATAAACAAATGTTTCATACTCATCGGGAGTGTGTAAGATCCTTAAACATGGCTTAGCGGGGTTTACGGACCTTGCGTTGCGAAATCGGACACTCACAAATGTCACACACGAAACCTCTCTCAATCGTTCTCACCCAAATCTCTCTTTGTATGAGAAACCTCTCCAAGAATGTGAAATCTCTCCCAAATATCTCTTTGTATGAGAAATCTCTCCAAGAATGTCAAATCTCTCCCAAATCTCTCCAAGTATGTGAAATCTCTCCCAAATATCTCTCTGAATGCCAAATCTCTCCAAGTATGTCAAATCTCTCCCAAATATGACAAAACTCTCCCAATCTCTCTCAACTTTTTATAGTCATCCGGGTCATTCCGACCCTTAACCGGGTCAAAAACGGTTTGAAACGCGGTAAAAACGAGTAAAATAGGCTTAAGGACCCGAAACCCCTCTTAGGGACCGAATCCTCATAAGACCGAAACCTCTTAGGACCGAAACCCTAAACAGCCGAGACTCAGTAGCCAAAACCGAGACCTGGAAGCCTCTTAGACCGAATCTGGAAGAGGCGAAGCCTCTCGGGCCGAAGCTGGGAAGGGCAGACTCTCGGACCGAACCTCGCGTATGGCTACCGAGACCGAGCCCCACTCTCGGTTCCTTCTTCTTCTGTACTTTCGGTCCTCTCCTCTCGGTCTCTTTTCTCCTCCTCTCGGTCCTTCACTTCTAGTCTCGGTTCCAAGCATCAGAGGCCGAAACTCCGGCCAGACTTCGGAAATACGACACTTTTCACCCATTTTCAATATTTTTAACATTTTAAGCTCGTTTTTCAAGATTTTAACGCGGGATTTTCAACCAAACTCGTATTTTAACATAATAAACCCCAAATATTCATAATTTAATCATATTTTCATGAAAATCCTTATTTAAATAATAAAATCTAGTGGGTGAATAATTAAGGTGGAGTGTTGACTTTGCTTTACCTTATGACACAAGCAACCACCCCCCACACCCACTCTATGATCAGCCACACCTACCCACCTTACCTAGGTCACTTCAATGTCTTTTCCATTCAATTATCATCTTTCCCCACGTTCTTAGAGCTGGAACAACCCATCCTCTCTCCTCACTTCCCTCATTTGCTCTCATTTCACCAAGGATCCAACTCCACTTTTCTCTCAAACTTTCTCTATCAAATTCAAGATTCAAGGCTAATTATCAATCTTTCCCACACTCTTGGTAAGTATAATTCATCCTCTCCATGATTATTACACTTTCCTCATTCTCAAATCAATGATTCCTTACACAAACATCATCACATTCTTGTTAGATCTTCGAATCTACAAGTAATTCTTCAAGAGTTCTTGAGTTGAACACTTCTCTTCATCAACACTCATCTACAGAAATCACTCAAGGTGAGTTCATACCCCTACATTTTCATGTTTTCTCAAGTTTTTAGGGGGGAATACAAGTTAAAACACCAAGAACATAACTAAACTTTTCTAACAGCCTTCATCAGAAAAGTTCAACTCCATTCACGGACTATTTTGGACAACTTAAACATTTTAGTTTTCAAAACTGTTTTAGGTGAAAGTAGTTAAACTTCTTAGCTTTAAAATGACTACTTGCACATCTCCACACGATTTTTCTACAATTTATGGTGATTTTTACAAAACAGCCTGTCTTTTCAAACACAAGTCCGGACCAGTCTGTGAATATGAGCATTTTAATACAAGTTAAAGGCTTCCAAAAATCATGATAAAATTATGAGTAAACTAGACACAATTTAGGAACTCTCAGTATTTACGGATCTAGTTTTCGACTTTGTATGATTTTTCTATGATTTTTCTAAAACAGTGTAGAAAGGTTACATTTAGTTAACAGCTTATAACTTTTAAAACACTTTGTAACATGTTGAGCAAAGTGTTACATCTTTGATGACTTCATATATTACATGTATTTCTATAATGATATATTTATATAATAGGAAATTACTTACTGAATTTATAAGAATCCTCCATCATAACCGTTAGTACAAAACAAAGCAAGATAAACATAACTATATTGTATTATACATTTGACTTACATAGAAGGGGTTCTTATACACCACAAATAAACATACTAAACTATAATAAGTATAGTTAGGTTGCATATACATTTCAAACATTTTGATAAACTATAATAGGTATAGTTTATGATCATTTACATTACAAAAGGTTTTCACATGAATGGGGTACATTCCAAAGTACCGGGTTATATAAATAGGGTACATTCCAAAGTACCGGATTTTTATATAAACGGGGCATATTCCAAAGTACCGGGTTTTTATACAAAAAGGGGGTACAGATACAAAGTATCGGGTTCTTATACAAAAAGGGGTACAGATACAAAGTACCGGGTTTTTATACAAATACGGGGTACAGATACAAAGTACCGGGTTTTTATTAACATAAGGGGTACAGATACAAAGTACCGGGTTTTTATACAAATAGGGGTACATATACAAAGTACCGGTTTTTATTACAAAAAGGGGTACAGATACAAAGTACCAGGTTCACATAAAATAGTTATTATGATTTTAAAACTATATTTCATCTAGAATTGTTATACTTCAATTATAATCGTTGAGCGTATATGCTTGAGTCATATAAGAAATTAGTCTTGATTGGCTTAGAATTGGTGGTGCCCGCCTCATCTCCTATTCCTCGTTGGGTTGTCGACCTAGGGCAGACCCACTATATTCAACGTTTTATCTAACTTAAATCTTATATAACTTATATACGCTGGACGATTATAGGGGAAATCTACGGGTCATTCTAGGGTTCATTAACGCATCATATAGAAATATTCTGTTCACACTTAACTAAGAAAATATTGGATTTTCTAGAAATCAAACTCTATCGATTTTATAAGGAAAACGGTTTCTACTTCAAACAAAACTCTTATGAACTCACCAACTTAATTGTTGACACTTTTTCAAAACTACTTGTATTCTCAGGAAATCAGTGAAACAGGAAAACTTCAGCGCTTTGAGGATGAGACGTTAAACCGTCAACAATTTATTTTTGTCATCATAATGTAATTGATTTTGAAACATGTAAACATATACTTTGGTGTAACTTTTTCAATTATATTTATGATGGTTGCATTTACTTTGAGCACTATTATACTCGTTGTTGTGATACTCTACATGAAGTCCTCCACCCCCGGACGTTTCCGCCATCCTTGGTTTAGGGGTGTGACACATATAGGGTAGTACAAGTGAACCACAACAACATGAAGCGGTTGAAATGAATCCAATTGAGATGGATACTACTCAAAATGATATGCAAGTTACTCCTACTGATGTTGAATCCAGTAATGCAGGGTATTTTAGTCAGTCTATGCAATTTACTCCACCTAGAAGTTATGAAGGTGATGAGGGTGTTGTGGGTGAGGAAGTTGTTGTTATTGAGGAACCTGTTTAAGGTGAGGAGGCTGAGGAGGGTGAGGAAGCTGTTCAAGATGATGAGGTTAACCCCAATGCCTAAGTTGATAATGTTCAAATTCAGGAGGTTGTTCCTGTTATCCAGGTTCAACAGGCAAGGGTTAGGCCAATTTCAGAGCTTTTGAAGAGGATAAGGAGAAGAAAGTTAGAGAGAGTATTTAAGCTGAAATTAGGCAAAACAATTGGTGATGTTAATGATCCAGGAAATTCTAAGGGAAAAGCTCTTGTAATTGATTATTGTTGATTGTAATTTGGGTTTAAAGTTTATGTATTAGGATGATGGTAATTTGTTTTAAAGTTTACGTATTAGGATGATGGTAATTTGGATTTAAAGTTAATGTATTAGGATGATGGTTATTTGAATTTATGTATAGATGGTGCCTTTTCAATTTCACTCATGACAAAAAAGACACAAAAGGGTATTTTGGTCATTAATGTATGGATGGTGCCTTTTTAAGTTCACTCTTGACATAAAAGGGTATTTTGGTCATTTATATATGGATGACAGAAAAGGGTATTTTGGTCATGACATATAAGGGTATTTTGGTCAGTAATGGATATTTTGGTCACTCTTGACATAAAATGGTATTTTGGTCATTTATGTATGGATGACAGATAAGGGTATTTTGGTTATGACATAAAAGGGTATTTTTGGTCAGTAATGGATATATGTTGTGTTTTTACTGAAACTGTTCACATTATATTTTACTCACTTATGAAAGTATGTTGCCTTTTTAAGTAAAATCATGACATATGGCTTTGAATATTTCTGCATGGAAAAATTTGAAATAATGTGCATGCATGTGAATGTTTTATATGGTCCCGGATATGGTTCTATAATGGGTTATAAGGTCTCATTTTTTCATTATTAAAACACCCACTAACTAGTAACTACAAATGGTCCCCATACACATAGTGTACTTCCACATGGACCACTATCTCATTTGTTCCCAAAATGAAAACATGCACAACAACCAATCTAATTAAATATATTTGTTGGAAATACAGGCCATGCATATGTTTCATTAACATCAACATCTGATTATACAAAATGTCCTACAATTGGGACTTTGATATTTTTTTTTACATTGGTTATCATATGCCCTTTCATTAGGGACTTATCACCTTACAACATCAACACATCAAGGTTGATATCCCCAACTAGTAACTAAAAGCAGCTTCAATAGATACAAAATGCCCATCATTACTAACTTTCTAGTCTGCCTTTACAAAAAATACAAGGGATCCCAAAAAAGCAAAAGCTTACCCTAACCAACCTAACTAAGTACAATCACCCCCTAACTTCAAAACACAAATGACCAAGCAAGCAAAGAACAAGGCAATTATCATCCTGTACCTGCCTATTGCCTTCCTTGCATCATAAACTTCTTTCTCACTCTTTGCCACCTTATACTGCTCCTGTAACAACAGAAACTCCACTTCAGCAATCATTCTCCTTAAATTGTTCATCTCAGACAGATCCTCGTTAGCATCTAGATTATGCTTCAGAGAATATAGCAGGTTTTTGTAGTAGCCTTCTGCCTGTTCTTCATCTTTCCATTCAAAGAAGCTACATTTCTTCAACCTAGTCTATAAAAAGCCAATAAAATTAGGGTTTGATTCACAATCACAAATCAGCTACCTTTAATGTACTAACGAAATGGGTTTGATTCACAATCCATCATCGTCAAGAACCAAATAAAATTAAGGTGTTTTTTAAGCAAACAAAATACAAATCCACCATGATCGTCTTTACAGCAAGAAACAACACATCAAACCCTAAAATACTAAGTTATCAAAATCAAGAGTATCGGGACCTACCATATTGTTTTGACAATTCTAGAAACGCCTCCCAGGGTTTTTTTTATCTTCCAACACGTTCGTTCTTTAGCTGGAACGCCATAATCACAAACCTTTACCCCTTCTCGCGACTGAACATAAGTGACTTGTAGTTGATTCCTTGAGGTCGATGAGCTCGAATTCATTGTTCTTCAAGACGGAAATAGTCGGGGGGAAGTCTTCGACTTTTCACACAAGGGTAAGTAAAGTTTTAATGGAGGTCCGAATGAGGGTTTGAATTAATAAGCCTATATCGACAAGTGTACTTCTTCGACGCATAAGCATCCCACATAAGCTTATTGGACACATCAGTGTGCCACATAAGCATTATAACCGGGAAACCTTCTAAAAGTTGATAAAATGGTGTAATTAATAGGTTAATTACGAGTTTACTGGTCTAATGTACCAAAAAAAAACTTTAAGGACCAAATTAGCAAAATGAAGAAAGTTTCATGTGCTACAGTGACATTATCCCTTTTTTCAACCAATATCACAACTCCGCTTTTTAGTTTTCAAATGATTAATTATGTACTTAAATCGTAAATTTTATGTTAAGATGTGTAAGGATGTGATGCATACAAACCTCACAACCCCACACCATCATGCCTCCGCTTCACCGGTAAACACCATCAAAACATTGAGGGGCGTGATGTGCATGTACACCCCCAAACACTTCCAAGCTACTTATAAAGAGAGATATAGAAGATGATGAGTCCCAACTACTAAACCCCCTCCAAACGGGCCCCAGCCACAACCGGGTGTGGTGTACCCAATCTACCCCGATCAATGAAGTAGCCACATCACTTTCCTTAATATGCTCGAGGCTTACATACCGTCCAACCTAATGTTTTCAAACATGTCAAATTTCAAACTAATAACAATGAAAAACTTTTATATTGAAAAAAAATTATTTCATCAAATCATAACCATTTCCATTCCAATTTCCAAACTTATCGTATTATAATGATCTACTAGTGATTCTAAATGTATTTGAACCATTAATTCATCAAGACAATTTTGAAATTTCTTAATATTTTACCAACAATAACAACCTACTTTGAAAGTTAACATCTTCAATTCAAAATTTAGATTTAGTATTTATGTTTATATATATTCAATAAAAATTTATCATCTAATCCACAAAATTACCAACAGTTTTATATAACATTCATTTTGTCAACAAAATATCGTATCACAATTTATTGACTCTTAAAAGAATTTTAGGCTGTGTTTATACAATAATCATAATAATCTAACTTCAAATCCGTGTTAAATGACTAATGTGTCACCAACACTCAAATCAACAAAAGTCAAATAATTTATATCTTCATATTTAATCTCATGCATTACAATTGAAAGACACCACTAGAATACTTTAAAAAATGTATATTTATAATGAAAAATTTAGAAAAATCTCAATATTTTAACCTAATTATGAATAAGTTACAAACTAAAATTTATTTATGAAAAAACACGGATTATTGGTAAAAATGACAACTTGTCCCCTTTTTTCCGGTTTACCGGTTTCGTTATTGACATGGTTCTATTAAAGTCTCATTATTTTACTTTAATTTATGAATAAGTCTCAAACTAAAATTAAGTAAGATTTGACCATTTTTTTTCCTGTAACATACATTTTATTGGTTTCATTGCTGATCTGAATGTCTAATCATTAAATGAGATGATGAGATGAATACAATGGGTTATACAATGCTTCATTTAATGTAAAACTTGATATCCATCTCCTCGGTACATTATAACTATGTATCCAGGTCAACAACTAAACCAATAAAATGTGTGTTTCCAGGAAAAAAAATAGTTGGAAACGAGTTGATGAGATGGATATGTTGGGTTACATAAGATTAGACAGACAATTTGAAATTTCTTATAAATTTCAAAAATGACGAAGTTGTTGCTAGTTTACAGTCTTTGATAGATGCGTTTATATTCCAAAAATATATACAATACAACAAGATATCAAGTTTTATGGTAAACATAACATTATCTAACTCAGCGTTATCTATTTCATCGGCTCATTTAATGACTAGACGTCCAGGTCAATAATGAAACCGATAAAATATATGTTACTGGGAGAAAAAAGTCAATCATCACTTAATTTTATTTTGAAACTTATTCGTAAATTAAGATAAAATAATAAGACTTTAATAAACCAAGTTAGCAATGAAACTAGTAAATCGAAAAAAGGTCAAATCGTCATTTTTACAGGTAATTCGTGTTTTTTTGTAAACAAATTTTAGTTTGGGACTTATTTGTAAATTAAGATAAAATATTGAGACTTTTCTAAAGATTTTTCTATTTATAATCCATCAAATGCTTGAACTAACTAGAAATTTAATTTAGATAAATTAACATTTAAGTTTGAAATAGTCAAAGAATTTACTAGATTACTTTTCATCCAACAGTACAATAAAAAAGTTATCTTGTCAAATTAGTCCATATAGTATGATTCTTCTTTATGGATTTTCTTAGAACAATAAGTCTTAAAGTATCAAATCGAGAATTCCACATCAGCTTATGGTGCAACGTGGCCACGGAGACATTTGGTTGGTGAATAAATAAAAAAAACTTTGGGTTAGCTTCATAAAAAAAATATTCTCAAAGTACAATTAATAAACATTAAAAAGAATACTTATATCTAACTATTGAACAGGTAAAGGTAGGAGCATCCTGATCTTATGGGGTCCAAGTTTTCCCCCCAATGCGTGTGCACGACCCTCTGTTTGGTGTATTTTTAATATAGTTTACACGTGGTATTATTTTATTAAAACTAAATACAGATATTTAGTATTAAAATACTTAAAAGTAAAAAAAAAAAAAAAATAACGTTAAAGGTATATTTATAAATTAAATAACTAGTTTGAACAGAAAAAGCCAAGGTTCATGCCATCTTTGTCCCTAGATCTTGACTCTATACGTAATACACTCTTGATTCTTAGATTTTGTATTTTTTTCACCGTATTTTAAATCTATGGACGTATAATGAGAGTTTGATTCAACGGAACAACACTTGGGTAAATCTGAAAGTATAGATGGCGAAATGTATTGCATGGTCATGTCCTCAAGTGGTGCCAAAAGTGCAAAGACTACATTCATATTTACAAAGTTCCAATATTTTGTAATATATTTTGTGTATATATGTGCTTACCATCAACTTTCTTTTGAACAACTAGCTCACATATCACATATACTAATAAATCTACACATTTGTCCCATATATGAGACTTAAACTATCTACTTATTGGGTGAGTGACATCTTTCCAACAACTTTTGATATCACTAGGTCACACACACTTTGGTTTTGGATTGTTTTTAAGGTGTATGTATTAGATCCAACTCATAAGTGAAGTCTCAAATTTAAGTATAAATATTACAATGAATGTTTTGGGTACATCTTAATCTGCATTTTTAATTTGACTATGAAACGGGTTGATAGGGATCATATTCACATGACATTTATCCTTATTTACATATGTATATGTACGTATTAGATTGCCACTCGAACACTATTTTTTTTTTTCAAAGTTAAGAGCATAAAATTCTCAAACTTTAAATTCCATGCGGGGGTTTTATAATTTAATTTGAAGTTTTTATTATATATTCTATATAAAAGATTTGACCTTTATTATGAGGGATTGAGGGGTGTTACCTTTTCAAAGAGACCAAAAGATGAGAAAAAAAGGGCTAAAAAGAGTTTCTAAAGGCATATTTCAATGGAATAGGGAAAACATGTTGGGTAGGTGTGTAGTTATAAACTCATGCTCTTATATTATGCACTTTCTTCGAAGGTGACAACTGGTTTTAGTTTCTTATTAAAACTGTCACATTTAATATATGATATAGAATCTATAAGGATAGTTAATTATAGTAAAATAATTGAAATATCACTAAATAATGAACCAGGAATGCTCTTGTATGGAACTGACTTATTTGGGAAACAAATGATAAATCCCACAAACTGATAAAATGAAATTTCAAAGAAAATGTAACATTTTCTTCTTTTAGTAATCAATTGTTATTTTGTATTTGGCCAATTGTAGTTTTGCTCCATCATTTTGTTTTGTTTTTTTTTTTTTTTCATATTAGTAAGTGTTCTAGGCATTTGAATTAATGATCAATAAAAAAATATTAAACTATTCCTTAAAATCGGACGTTACATTTCATACTTCCAATGATGGAGAAATTATTATTTAATACGTTGGAATTAGGTTTACTTTATAAAGGTTTTTAGCAAGTGAAAAGGAGACAAAACCTAGTGTTGGTCAAAATGTAGCTCACACTCCTTGTTTTCATATTAATGGATTCTTATGTATGCATGTTTCTTGCATGCACTCGCTTAATTACACTCTCCAGTCTCCACTCTACTTTTGATTTATAAAAAAAAAATATATATATGAATAATTATACACTTTTTAAACAGTTATGCATATTTCTTTTAAAGGTATGCGGTTAAATGTGATAATAGGAAATTAAAAAAAAAAAACTATAAAATCATCATGCGACCACTTAGGCTAGGAGTAGGACTTGACACCACTTAGTATCAATCATATGGACTTGGGGAACACAGCCCTTAAGGTTATCATATCACTGCAATGCTACAAGTATTAAACATGCCACATCAACATTTTTAATTAGTTAATGCAATATCATTTATCTTTCAAAAATGACTCTCATGTCAACAAATAATTTATACATTTTAATATTTATCTTAAATATTAATAATCAATAATTATTTAGTAACAAATTAACATAAAATACAATTATGTTAATGATACAAACATTTAAGTAAACATATATATACACTACACAACATATATAGATACTACACGAGAAGTCAAAAACAAAGGTTAACTTTAAAAAGAAAAATAGGATTTATAAATAAGTAAACAATTTAACAAAAAATTGATTTTATAAAGTTGATATAATAATCTCTAAAATAATTTTGAAATCATATATACTAGTAGAAACAAATATCCAATATTCAATGTGGGATTGTGGCTATAATTTATTAAAGACTTAAAGTAGTTTTCTTATAAAAATAATATAATAATACTAAAATAGCTCACAAATTACTTTTGCAAGTCTTTCAAAATTGTGAAAGACCAAATCCAATGTGGCTTTCAATTTTGCTTTACAAGAGCTTTGCAAGGCCCGTTGTGGATGGTCTAAACTCTGCATGTCGAGCTTGGAAGGGCAACTCGGCATCTCCTCGCCGAGTCTCTTTTTTCTTCATCTCTTCTCTCTTCATTTCTCTCTCCCCCCCCCCCCCCCCCCCTCCCCACACACCCACTCGGCAACCCACCTCTCTTTTATTCTTTCAAGCTTCTTCCCCCATTTCTTCCTTGATGGAGTTGATGTGGAGTTTGGCGAGTGTTGCACGACTCCCTTCAACCTTATAGAAAATAAGTCTTTTCATCTTAATTTAATATAATTACTAGGTTATGACACGCATTAAGTGCGGACGAACACATAAATAAAATATAAATGTATATAGATATTGCAGAATAATTATACAAAAATCAGGGTTATTGGTATTATTGAAATCTGTAGAAAATCCACTGAAATCAGTAAATATATATAGTCGTTAAAGGACCTCTTTGTGAACAATTTTTTTGTTTCATTAGTTGAATGACCTTTCTCGTCATAAACCTTTTTTACTTGTGACACGGAAAACAACTACATATCGTGAAACCAGATCTATGCAAGTATAATCCAACATTTGACAATGTACTTTCAAAATACATTGTTATTTCATGGTTATATTGCAAAATAGAATTGTTTATTTCAAAAAATAGAAACGTATTTATGTTTATTCGAAATGAACCACATAAACCCCCCACAATATTAAATATAAAGAAACTCTAACAAATAAATATAAAAAACAGTTATGTTTGCTCGATTTAGATTTTGCCCGTGTCTCATTGAAAATGTCAAAAATACATAATTGGCACACAAATTACTTGTTATTATGAGACGAATTAAACAATAAACACATGATGATGTCGTTTTTTATTTTTATGATAATAATAAAATAATGGAAAACGGAATGTTTACTTGAAGACATTTGCAGATGTTTGTGTAAGGTCTATTATGGTCTTAAGTGCTGATTATTCATATCTTTTATATATAACTATTAAATGGTTAGTTAAAGATGAGTTAAAATTTCATTTCTATTTCTTGCCTATTTAGAAGTATGTTTCGACCATTTTTGCATCAGATAAAAAAACATATAAGTTCTTTTAGTATTACTGCAATCATACTTTCATATAAAATTACTTTTTTCGCATCAGACCAAACTCGGTGTTTTTCAGCATTATTATCATCCTATATTATACATTCTTGATGGTTTTGAAAAAGTTCGCTTCAATTTCTCATTTATTTTTAAAAGTTCATTGTTATTTCTTGTTGCTTTTAGAAATAAGTTTTAGACTATTTTTTGTATCAGACCAAATTTGAAGGTTATTTTTGTATTATTACCATCGTATATGTTTCATTTCATTTTTATTATTTGAATAAAGTTTTTGTAGTTCAAAACCGATACGAATATAAGAATATTGACTATATATTAACCGATTCTCTATAATGTATAATTAAAAATCAAGACAGTATAATCATAATTTATTGATGTTAGTTAAAATGTAATTTATTTGACGATGAGGTTAGTTTTTGGTTATTTATTTGGGAAGTATAATATGTATTCTGCATTACAAGTGCCTATCTTTCGAATTTAGCATTTGTTACTTTAAAATTTTATTTTGGCTTGACATAGGCATGATCATCCCATACTTAATACTCTGCTCTTCTTGCACCTTTACTACCTGTTGACTTGCATTCATTAAATCAAGATTTAACATTTTTTTTAAAACAAATATAGACAAGAAACTATTAAACTCAATGGATATGTTAAAAGAGATGAGACTTGCCTTTTGTGACATCAGTAATACCAAATTGGACCATTTTCTACAAAATAATATTAGAATCAAAGAAAACCTGATTGCCTAAATATCTAATATCATTATTTAAGTCATAACCTGTTATATGCCGACAAAATTGAAAATTTCTGTCAAAACTCTATTACATGTCATCAAAGTTGAAAAAATATCCTTTAAAGTTAGAGGAGGGTATTAATATAAAAAAAGCGTCTTTCACTTATTGTTGGATTTTTTGATGATAGGAACAATTATCAGTCAAAACATAATCCGTAAAAACCATCATAGCCAAATCATAGATTGCTTAATCAACAAAATAAAATACCACAGTCGTAGATGGTAATCCAGTTAGAGCATCTTTTTCTTAAAGACCAAGAAATATTAGAATCTTATCACGTTGATTAAAGTCATAACAAAGTGCAATATATTGAATCAATAGTTTACAATAAATATAAAAAATGAAGCCCAATCAGAGATAGAAAAACTTGAGGACGAGACAAGAAAAAAACACGTAACACTACAAATTTGCAAACATTAAAAAACACATGATGCTAAAAATCTAGAAAAAAAAATAAAAGCAAAATCTATACCTGGTTGTGAGATGAGCGTAGAGAACTCGTGTCAGATTCTTTGAAACATTTCGTCAAACACCTAAGGTGTTTGTTCTAATAACCCATCTTTTGAATGTAACATGGAAAAAAATCCAATGTTACAGGAAAGTATAGGAAATGAACTAAACTAACATGTATTTAGATTATGCAAATTATTTCGAACAATCTTCCTTAAAAAATATACTTATTGTTGTTTCATACTTACATACAAAGTTTAATAAAAAAAATGTTAATTGTAATTATGCAATTTGATTCTACCATATAAATACAACCACATATAAAATTTAAGAATCAAATAAAAACTTTGTCTATAATACCGTAAATCTGATATTCAAAGAAATAAGATCATTCCTAATTTAGATTCTAACTTCTTAGCCTACTTTTGATATGGTTCATGTATTAATATTTAGAGAAACCGGTAGGCAAGGATGTTGATATTAAGTGTGGTATATTGTTGTTACCGATCAAAAAACTAAGTTGTAGTTTACATTAAAAGTTCTTTTTTCATGGTAAGTATGTTGCTATAATTTATAAAAAAAAATCACATAGCTATTTCAGTTTATAGAGGTTTTTGAGGATCGAGTCCAAGTTAATAGGTTAAGAATTTAATATGAAAAACTGTACATTGTTGTTATGTTTGACTTAATCTAGACTGAATGATGTAATATGTTAAGCCAAAAAAAATCTTATGTAATGTTTTATGAGATTTCAAAAATAGAAAAATAGTAATTTTGTTAGTCATAGAAAACAATCTTTGAAATGTTGTATTTACTATACAGAAACATATACAAATTAGAATAGTTATAGTTTAATCCTTTATGGATTAAATAGTTTATAAAATCCATCCCATTAATAGTGAATAAAGATAAATTAAACGACATTTACAACACGAAAAAATCACAACATATTACTATTAAAAATGGTATAACAATGTACTTTAAACATACATTCCTAAGAATAGTATAATATGAAATTATTATATTCGACAATAAATTCAGAAACAATAGCCAAGTTGAGATAATCAAACAAACATAAATAGTAGCAACAACTGATTTGATCCATTTTTAAATTAAATTACCGATTTACCCTTCTGATGAACATAGTCTATACTAAATTAATGATTTAACCTTCGGATAAAAAATGAAAGTATCATGCTAAAAGAATCATTTTAGTATACGTGTCATCTCAATATCTATCGTTGAGCTGTATTTCCATCCCAATGCTTTTATAGTTTCCTAAATCGAATTACCCATTTGCCCTTACGTTTCCTTACTTAAAGGTTTCCTGCATCTAATTTGCTATCAAATTAAAATAAATCACATAAATTTATGAGTTTATTGATATCTTCAAAAGGTAAATTCGAATCTTCATTCTTTATTCTATCACAATTAAAATTGCATTTCTGCCCCTAAACCTTCAAATCATACTTGAAATTTAAAGAAAATTCATCCAACAATATCAATAACCTTTAATTAAACGAAAGAAGGTACTGACCTTCTAGTACACAACAACGAAGGTTTGAAGCAGATAATGATGATGGAAGTTATAAACAATAAAAATGATGTTGTGGGAGAAGGTTTGAAGCAAAACAATGATTGAAAATAAGTGTGAGCCACAGAATTAAGGATGAATCGTATATGTATGTCATAATTTGAATCTGATTTTTGGTATTAATGGTTTCCTAATAAAAATGGATTTTATATTAACTAGAAAAGGACACACGAATTCGTCGTTTTTGGACTATGTCATAGGAGTTAAATATCGGCAAAACTTTAAAAGATGTATTGAAAGTCTAAATCGCCACAAATAAGGGAGAAAACCGAAAGCCCCTAAAATTATATGTCAAAACTGTACAACAAAAAGAAAGAACATTGATGGAGAAAAACCAAAAATGTTGTGGCTTTAATATGAAAATTGCCAAAGTTGGAAAAATATGGTGGCAAAAGTCTAAAGGATGTTTTTTGTGTTTTTTATGTCAAAATGTAAAAGTTTTGACTGCAATGTTGAAAAGTGTCAAAATCATTAAAAAATTATGGCAAAAATATCAAAATATAAAAGATTTGATTGCAATGACGAAAAGTGTCAAAGTCACTAATGATTTGTGGAAAAAATCTAAAGGCACAAAAACTTAATCAAAACTTAAAAATGTAAAGTTTTCACTTCTGAGGACTAGAAATGTCAAATTCATCAAACATTTGTGGCAAAAACTTAAAGCAAAAAAGATTATTATTCATAAGCTCCGTTGGATTTAATATATATATATATATATATATATATATATATATATATATATATATATATATATATATATATATATATATATATATACTAGGTGTGACACCCATGTATTACATGGGTTTATTTAGAAAAAATTAAATATGAAATTTTAACAATTAGAAAAAGTTTGAATTTATAAGAAAAATGAGAAAAAAATTTGAATTATTAAAATTAATGAGGTTTTAATGTATTGAATACATTACTTATATAAACCTTTTTAATAAATATCTTACATATATATTACCTTACATATTAAATGAAGAATTTTAATTTAATAAAATAAAAAATACAATAAAATGACAAGTGGAAAATAGAAAATTCATAAATTTTAGAAAATGACATGTGTCCAAATGAAGAAAAAGAGGACATGTGGCAAAAAGTTCTTTATTTATTGGGGAGGATTTGAAAAGTTTGAATTTATAAGAAAAATTAGAAAAATTTTGAATTATTAAAATTAATAAGGTTTTAATATATTGAATACATTACATATATAAACTTTTTTTAATAAATACCTTATATATATTATCTTACATATTAAATGAGGAATTTTAATTTAATCAAATGAAAAATACAATAAAATGACAAGTGGAAAATAAAAAATTCAAAATTTATATAAAATGACATGTGTCCAAATGAAGGAGAAGATGACATGTGGTAAAAAGTTCTTTATTTATTAGAGAGAATACATTGGTTTATTTAGAAAAAATTAAATATGAAATTTTAACAATTTGAAAAGTTTGAATTTATAAGAAAAATGAGAAAAATTTTGAATTATTAAAGTTAATGATGTTTTAATGTATTGAATACATTACATATATAAACCATTTTTAATAAATACCTTATATATATATATATATATATATATATATATATATATATATATATTACCTTACAATTTACATATTATATCAAGAATTTTAATTTAATAAAATGAAAAATACAATAAAATGACAAGTGGAAAATAGAAAATTCAAAAATTCTAGAAAATGACATGTGTCCAAATGAAGGAGAAGATGACATGTGGCAAAAAGTTCTTTATTTATTAGGGGGATAATGGTTTATTAATATAAACAAATTTATATTAATGGTTGATAGTTAATGCATTAATTGAAATGTTTTTTTGTAATATGTTTTTAATGTTGACCATTTTAAATCCTTTATAACCGGAAAATTCAGGATTTAAAATATAGGAAATTTTTATTAGAATTAAATACATTACATTTCAATGGATTTAAGTTAATTTTGTTTGACAATTAGAAAACTTTTATTGGAATTAAATACATTTCATTTGGAGAAACTGATATCATCAGTTTGATCTAAGGGTGGAAAACATAGGATTGAAATACAATCAATGACCCAAATTGTTTTAATATATATTTAAGATAACAAAATTATTGATATGTTTATTTAATGAATTTTTTAAAAAAGCAAAAATTGAATAAGTTTGAATTTTGAAGCCAAAAACTATAAATAAGAGAGTTAAATTATGAACAATATTAATTAGGGTAAATGGTGGCATAGATCATCGAAAGTTGGAGATGTTTGCTTCAGTTTGTAGAGATTTGTGTGAAGCCAAAACACATGTGTGATCATTTGAGATGCAAGGAAGAGGCAATACGTAAATTCTAAGAATACATGAGCAAAAAGGAACCAACTTATGGTGCTACATTCTGTTATGAACACACAAAACATCAATTGAAGCACATCCATTGACATGAGGACGAAGAGGATTAGGGAATTATGGTTTAAGAGAAAAAAATAAAGGAGAAAGATGGGGCGGCTATTCATTTTTTGACAAGATTTATGGAGAAACCGATACCTAGTATATAAATAGAATGATATGCTCCATTAATAACATAATTGCTGATTTTTAAGATTATATAATTAAATATAATTATGCTCGAATTGTGAAATATATTTTAGAAAGTATGATAGATTCTATAATTAAAGATTTTATAATTAAATGTAATTGTGATTGAAATGTAATTGCTAAATTTAAAGATTTTATAATTAAAATTTTGAATTTTATTTGGAGAAGGTAATGTCAGCAATTTGATCTAATGATGGAAATCATATGATCGAAATACAATTAATGGTCATGATTGCTTCATTGGTGAAGATATGTTTTTTCATAATCAATCTTAATAAATAAAGATCATTTTTTGTTAAATGTTATTGTTTTGTTTAATCAGACATGTGTTATTTTTTGGGAGGGACTGGTTCCACAATGGCTATGAGATGGGGTGAAGTTCGTTCTTTGAGTTAAAGATGTTTCTTTTAAATTTCAAATTAAGCGAATTAATTGGAAAGTTAAATGTAAAATAAGAACAAATAGATTAAAAAAGGAAATCAATTATGACAAAGTCAAATTTGCGGCAGAACATAATATAGATATGGATGCATTATTTAATTGTATTTTCAGCTTAAATATTTATACAACTTAAAATATAATATTACTATATTATTGATTTCTTTTGTACTTTAAGCATAAATATTTTTACGTCTTAAATCTGTTTTTAAAAAATAATATATATATATTGTAGAACAAAAGTGGGCGTTTTTTTTTCCTGAATAACAATTATAAATATAAACATAATGCAACTCTACGTTTGTGAGTGACATTCAGTGTGTCTGTATTTGTGAGTGAGATGATTAGAATAATGTAGTGAATTTCAAGTTTAATCTTTCAATTACGAATAAACGGTCACTTTCACTCATTCTATTTTGTAAATGATGTTTTTCATTCGTTTACTTTTAAAACATCATTTTCATACTCTTTACCTTCAATTTTAAAAAACGTCTGTGTTCGTCTTCATAATATATATATATATATATATATATATATATATATATATATATATATATATATATATATATATATATATATATATATAATGTGACTTTCCCTCATCTACTTTGTAAAATGTTTTCTAATTGTTAAAATATCACTTTCACCTCCATCAACTTTGAATCATGTAAAATGTCATTCTTACAATCTCTATTTTCTAAACTTTAGAGTTTATCTCTTGTAGCATATATATAATTTTCTTTTATTTAAATACTTTCATTCGTTAATTTAAAAAAAATTAATTTTTTTATTTGTTTTTTTTATGTATGTGTCGATATAAATTGAAGATGGTCAACGTTTAGACGTATTCAAATTCGAGTTTTCTACGTATCGATTTATTTTTTTATTTTTATGTTTTTATGATTATTTTTTGTGCTTATCATTTGAACTTTCGTTCGTCAATTAAAAAAAAATCTTACTTACATATTGTTTTTATATACGTATCAATATAAATTCGAGTTTATTTACGCTTTGACATAAACTTTATGTAAGTCTCTTTTTATTTGTCTATGTGACTTTCAATATAATTGTTACATGTTTGCTAAATACTTCGTTTATCTTCAACATATGTAACCCATCATTTCTCAAATACATTGTAAGCACACCAACATGCCGCCGGACAAATTACCTTATATGTATGACAATGTAAAAAATTGTGATATACTATGCTGGTTTGATCAATTTTCACTCCTAATACTCAACAAAAACATTTAAAAACTCACAATAGACTGAATTACTAGTTAGTAAACACTAAACAAACAAATATGAAATTTGGAGCCCACGTCAAGGGGGTGAAATAAAACATTCTAAATCAAAGCCCGTGAAGGACATTCTGGCCCAATATTATTTTTGGATTTTTCTTTAATTTCCAAATTATAACAATCGTAAAACTCTGTTTTGTGCATCCAAATAAACATTTCCATCACTGAGTTTACTAGCATATTGTAGAAAAAAGAAGTATTTCAACGTCAGAAAATCCTAAACCCATTTCCAATGAGCACAACAATATGTAAATCTTGACATGCTCTCTCTGTTTACAAAACCTATACTATAACACAAGTTTGAACTCCATCTTACTTCTATCTACTTTTTTCCGAGCTTGACGGATTACATAGTGTTCTATTATGGTGTAAGCAAATACATATGGCAGGGGTATCATGGAACAAAAAATATTCTGTTACATAAAACCAACAACTAATAACACTTCTAAACAATTTCATACAAAAAGAGAGTAAAATGTAAATTACATTTTTAGTACCTAATTATAGCTAAATTTTCTAATTTGGTCCCAAAAAGCTTTCTTTGGCAATTCTAGTCCTTATTTGAGGTTTTTGTAGTGATTGTGGTCCATGTTCCAAATAAAACAACGTTTTTTAGTCCTTGGGTATAGCTAGTTTTTGCAATTTTGGTTCTAAATATATAACCATTTTACTAGGATCAGGGACTAAGTCGTTACCGGAAACTTCAACCAAGGACCAAATTTGCAAGATAATATTTTGGGACCAAAATTGCAAGAGACACATATACTTGGAGAATAAAACTGTAATTTACTCTTTAAATTGAAACCCAACAAAAAACACCCAAATAACTATACTGGAATCTCAAAGATCTGTTGTAAAATGTGGCAAAAGTTTCACTTATATGAGAATTCTTGTTCGTTGTTAGTTTCAAATAACATAAAATGAAGATGACATGTTTTGAAATGGCTATCCCACTATTATATCTCATTAAGCCCATAGTCAACGTCAAAGTCATTTGTGTTGCAACACAACTGCTATAGACCGACTAGAAATAACCCTTTCAATAACAAGAGAGATACCAAAAACTTTATGTAGATTGAATTCAAGCTAATCACATTTAAAAAGAAAAAAAAATGTCGATCCATATTACTCCCAACTATAAATAAGAAACCTTGCAACAACCTTAACAACATAAATGCCAAGGATACCCTTCCACTTAAAAGATTGCAATCTAATTAGTTCCCCCAAAAACAATGTTGATATCCAAGTGCTCGTTCGAGCTGAAAAATATGGAATTCTGTATGAATGTGTGTGGTGTCTGGGTGATTGGAGGGATTTGGGCCCGGTCCTGGCCCAAAACCGCTTTAACAAAGACTGGCTCATCGGTTATTGAAGATATGGTCGTGGTCCTATTCAACGTGGCAGGTTAGCCAATTTTAAAAAGGATCGGCTAACTAATTCTGTCCGGCCCAAAACCCAAAATTGGTTGAAAAAACCCAATTTTATAGCAATTTTTTTGTCTATTAGTGAAATTTCTTAAGCAAATGGCTATATAGCAGTTTAAGGCCATTTTCGGAAAATATTTGAGCGTGTAACTACTTTGATGTGTATAAGTGAGTGTGGATTGTTTACATGAATCACAATATAAAAAAAAACGTTCTATAAGTTCGTATTTAGCGCAAATTATATGTTCTCGAATTGTCAACTTCAGCCAGGATTTAGTTCTTGAATAGATAGACATTTTTCTTGTATATATTATGACTACTATACATAAATTACTATAATGCTAATTATATATAAGTATAACGGATTAAAATGGTATAGTGAATCTAGGCTATTATCATACTGTGAGTTTAAAATTGAGACTATTGAAAGATAGGATGTTGGGTTTTGTATGCTACATGTAGAAGAAAGGATCAAAGCAACTAAGGAACCCATGCTAAGACTGTTAGATTATTACTGATTTGGTTTATGCTTATTTAAATTTCGAGCATACATACATATTAGTATGGTTGGTGTGATGGAAATACATTCTCTCATCCTCTCTAATAAATGAAGGTTTTTTTTTTTTTTTTTTTTTTTTTTTTTTTTTTTGCAATTTATCACACTCTCATGCATCACGTCTCATTTTGTCATAATTTTGATATATTTATTTTACAATTGTCATTTACTTCATTTATCATTATTGAATATATACCATTAATTTAGTTTCTATAAATTAAACATACCATAATAACTATATTAATTTTAAATTTCAAACTTCAATTTCAATTTTAAATAAATTTACAATTGAAACTTTCGTATTTAAAATTTTGTTATAATTAACACATTTAATACATGGGCCTGACAATTAAACACATAATTTTAATTTAATTTTTTCATTGTTTTTTTAATTTATACTTATTTCAAATTTCAAATTCAAATAAAACTTGTTGTTTAATTATTTGTATTTAACATTTTGTTTTAATCAACCCGTATATTATACAGATATCACAACTAGTTATTCTAATATTCTTACCATTTTTTTGCGGATTTAATTAGTAACTAAAATATTATAAATTTAGTTAATTCTAAATTCTTAGTTTTCTGGACATTCAAGTATAAACCTTATTTCAAAATAGTCTACGCCAACCAAATAAATTCAATACATATAATAAACAAATATTGCGGTTATTTCGGTTTTTTTGATGCAGTTATTTCGGTTTTTTTGGTGCGGTTATACAGATTAAAACCAAAGCATTATTGTTTTTAGGATCGGGATCTGTTATTCATTCAATGGAAACTCTTTGGTGCAGTTATACAGATTAAAACCAAACCGCACCGAAATTTGCAGTTTCTTAAAAATATAAAACCGCACCGTCGGTTTTATGTTCAGTTTTGGTTTTTTGGTTATTTTGCGGTTTTTCGGTTTTCTGTTCGGTTTTTGCTTACCCCTAAATTATTATCCTTAGTAGTTAAACAATTTTACCTATGACTACTAAATAAACAAATACAAAGCTAGGTCGAATTTATGGAGTACAATGACACAACTAATCAAAAACAAAATTAATAAAATATCCTAGAGAATTGTCTCACGTACTTTTCCACTAGGAATTGAAATATACTTGTTCATGGCGTCAAAATTCTAATAAACAGTATTAGCTGATAACTTAGAATTAACTATCATCACAGTGAGAGCGAATAATAAGTTTCTTAAGTTTTTTCTTTTTGGTCTTGTAACGATATATACATGATTGCAGTAAAAACTTATGTATCTCACATAAACTGCAAGCAAGAAACAAGAGCAATGCAAATTGAACAAAGATTAAATTGTTCAAGAAAGGAAAGCAAACAAACGAAAATATTTAAGGTGGAGCATGTTTGTTATACCTTTTCCTTCTAAAAACCCTCTTGATCTTACATAAAACATAATTCACACATTTTTCATTCATTAGTCATTTTAGTCATTACATTTTTTTTTGTTGAGAAAAAAAGTAGCAAAAGGAAAAGGACGACTTAGAGTTTCAGAAACTACTAGCCCATGGCATACTTTTGTGTCCAGCTTCGTGCAGTTGTCTCATACTTGCTCCTATCCGTCTTATACATGTGAGCAATCTCAGGCACAAGAGGGTCATCAGGGTTGGGGTCCGTCAACAACGAGCAAATCGACAATAAAACCTAATTTCATAAAAATGACCATTTTACCCCTCAACAAACAATTTTCACAGGATTCATCTGAATACATTAAGTCTAAAGTACCAACCTTGGAAATGGTTAAAGCTGGGCTCCACTGTTCCTTCAAAATATCAAGACAAATGCTGCCATTGCTGTTGATGTTTGGATGGAAAACCTTTGTCCTGAAAGCCACCTATAAAAGAGATGTAGACAAAGCATGATTGATGCCCAAAAAAAAAATTATGAATTCTTGAGAATAGAAGGTTATAATACCTTAGGTGGCTTAAATGGATAATCCGGAGGGAAATGGATAGTAACTAGAAAAACTCCACCAGCATAAGGGCTGTCAGGTGGCCCCATGATTGTAGCTTGCCAGTGAAACATGTCTTCTGCCACTGGGCCTAAAATCACACTTACAGAAGAGAGGATAAACCAAATGAACTATGAAGAACTGAATTTTATCAAATTAGCTTACTATCAACATGTTAAATGGAAACACAAGTATAAACATTAGATCATTGATGAGGTGAGCAGTGAACACAGCAAATCATCAAGAAACTCACAAAGCCATGGAATGCCCAAATAATCACATGTCAGCAGCTATACTAAGAAATCTTTTGCCTACTTACACAAACAAGTATTTTTTTTCGAGAGATAAGATCATCTTCTCAGCAATTACCACACAACCACAAGCAAAATCCAACAATCCCAAAGTTTAGCAACAACAACAAATCAAACCTAGGTTACATATATAAAACATTGATTCAACACACAACAAGACTAATTTGAGCAACAATATACAAAGATCAAACACCATAACTAGTAACAATCACCAAAAAACAGGATCTAAACGATGGATGTGGATACGATACCTGCGCTGCAAGAGGTCGGAGGATCTTTCTGAAGATCCTTGAGTTCTTTCAAGATCCGCTTCGAAGCCATCACTCAAACACCACCCCAAGAGATCCTAGGATTTTCCGCAAACAAGAACCCTAAGTTAATCTTAGACTCAACTCAAAGGAGCAACACATAAACATATCCATATACATACATACATACATACATAAATAATATCTTTGCATATGTAGATTTAAGAGACGATTTAGAAAAAAACGGGTGATTACCTCGTAGATCCTCTCGCCTCTGAAAATTAGTCGTCGTATTTTTTTTTCTTCTTTGTGAAAAATCGGAGGAAAATACGGAACTCGGAGAAAAGCCCCTTTTATAGATTATTCTCTCTTCTATCATTGTTCTTATCCCCCCTCCACCAGAACCGGCTTAGGAATGTTAAAAATCCCGGTGGTACCCCGATACTGTACGGGACTAATTTTTAAAAAATTCGGGAGCGGGGACGATATTAACTCCCGTTTATTTTCGGAACCGGGAGCGGGAGTGAGTATTACCGTCACGTACTCCCGCGGGCCCGTTTATATTTAAATAAAAAATATATATATTTAATTTAAAATAAGAAATTTTGGCAATTAGGGCTTGAGTGCTTGAGCTTGACCGCAGAGGCGCAGACCCCTTGACACGGCTTGAACTTTTATGTGTTCCAACTTCCAACTTCTATCAATACACAACACAATACTCAATTACAGAATTACTCCATAACTCGATTAGACGATTACTCCTTATACGAATGAAGAATTGAAGTCTGAAGAGTGAAGTTGTGATCGAGTTCCGACCGAGAGCGACAATCCGAGTTCCGACTTCCGACCGACGAATAAAGAATTGAAATCGGAAGAGTGAAGACGAGGCAGCGATTAGCGAACAAGGTAGTGTGTCCTTTCTTCCCGACTCCCGTAGGCAACGAACGAGGCAGCATCGCAGGCTTGCAGCGACCCTCTTTTGCATTCCATTTTCTACGCACGGTAATGTTTACCCTTCTGCATTCCAGTTTCTCAATCTCAAGTTTAACTCTGTTAAAGATCAATTGACTATTTGATAAATAACTCACAAATGTCTCAAGTTCTGCATTCCAGTTTCTCAATCTCATGCATTCCGGTTTCTCAATCTCAAGTTCAAAAACCTGTATGACTGTATCCAGTATCTGAACCTTAGGGCTTAGGGCAGAAAAAATATGCTTGCAAAGTTGCACTGTTGGTTTAATCCAGATTAAACCACTACCTTAGGGGCTGAAACCGGAGATTTGAAATTGGTTCCAATGATTTTAAGTTATTCATCTTCAAATTTCTGATACAAAAAATTATTCTTACATTAATGACTAAATAATTATTTAAATAAATAAATGTTTATACGAGAAATATATAAAATTGCCCCTGTGATTATGATGAGATTTGCATGCTCCACATAACATGTTTGGAAACATATTTCCTTCTGTTTGTGAACCATGTTTTGACTTTTTGAGATCAAATGCAATGGAGTTTATTTATATAGTAATATGAAGTGCATAACTCCACAAGACGATGTTTGTGAGTGAAACTTGATTAATTATATACGCTATTATATACACTATAAAAAAAAACTTGTGTGAAATTAATAGCTGCTGTCAAATTACTAAATGTCTCCATACATGTATTTTTTAGCTAGATAAGTCATATACATGATTTCTCACCGATTGTTTGTGTAAATCATTTTCAGATTTTTGTAATCATGTCTTCAGCAGAACCGAATCAACCCAATGATTCAAACACGGTTAATGATACTGCCAATTCTGCAGTTAACTGTAACGAGAAACAAATTAAATTCACATCTCCAATGTGACGTCATTTCACTTATGAAGAAGTTAATGGAACCAAAAAGGCTGTTTGTAAGTATTGTAGAAAGGAAATTACTTATGCAACCAAAAATGGAACCAAAGGGATGCATTCTCACCATAAGTCATGCAAAATACGAATTGGACAAAAGAAAATTAATGATTTTCAGAGTCAGTTAACCGGAAAAAGATCTAAGACGGATGAAAGTGGGGGATCAATTTTAGCAACACATCGGTTTAATTATGACGATTCGCGAACCGATCTTGGTAAAATGATCACAAAACATGATTACCCACTTAGAATTGTTGAACACGAAGGCTTTAGAGATTTTTGTCAGGGACTTTGTAAGGTCAAACCTTGAAATACGATGATGTTTGAAATTAATCTTTCAGCATCAGCGTATATCTCAGCATTAGCATCAACATTTCAATAGCTCAGTGTATATAGCTTTATTCAGTGCATTGTAACAGATCTTGTATTTATCTTGTTTCCATAGTTAGCGTATATTAGTTTGCTTTATATCCCTGATTTGTAGGGATTGTCTAGAATAGTATTATATATTGTTCTGTATCGGTTTGTGTAGTTCCGACGCCTTTTACAAACCCTAATAGCCGCTTTGTGCAAACGATAATCTCTTGGTGAGATTATCATTCTTAGTGAAAGTTTTTCTTCGTGAAACCTTATTGTTCTTATTTACAGTCATTGTTTGATAAATAGATTGGTCTAAAGTCTTTTCAATTGGTATCAGAGCAAGTTTCTTTTATCAAACAAATGGCTTCATCTTCTTCTTCGTCAAACTCATCAAATCATCCTTCCGCTAAAATTCCTCCTTTTGATGAAACAAATTTTGCTATGTGGAAAATAAAGGCTCTATATCCTTTAGAGTCAGTAGATGAAGACATGTTGGACATCGTCGAAAAGGGTCCATATGTTCCGATGTATCAGCCTCTGAAAAACAACGTTCCTGATGGTGCTATGAAGAAAACACCTAGAGAAAACTGGACAGCAGATGACAAAAGAAAAAATGGTCTAGATGTTCGTGCTCGGGCTGCAATCAGTTACGCTTTGCCATACAATATCTTTGGACTGGTCCAGAATTGCATCTCAGCAAAGGAGATGATAGATACACTGACTGTATCTTTTGAAGGCACTGAAGAAGTCAAGGCCACTCAAATAAATGATCTAAACCGAAGGTATGAACATTTTTTTGCAAAGAAAGGTGAAACTCTGACTCAAACCTTTAATAGGTTTAATACTCTTGTTAATGATTTGCGGAGACTAGATCAGTTGAAGCATCGAACTGTTCTAGTGTAGAAGTTTTTGGACTCTCTGGGTGCAGGTTGGGAGAACCATGTTGATGTGCTGAAAAATAGTGAGAAGATCAAAACTATGGACTTACAAAGTCTCTATGGAAACCTACGTTACTATGAGGAATCCAAACTTCAGAGAGAGGAACTGATGAAGGATTCTCAGCGTGAATCATCTGTAGCTTTATTCTCAAACAAAAAGCAAATGTCAGAGTCAGACACTGAAAATCATTCAGACACTGATTCATCTAAAAGTGACACTGATGATCTCGAAAAGGTTGTGGCTAGTGCGGCCTTGATTGTAAAGACTTTTGAGAAATCAGGCCGAAACTTCTCAAAGTTTCAGAAGAAGATGGGTAGAAAATTTTCAAAAAGATCAGACGCTGATAAAAAGCATGGTACTGATAAGAAAGGGAAAGCCCAGTGCTTTAACTGTGGGAGCACTAATCATTTTGCAAAAGAATGCAAATAAAGAATCCAAAGCTCGGATGAATACTGGAAGCAGAAGTACAACAAGCTGGTTGAGAAACTGAAAGTAGAGAACTTGGATCATAAAGTTCTTGTTGCTGAAGAAGAAAAATGGAAGACTGATGAGGAGTCATCAGATGATGAAGTTAAGTGTCTGATGGTCAAGATAGAAGACACTGATAATTGTGAAAACAGCATAAGTACATTTGATGCTGACATGTCTGATGCAGTTGAAAATTCCAGGAAGCACAACACTGACTCTCCTTCAATGTATCAGGTTAAAAACTTTGTTTCCTACTCAATGAATGAAAAAATCAAAATGTTTGAGTATTTGGGTGTCCTTAATTCTAAGAAGAATCAAACAATAAGGGATTTGCAAAATCAACTTGATCTTCTTGAAACTGAAATATCCATGAAAAATAACATTATTGATTCCACTCAGGAAAACCTTAGAATCACTAGTTTGTCAAACTCATTTTTGTCTGTTGAAATTGATAATGTTAAAGATCTGTTGATCAAAGAACAAACTGTGCTCCAAATTTGGGCAAAATCTCACAAAAATGCTAATTATATTATTTCTGCTCAAATTCCACATTCATGTGAAAAAATTCTTGGGGGTAATTTTGTAGAAGCTGAAAAAGTTTTTAAATCACAAGAAAAAGAATCTGAATTTTATTCCATGAATGAAGTGAAAAACAATTTCAAAAACAAGTTTGTCAGTAACTCTTTTATTAATCAGAGTCTAATTGATGAATACTGTGTTACTAACTCTAATGGTGTCACTGAGTGCGATGTTGAAATTACCGGAATTGATCCAACCTCTTACCCTGCACATCTTGTGAGACCAACTCCTCTCTCTGAGAATATTATTGCCTTCCCTATCTCAAATGGAGTGTTTCACGCTGTTCATGAACAACTTAAACATTTTCCTGATTGCAATGCTTCTGTGAACATGTCCAAATCAGATACTGATGTCAGCTCCACATCTGTCACTGATCATATTTTATCTGCCACTGAATTTAGTTGTGATTCAATGATAAACAAAGGGACTCAAAGTTCACTTGGTGAATCTTACAAGTCTAAATGTGTTAAGTCTATAAATATGCTCACCAAGAAGAACTTTGGTACTAGAGTTTGTTACAGATGTGGTGATACCTCTCATAAGATCAGTGAATGCTCATTTGATGAAACATCTTTAAGAGCTGATAACATTAAAGTTAGAAATGAAAAATGGACTCTTAAGTCAAATTCTTTAAAATGTCTTCCTAAAGAGTGTTATAACTTATTATCAAATAACTTTGTGAATGACCCATCTTCGAATGGGTCAGTATGTTCTAACTAGTTTCTCAGCACTGCAGGGTCAGGAACATCTTTGGTACTTAGATAGTGGATGCTCAAGACATATAACAGGATCCAAGTCTCTCCTGGAAGATTATGTAAAGAAAACTGGTCCTGCAGTAACATACGAAGACAATGGAAAGGGATTCACAAAAGGATATGGAAATATCAAGTGCAATAACGTGGTCTTTCAAAACGTTTCATATGTAAAGGGTCTCAAACACAATCTTATCTCCATCAGCCAATTGTGTGATGCTGACTATGAAGTTCACTTTACAAAGAAGGAAGGAAGAGTTGTCAACACTAACAAGAACATCGTACTTTCAGCAAGTAGAAAAGATGATATATATGTTCTTGATATGTTCTCAAGTGACAAGGCGCTGATGCAATGTTTCTTTACAAAGTCTCAAACCAATCTCAGCTGGATTTGGCATAAAAGGTTCTCTCATTTGAACTTTAAGAATCTATCCAAAATATCCAATCAAGATCTAGTTAGAGGTCTCCCAAAATTCAGTGTTGTAAAAGACAAGATGTGCTCAGCGTGTGAACAAGGAAAACAAACCAAGTCATCATTCAAACCCAAGTCATGTTCTAGCATATCTGTTCCTCTTCATTTACTACACATGGACTTGTTTGGACCTATTCATGTTCGTTCTCAAGGAGGAAATAAGTATACTCTAGTGGTTGTGGATGAGTTCACTCGATTTACATGGGTGGTTTTCCTGAAGAAGAAGAGTCATGCTGCACAGGAAATTATCTCACTGATTCGTAAAAATGAGACACTAACGGGTCTCAAAGTTAAGAAGCTAAGAAGTGATCATGGCACTGAGTTCCAGAATTCAACTCTTGAAGAATTTTGTGATCATAAAGGCATTGGGCAAAACTTCTCAGCTCCTCGTACTCCTCAACAAAATGGAGTTGCTGAACGAAGAAATAGAACACTGATTGAGGCAGGAAGAACCTTAATGATTCATGCTGGTCTTCCTATGTCATTTTGGGCTGAAGCTGTTAATACAGCATGCTATACTCAGAATCAATCTCTAATTCACAGGATTCACAAGAAGACACCATATGAAATGCTGAAAGGTCGAAAGCCAGACGTATCCTTCTTTCACGTGTTCGGATGTATTTGTTATATTCTTAATCAGCGTGACCCAAGATCAAAATTTGAGCCTAAGGCTGACAAAGGTATTTTTTTTGGGTACTCATCTATTTCAAAGGCTTTTCGTGTCTTTCATGTGAACAGGCAGTTCATTGAAGAATCCATTCATGTGAAGTTTGATGAGGAATCATACACTGATGAAAAGGTCACTCATTCTCCCTCTATTTTTGAAGAGCTTCTCTCTTGCCCATATGATGAAATACCTCATGCTGAAGATGAAGCTACCATTTCTGACTCTATCATCCCAGTTCCAAGTTCCTTGAATAAAGATACTGCAGTTAGATCATCAACTAATTCGTCAGATGCTGATGAAACCCTTGAAGCTGAAGATTCTTGTGACATCCCCAAAATCACGGCCAGAAAAGACCGATTTGTTTATGCTTTATAAAAAAATCAGAGTACTTCTTTAATAAAAGTGTCGCGGAATTTGTCCCCAGAAAAACATGATAAATACGTTATTAAAACATTTTCGAAGAAACGTATTTTATTCATTTTAAAACGTTTGGGATGTCATCGTCAATACAGGAACATAAGCATAAACAGAACTTACATTCATTTACACTAATGATTTACATCTCCTTTATTCTCTCAGTGAATTATGTCTTCGTATTGATACCTGTGATACAAAGAAAACTGAGTGGGTCAGGCTTGGGAGCCTGGTGAGCATATAGGGTTTTCAACCCACAATAATACATTTATTATATTCAATTACCAACAATTGACCCAAATACCCATCCCCATTATCTTCTTTAAGGTTTTACCCTAAGAATCGATTATACTTTCTTTATTCATTCCTAAGGGTTTACCTGAGGAACTGGCTCACAGTCCATTTGCTACCACGGTTCATACAATAGGTACTACGTCGCATAGTCACCAGGGTTCGTACAATTGGCACTACGTCTCATAGTCACCAGGGCTTACACAATAGGCACTACGTCTCATAGTCACCTGGGTTCATACAATTGGCACTACGTCTCATAGTCACCAGGACTTACACAATAGGCACTACGTCTCATAGTCACCTGGGTTCATACAATTGGCACTACGTCTCATAGTCACCAGGGCTCACACAATAGGTACTACGTCTCATAGTCACATGGGCTTACACAATAGGCACATCGTCACCAAAGTTTATCAAATAGGCACAAAGTCGCATCGTCACCAACTATTCCATCTACCCATGTTCTACCCAACATTTTTGTAGATATAAATACAAACACAATTTGAATCATTTAACAGCCGTATAAAAACATCAATTCCAAATCCATCTCAAATAGATATATAACACCTAGCACGTATTTCATAGCTAATACTTTATATTTATGTATTAGAAGAAAGTGCTCTGCACTCACGCATATAAACAACAATATATATATATGTGTACACATAACACGTATTTTATGAAATACTTCATATTTATGTGTAAGATGAAAGTGACTATACACTCACTTGCTCAGAAGATGATCCGACAGCACTACGGCTTGCAGATGTAGCGCCTCTCCGCAGATCTGGAAGATCTTCACAAAAACCGGGCTCCTCGCGGGCAGGGCTTCGGCTCGGGAATAACGCTCTTCGGGATTCTCGGGGCTTCGGATCTCGCTTCGGGGCTCGGGAATATTACCGGGGCTTCGGGGTGCAAACGACACGCAAATCGAGGCAAAAGACGAGAGAAGATGAAGAATTTGTAAAAGAAAAGAAGCTGGCCTCGCATCCCCTTTTATAGTTGCTGACCCTCGCACGTACGCGGGGCGTAACTTCGGGGTACGCGGGGCGTACTCCTCGGTGGTCGTCAGCGCTTACGTCATCGGCCAGCATACATCATTGCATACGACTCTCGACTCCGTAGAACTCGAGTGCCCTACGCTGTACGCGGGGCGTACAGCAGTACGCGGTGCGTACTTCGGATGGACCGACTGATCTTCCTTCGGATGATATCGTATGTTAATTAAAAATAAATATTAAATATTTATTAAACTTCAAAAATTCATATCTCCTTCATACGAACTCCGTTTTCGACGTTCTTTATATCCACGCGAAGGTGAGACTACGCTCTACAACTTTCATTTAGACTCTGTCGGCTGATTTTGACTTTTATTTTTGTTAATTATCTTTAGGAGGTCGGGACAGAAAATTTCGTTATAAATTCATAACTTCTTCGTCCGACGTCCATTCTCGCCTAACTTTTCATCGTTTCGCTACTAACAACGAGATCTTCGATTCTCATATAGATTATTTCGGCTAAAAACCGCTCGATCTCAAATCGAGTATTCGGGTTGCATACTGCCACGTCGAAACTTCAGAAAATCATAACTTCCTCATACGAAGTCAGATTTGGGCGTTCCTTTTATGCACGCTCTCAGTTTAACGAAATCTACGACTTTCGTTTAGATCGCTAAGGCTAAATATCGCTCTAACTTGAATTCATATTTTACGTCACTCGGCGTCGTGCCGGTTCTGTCGCGAAACTTCGACAGGTCATAACTTCTTCGTTATAACTCAGATTTTGGCGTTCTTTATATGTACGGAATCCTTGTAACATATACTATAACCTAGTTAAGATTATTCATTCTAAATAATCTTCTATCAGAAAATCATTTTTGACGCTTATCGTCTTTAAATTGACTAGCCCTGATCTACGGGCGTTACAATTATCTCCCCCTTAGGATGATTACGTCCCGGAATCATCAACGAAATAGGGCTTGCATAATGATTCCACACGTTATTTCTTCATCCTTGGTAATCACCGTAACTTCTATGTTTCCTCGAAAGAGTATTTAACTCTATGGCTTTCTTGACCGCAGAAGATGCCTAATCTAGTTTCTGCTTATCGTACTATGTTGTATTTTCAATCGTAACCTTCAAGTTACCAATTAAGTCCTTTATTGTGGACTCCTTCTTCTTCTCAGGATAAATACTTTCATTTATCTATTGTAACAAATCGATGGGTCGTGCTCTACTGACCTCTCATCGCACGATGCAACGCTTAGACTCGGTCTTTAATAAAGTTATATTTCATAAATGGAATATACCTTCCTTCATATTCTAATGTGATATAATCACATTTCAGCATGTAGCCTTTCTACCTGCAAACTTCTTTTATCAACGAGAGCGACACTATCAATCGCATTAACTTCAACCTTCTGACTTAAGTCAGATGTTACATCTAACTTGGTCCTCTAGACCACGTAACATACTCCTCGTAGTCGAACTCAAATTTAAATATGACCACTAGGGTCGGAACAAGAACCATCTTACTAGTCATTACCGAAACAATGGTAATGACATACCAGAATAAAGTGGAATCAATCACTAGCTTCTTGGTAACCTTGTGACTTTCCCTGATCCAAGTGCGAGTCCTGTGCTTCCGGTAGTATAGGCATCTACTACCTTTCACACCTACTCATACTCGTCCCAAGTATTGTCTCTCAGTCGAACCAAGTCACTATACAAAAAAAATCACGCAATCATTTAACACATCAGGTACTAAAACCATAAATATCACATAAATACCAAAACCAGGGTTTACAATATAACTTGAAATGATTACACAAAAGCTCAAGTTCACCCTATACTATGCCTTTAATTGGCTATATCATAAGTTGATCCTTGGATATAAATTCCTCATTCTTGATTCGCTTCGTCGAGGATCATGTGGAATGCCTTTGGCTGTGGTGGTGCGTTTTTCTTTGGGCAGTCTCTAGAAATATGCCCTTCCTCGTTATATCCGTAGCACACCCTTTTGTTGGATGCACACTTGTTGGCGTAACGCCCCGTCTTCCCACATTTGTAGCAAGTCATATCCTCGCTACACTTCCCGAAGTGTTTCTTTTTACACTTCTCGCACCACTTAGCTTCATCTCTTCCTCCAAATTTCGAGAATTTGGTTTCTTTGTTGATTATTGAAGATCCTTCATGTTTCCTTTTCTCTCCAACTTCAGCTCTCTCCAGACCCTTTTCTTTTATTTGGGTTTCAAAATTTTTGGCTGCCCAGATGGCGGCTTTCAAAGTGGTTGCTTGCTTGACTATCGGACCAAAGTCCGCTGGTAATCCATTGGCAAACTTGTTGACCTTGGAAAGTTCAGTTGGAACTAGGTATGGAATAAGCTTCATCTTTTCCGTAAAGCTTGTGGCGTATTCCGTGATGCTCATTTTTCCTTTCTTCAGATTCTGGAACTCATTGTTGATTTCCAGGAGATCCTGCTCAGAGCGGTATTGCATTTTCAATTGTACCACGAACTCCTCCCAAGACATCTTGCTAGCTTCCCCCTTGGGCATCGAACCGGCTAGTAACTTCCACCAGCTCAGTACTCCAGATTTTAATAGAGGAATTACAAGAGCGGTCTTCTGCCTGTTGCTGCATTCGCAACTTTCAAACATAGTCTCCATTTCTGAGACCCAGTCCATAACTTGCACCGTCGTCGGGCTTCCAGATAGACATGGTGGTTTGGATGCCATGAAATCCTTATACTTGCACCCACGACCATCATTTCCTCCATACTGGTTATTGCGTCTAACCACTGGTTGTTCGACTTGACCAATGATCCCACTAAAGTTTTCTCCTTCAGACTTCCCTCCATTCTCCTCGGGCTCTTCTGCTTGAATTGACGGTTCTTTACGATTCTGCCTAAGCAGGCGTCTTGTTTCTTCCATCTGACGATCCAACATCATTTGGATCATCATTTGTACACCAGCCATTGTTATCGGCTCAGGTGCATCAACTACGACAGGTACTTGTTGAATTACAGGCGGTTGATTCCTGTTTTCATCAGCATTTCCAACTCCGCTTCTTGTTCTCACCATTTTTGATCTACACACCGAATAATTTCACCTTATTACTCCCAACGGTTACATGCTAGTTCTAATATCGTATACATACGCTTAGAATCCTAAACACATAAGGTCTCCAGATCCGGTCGGTAACAGACCCTAGATCCGAACAAATAATAGCACCAATATAGCTATCACACAAAACATTTAGCACATAAAAGCATTTTTAGGCATCATTCCTAAAATAAACTAGTGCTTGTGTCTATTTAGGTGTACTACCTAACATATTTTAGACACACTCCTCACAATCATTACTTAGCATTCTAAGTTTAAGTCTAGAAATTTCCTACAAATTCCTAGTTCGCTTAAACTAATGCTCTGATACCAACTGTGACATCCCCAAAATCACGGCCAGAAAAGACCGATTTGTTTATGCTTTATAAAAAAATCAGAGTACTTCTTTAATAAAAGTGTCGCGGAATTTGTCCCCAGAAAAACATGATAAATACGTTATTAAAACATTTTCGAAGAAACGTATTTTATTCATTTTAAAACGTTTGGGATGTCATCGTCAATACAGGAACATAAGCATAAACAGAACTTACATTCATTTACACTAATGATTTACATCTCCTTTATTCTCTCAGTGAATTATGTGTTCGTATTGATACCTGTGATACAAAGAAAACTGAGTGGGTCAGGCTTGGGAGCCTGGTGAGCATATAGGGTTTTCAACCCACAATAATACATTTATTATATTCAATTACCAACAATTGACCCAAATACCCATCCCCATTATCTTCTTTAAGGTTTTACCCTAAGAATCGATTATACTTTCTTTATTCATTCCTAAGGGTTTACCTGAGGAACTGGCTCACAGTCCATTTGCTACCACGGTTCATACAATAGGTACTACGTCGGATAGTCACCAGGGTTCGTACAATTGGCACTACGTCTCATAGTCACCAGGGCTTACACAATAGGCACTACGTCTCATAGTCACCTGGGTTCATACAATTGGCACTACGTCTCATAGTCACCAGGACTTACACAATAGGCACTACGTCTCATAGTCACCTGGGTTCATACAATTGGCACTACGTCTCATAGTCACCAGGGCTCACACAATAGGTACTACGTCTCATAGTCACCTGGGCTTACACAATAGGCACATCGTCACCAAAGTTTATCAAATAGGCACAAAGTCGCATCGTCACCAACTATTCCATCTACCCATGTTCTACCCAACATTTTTGTAGATATAAATACAAACACAATTTGAATCATTTAACAGCCGTATAAAAACATCAATTCCAAATCCATCTCAAATAGATATATAACACCTAGCACGTATTTCATAGCTAATACTTTATATTTATGTATTAGAAGAAAGTGCTCTGCACTCACGCATATAAACAACAACATATATATATGTGTACACATAACACGTATTTTATGAAATACTTCATATTTATGTGTAAGATGAAAGTGACTATACACTCACTTGCTCAGAAGATGATCCGACAGCACTACGGCTTGCAGATGTAGCGCCTCTCCGCAGATCTGGAAGATCTTCACAAAAACCGGGCTCCTCGCGGGCAGGGCTTCGGCTCGGGAATAACGCTCTTCGGGATTCTCGGGGCTTCGGATCTCGCTTCGGGGCTCGGGAATATTACCGGGGCTTCGGGGTGCAAACGACACGCAAATCGAGGCAAAAGACGAGAGAAGATGAAGAATTTGTAAAAGAAAAGAAGCTGGCCTCGCATCCCCTTTTATAGTTGCTGACCCTCGCACGTACGCGGGGCGTAACTTCGGGGTACGCGGGGCGTACTCCTCGGTGGTCGTCAGCGCTTACGTCATCGGCCAGCATACGTCATTGCATACGACTCTCGACTCCGTAGAACTCGAGTGCCCTACGCTGTACGCGGGGCGTACAGCAGTACGCGGTGCGTACTTCGGATGGACCGACTGATCTTCCTTCGGATGATATCGTATGTTAATTAAAAATAAATATTAAATATTTATTAAACTTCAAAAATTCATATCTCCTTCATACGAACTCCGTTTTCGACGTTCTTTATATCCACGCGAAGGTGAGACTACGCTCTACAACTTTCATTTAGACTCCGTCGGCTGATTTTGACTTTTATTTTTGTTAATTATCTTTAGGAGGTCGGGACAGAAAATTTCGTTATAAATTCATAACTTCTTCGTCCGACGTCCATTCTCGCCTAACTTTTCATCGTTTCGCTACTAACAACGAGATCTTCGATTCTCATATAGATTATTTCGGCTAAAAACCGCTCGATCTCAAATCGAGTATTCGGGCTGCATACTGCCACGTCGAAACTTCAGAAAATCATAACTTCCTCATACGAAGTCAGATTTGGGCGTTCCTTTTATGCACGCTCTCAGTTTAATGAAATCTACGACTTTTGTTTAGATCGCTAAGGCTAAATATCGCTCTAACTTGAATTCATATTTTACGTCACTCGGCGTCGTGCCGGTTCTGTCGCGAAACTTCGACAGGTCATAACTTCTTCGTTATAACTCAGATTTTGGCGTTCTTTATATGTACGGAATCCTTGTAACATATACTATAACCTAGTTAAGATTATTCATTCTAAATAATCTTCTATCAGAAACTCATTTTTGACGCTCATCGTCTTTAAATTGACTAGCCCTGATCTACGGGCGTTACAATTCTCCTGCAACTGATGTTCCTCTCAGTAATAACTCGTTAGCATCAAATCCATTGGAATCAGTTTCAGCTCCTGTACATCAAGATCACCCTGTTGATCAAATTATTGGGAATCTTCATGATGGTGTCCGAACCAGATCTCGTGTATCCAATAATTTATGTATGTATGTTAACTTTGTTTCAATGATCTTACCTGACAAGATACACTTAGCTCTTCAAGACGCTGACTGGATTAAAGCCATGCAAGATGAGCTGAATGAGTTTGAAAGGCACAAGGTTTGGACTCTTGTTCCCAGACCATCAGGAAAGACCATCACCAGAACACGCTGGGTCTATCGCAACAAGGTTGATAAAGATGGCATCATTATTCGCAACAAAGCAAGGCTTGTTGCTCAAGGGTTCGCTCAAATCGAATCCATCGACTACGGGGAAACCTTTGCTCTAGTTGCTCGCATTGAAGCAATCAGACTGTTTCTCGCATACGCATCCTACATGAATTTCATTGTTTATCAGATGGATGTGAAGACAGCATTCCTTCATGGTGTGCTAGAAGAAGAAGTATTCCTTAGTCAGCCCCCAGGATTTGTTGACAAAGATCACCCGGATTATGTATACCGACTAGACAAAGCTGTTTATGGACTGAAGCAAGCTCCTAGGGCTTGGTATGAGACGCTGACATCGTATCTTCTTGAAAATGGATACAGACGAGGAGCAATTGACAACACTCTCTTCATCAAAAACAAAGGCTCAGACATGATTCTTGTTCAAATTTATGTCGATGACATCATATTTGGCTCTCCAAATGAGAAGCTGAGCAAGGAATTTGCAGAGATCATGTCTCAAAGGTTTGAAATGAGCATGATGGGGAAGATGACCTTTTTCTTAGGTCTTGAAGTTCAGCAACAAAGATCAGGTATCTCTATTTGCCAAAGTAAATATATTTCTGACTTGCTCGTTAAGTATTCTCTCAGTGACTGCAAACCAGCCTCTACTCCTGTGTCCAAGACTGATAAAATGCACGCTGATCTAACTGGCACTGATGTCAATCACTCTCTTTATCGAGGAATGATTGGATCTCTTCTGTATCTCACTGCAAGTCGTCCTGATATCATGTTTGGAACTATTCTCTGTGCTCAATTCCAAGCTAATCCAAAGGAGTCTCATCTCATGGCCGTCAAACGTATTTTTCGATACTTGAAGGGGACTCAGAACTTAGCACTGTGGTATGCTCACGACTCAGCATTTGAACTTTTTGGATACACTTATTCAGACTATGCAGGATGCAACTTAGACAAAAAGAGTACGTCAGGTGGATGTCATTTCCTTGGAAATCGTCTCATTAGCTGGTCTAGCAAAAAGCAAACATCAGTAGCCATCTCGACTGCAGAAGCTGAGTATGTTGCTGCTGGAAGATGTTGTGCTCAGCTCTTATGGATTCAAAATCAGCTTCTAGATTATGGGATCAAGTTCTCCAAGACTCCCATATACTGTGATAACACCAGTGCCATTCAGATCACACAAAACCCTATTCAGCACTCAAAGACAAAGCATATCGAAATCAGACATCACTTCATCAGAGATAATGTTGAGAAGGGTAAGGTTGTTCTTGAACATGTCAATACTTCAGAACAACTAGCTCATATCTTCACCAAGGCACTGGATTCTCAAACAGCTGCTTACATTATTGGAGAACTTGGAATGATCTCTTTGTAATTTATTTTGCTAATGTTTGCTATTGTCTTATAAGCTGATGTACTTTTCGCTGATGATGACATGCTGATGATTTTTCACACTGAGTCCTTGGTTTGATCTCTTATCTCTCTCTCTCTCTCTTCTTCAAATCTTCTAAACTAAAGTTGAATGATTCACTGTATTAAACCATACACTGATAACAACTTGAAACTCTTTGCCGATGGTTAGATCAAAGCACCAAGATCTATCACACGCAACTATCTCTTCTTACCAATCTTTCCCTGATTCTGTGATTCAGTGTGACAAAACACGCACTGATGAGAGTCCAACAAGCTTTGCCGATGGTTAGACCAAAACACCACGGTCTATCACACGCAACAATCCTCTCTTTACCTTCTTCTCACTCAGTGTCTAATGATTCAGTAAGACGAACCACTCACTGATAAAGACACCACACTCTGTGCCGATGGTTAGATAATCTAACTAGTATCTATCACACGCACCAACCTCCTTGCTAGCCTTAATCAAGCAAGTTGTACCTTGAATTGACGGAGAACCATCCTTAGCATGTAACTTTTGTGACACTAATCTCAGCGCTTCCGCAGACACTGATTGTCGTTTCATCTTCAGTCCAACGGCTCCTTTACCCAACAACTATTTTTCTGATTTGACAGGTTGTTACAATACGCACTTATTTTCGAAAAAGATAATCATTGCCTTTTAAAAGCCCGTTTAATTCCATATTTAAACCTCTTTCAAACCCTATTTCAAACCTTCCTTCCACAATTCAAATTTCCTCCGCGTATTTTCAAAACCCTAGATTCCTAACATTCTTTAATGGCGGCATCACTATTTACTTTCTCCTCTACTTCACGAAGGGTAATCCCTGCCCCAAACTCTCCTCCTCTTCCAATATACATCAAAGCCACCAACGTTGTCTTCAATCCTGACATTCCAGATGTTCATCGAGGTCTTTGACTTGATGATTTTGTTAACTTCTTAGCCTCATGCCGACTCCGATACGCAATCAACGATGTTCCATCAGAGTTCTTTCCTGAACAAGTCTGTGAGTTCTACTACACTACAACACTCAATGATGAAAACAATGTCATCCCCGGGACTATTGGCCGTGGAAGACACTCAGTCTTTATTACTGCTGACCTCCTCAGTGCTGCGCTCCGGTTACCAATTTTTGATTTCTTCTCTGAACTCCCTTGATAGCTTCATTTTATTTACTTCTTTTTATAGTTTTTTTTAGCACAATCCATCTTATTTTAGTCAATCTTCATGCATATTTTCCTTTTTGTCATTTTTCTCCTTCGCCGGGTACTTTCTAGTTTTTGAGCTTAATTGCAGGATTTTCCGAAGACTATTTGTTATTGGAGGCTTAGAAGGATGTGGGACTCATGGAGGCATGTGATTTGCTTGCGTACTTGAAGTGGTGCGATTGGGCTAGGTGCATGCGTAAAAGAAGAAATCAATTTGGATCTAATTTATGGGCAAAAATGATGATGAGACGGCGCGGAATCGAGCTACAAGAAATTGGAGGAGTGTTGGGTCAATTTTTAGGAGGCTTTGGAATGGCAAATGGGTCTTAAAGAGTTATGATTTTGGGCTGAAGTTGAAGAAATGAAGATTGGGCTTAAATGCATGTTAAATGGCCCAACTCTCACATTCAGCGTGACCCACGCGGTCCGCGTGGATCCATACGCGGTCCGCGTGAATTGTGTTGAGTTGTTTCCGGGTTTTGACTTGTTGACTCTATTTGTGGAAGTTTGGTGGGTAGCTTTTGGTCTCTTTTTGAATCCGGAAATTGACCCTCTTTAGCTGGAGATTGGAGGCTCATTTGGGGGGAACTTGAAGAACACATTCCATTTTTTTCTCTCTAAGAAGTTTTGGGAAGATTTGAAGAATATTTGGAAGATTAGTGTAATTTCCTTACATCTTGCATCTAAGACAATGTTTGGTACCTCTAATCCCTCTTGTTTTTGTTTAATCTTAGCCATGCTTGGCTAGATTTTCATTTGGTTGACTTGGATATAATTGCTTGAATGTTTTGGTTATTTTGAAGAACTCCATGAACTTGTGTTGAATATTTATGATTATATTTTCTATGAAAAATTCATTCATGTTTATATATCTCTAGTCATGAATATTGATATATGAATGTCATCTTTGTTGGTTAAATTCTTGACTAAGTAATAGGTCTTCAATTTAACAAGCAACAATTAGTTTAAATGTTTGTTTTCATTTCATTTAGACTAAGAAAACATTTTCTCCATAGTGGTAATGAAAGCAATAGATTACTCTTTGGATTTGGTGACTCTTAAAACCTAATGCTAATTGATTTTCACAAAATTACATGCTTCATTAGTTTTGTGACTTTGATTTAGGAAATGTGCTATGAGCTTCTCTAGTCATTTTAATACAAAAGAAGAGTTGAGGCAAGTTATGCTTATAAATGTGCTATGAGCTTCTCTAGTCATTTTAATACAAAAGAAGAGTTGAGGCAAGTTATGCTTTTAAACACAAGTATTGCACCTTGGTATTCTCATGATTATTTGACCAAATGTTCAAGTGATGAAAGTCCAAAGTCAATCATCTTTCTCTTATTGATTTTACATCAAACTCTTATTTTTGTTGCAATTGTCCATTTAAATCATAGTTAATTCTAGTTTATTTCAAGTATTTCAAAACATCAAACACCCCCATTTTCAATTTATTGTCATATTCCAAGTATTTTTACAAAGAGATTTCTCATAGAGTTATAAATTGAATCAGTCTCCGTGGATTCGACCCCTTTACCACTATACACTATTTTAGTGTGTGATATTTAGGGTTATTATTTGTGTTGGCCTCGACAACCACCAAATTTTTGGCGCCGTTGCCGGGGATTGGTTTATTTTTAATCAATTAGTTCCTCTATGCCCATATCTCAACGTACAGGTGACTTGATTTACAACCCAGAAATCGAAAAAGAAGCAAGGCGTTTGGCGAAGGAAAAGCGAATTGAACGTGGTCAAACTTCTAATCCTCACGGGGACCCGGAGGTTGAAACCGCTTCATTAAGTGATATAGAAGCCGATTCTAGTCCCGACCCTCGCCAAGAAATTCCCGAAACACCACCCCTACAACAAAATCCACCCATTATTGAACCAATTGCAATGGCGGACGGAGGAGAAGTTCCCGAAAGAACTTTGAGGCAAATGATGGAGACCGATGTTACACAAACTCCAACCGGTATCAATTACCCGGTTTTGGAAGGAGGCTCGGAGTTGAAGTCAAGTTTAGTCCATCATCTACCAACTTTTCATGGATTGGAGAATGAAGACCCTCATAAGCATTTGAAGATGTTCCACATTATTTGCACTAGCATGAAGCCACAAGGGTCAACCGATGACCAAATTAAGCTAAGGGCATTCCCCTTTTCATTGGCCGATAGAGCAAAAGATTGGTTATTCTATCTTCCACCGGGGTCGATCAACTCATGGACCGACATGGCAAGAGCTTTCCTTGATAAATTCTATCCCGCCTCAAGAGTCTCAAGTCTTAGAAATGAGATTTGTGGAATCCGCCAAGGTCAAAATGAGACTTTCCATGATTATTGGGAGAGGTTCAACAACTTGTGCTATAGTTGCCCACAACACCAAATTCCGGAACAACTCCTCATTCAACACTTCTATGAGGGATTTTTGCCAATGGAGAGAAGACTAGTTGATGCCTCAAGTGGTGGAGATGTCTTTAGTAAAACCCCACAACAAACAAGACAACTTTTCAACACCATAGCCGCAAATTCACAACATTTTGGCCCTCGCCAAGACATGAAGACACACAACACAAAGTCAATGAAGTGGGAACATCAAATCTTGAGTCTCAAATAAAAGATCTAACCTCCGTTGTCCAAAAGCTAGCCATGGGACAAACTCCACAAGTGATGGTTTGTGGAATATGTGCAACAATGGGACATCCTACGGATATGTGCCCCATCCTTCAAGAAGATGCGGAACATGTGAATGCCACGGGAGAATTCCAAAACTACCACCACAAACCATCCGGTTACCAAAATGCATATAATTTGAGTTGGAAGCCAAATCCCAACATGAGCTACAACTCAAGACCATTGCCTCAAAATGCATTGGTTAGACCATCCTATCCACCACCACAACCTCAATACCAACATCAACAACCACACTATCAACCCAAACCGCACCCTCCACATCATCATCAACAATCTCCTCAATCTCAACCAAGTAGCTCCAGAATGTCTCTTGAAGACATTGTCAAATCTCTAGCCACTAGTACCCAACAATTCCAAAAAGAAACAAGGACTAGTATCTCCAACCTTGAAGCACAAATGGGAGATATAGTTACATCCATAAGCAAGTTGGAATCCCGTGGTAAACTCTCTTCTCAAACCGAAAAAAACCCAAATGTCAACGTGGTGACCTTGAGAAGTGGCAAACAAACCGGAGAAAGTAGTTCAAAGAAGAAACCAAGAGAAGAAGAGGAAGAAATAGAGATCGTCCCCATTAAGGATCCCATAGCTAAGAATGACGCACAAGCCGGAGTCCCAAAGAGGACTACTCCTCTAGTGACACCAATAGCCACTCACCCACCGTTCCCCTCCCGATTTGCAACTTCAAAGAAGAATATGGAGGAGAAAGAGATCTTGGACACCTTCCGAAAGGTGGAAGTGAACATCCCTTTACTTGATGCGATCAAACAAATTCCGAGATATGCAAAGTTCTTGAAGGAGCTTTGCACCAACAAGAGAAAGTTGAAAGGGAACGAGAAAATCTCGATGAACGAAAACGCATCCGCGGTTTTACAAAGGAAGCTTCCACCCAAGTGTAAAGATCCCAGAATGTTTACAGTCCCTTGCAAGATTGGAGATGTCACCTTCAGTAGTGCTATGCTTGATCTTGGTGCCTCTATCAATGTCATGCCTTACTCGGTGTATGAATCATTGAATGTCGGACCCTTAAGCGAAACCGGTGTCATAATATCTCTCGCGGATAAATCAAGTGTCTTTCCTAGAGGTGTTTTGGAAGATGTCCTAGTTCAAGTAAACCAATTGGTCTTCCCGGTGGATTTCTATGTGATTGACCTAGACGAACAAGTATCCTCAAAATCGGGTATAATCTTACTTGGGCGACCATTCTTAAAGACGACTAGAACGAAGATTGATGTGTATGCGGGAAGCTTGACAATGGAGTTTGATGGTGAAACAATAAGTTTCAACATTTATGATGCTATGAGATATCCTAGTGATGTTTCCTCTTTGTGTTTTGTTGATATTATTGAACCAATGACCCAAGAGTTGTTCGAGTTGTGTGATGATGACATGCTAGAGATGATCTTGAGCAAAGGGTTTGACTGTGCAAAATTGGCCAAGAAATTGAAGCTTTACTCATTAGACCCCGAAATTGAAAGATTAGTCAACAATTTGGAAATCAAGAAGACCACCCAATTTAGTGTGAAGCAGATTGAATTACCTCAAACTCACACGAGATTGCCACCCTCCCTTGTCCAACCGCCCGAATTAGAATTGAAGGTCCTCCCTCAACATTTGAAGTACGCGTACTTGGGAGACAACGAGACTCTCCCGGTCATCATTTCAACTCACCTAACCAAGTGCGAAGAGGAACAACTCCTAAAGGTGTTGAGGGAACATAAAGAAGCAATGGGTTGGACGATTGTAGATATTAAAGGATTGAGTCCCTCCACTTGTATGCACAAGATCCTAATGGAGGATGAATGCAAGCCAAGCCGGGACGCACAAAGAAGGTTGAATCCGCCAATGATGGAAGTGGTCAGGAAAGAGATTTTGAAGCTCCTAGAAGCGGGGATGATCTATCCAATCTCGGATAGCAAGTGGGTGAGCCCGGTGCAAGTCGTTCCAAAGAAGACGGGAATCACGGTGGTCGAGAACAACAAAGGTATGATGGTCCCCACTCGTGTGCAAAATGGGTGGAGAGTATGTATTGACTACCGCAAACTCAATGAAAGCACAAGAAAAGATCATTTCCCATTGCCTTTCATTGACCAAATGTTAGAAAGGTTGGCCGGGAAATCTCATTATTGTTGCCTCGACGGGTATTCCGGTTTTCACCAAATTCCGGTGGCACCGGAAGACCAAGAAAAGACGACATTTACATGTCCATTTGGTACTTTTGCATACCGGAGAATGCCATTTGGATTGTGTAACGCCCCGACCACTTTCCAACGTTGTATGGTTAGTATCTTTTCGGAATACGTTGAAAACATAATTGAGGTTTTTATGGATGATTTCACAGTATATGGCAACTCCTCTCAAGAGTGTTTGACCAATCTCACCAAAATTTTAAAAAGATGCATTGAAACAAATTTGGTTTTAAATTTTGAAAAATGCCATTTCATGGTGAGTCAAGGTCTCATTTTGGGTCACATTGTGTCTAAAAAAGGAATTGAGGTAGATAAGGCCAAAATTGATGTTATTCAAAGCTTACCTTACCCGACTTGTGTTCGGGAAGTTCGTTCTTTTTTGGGCCATGCAGGTTTCTACCGAAGGTTCATCAAGGATTTTTCAAAGTTAACAAGACCAATGTGCCAACTCTTGCAAAAGGAAGTCGATTTCGAGTTCAATGAGGCGTGCAAAGAAGCTTTTGACAAGCTCAAAGTGTTGCTTACATCCGCTCCTATCATGCAAGCACCAAATTGGGATCTCCCCTTTGAGATCATGTGTGATGCAAGCAACTATGCGATAGGCGCCATTTTGGGTCAAAAGAATGGGAGGGCCTCCCACATGATCTATTATGCATCAAGGACACTAGACAATGCTCAAAGCAACTACTCTACCACGGAGAAGGAGCTATTGGCCATAGTGTTTGCCTTGGAGAAATTTAGACAATACCTACTTGGTACCAAGGTCATAGTGTATTCAGATCACGCAGCACTTAAGTACTTGATGACGAAGAAAGATGCAAAGCCGAGACTCATCCGGTGGATCCTACTGTTACAAGAATTTGACTTGGAAATCCGAGACAAGAGTGGATGCGAGAACCTCGTTGCCGATCATCTAAGTCGGATCACTTCAAATGAAACTCCTCCCCCATTGCGGGACGAGTTTCCGGATGAGCATCTCTTTTCCCTTACCCAATCTATTCCTTGGTATGCCGATATTGTTAACTTTTTGGTCACAAAAAGGTATCCCGACACATTCACACGTGCTCAAAAAGACAAGTTGAAAAGTGATGCAAAACACTATGTGTGGGATGAACCTTATTTGTGGAAACATTGTCCCGATCAAATCATTAGGCGATGTGTACCCCAACAAGAGCACCAATCCATTTTGCAATTCTGTCATGAATTTGCTTGTGGGGGACACTTCGGACCTAGCCAGACTTTGAGAAAGGTCCTTGAGTGTGGATTATTTTGGCCAACCATGTCACGCGATTGTTATATGTTTTGTAAAAGTTGTGAGCGGTGCCAAAGGACGGGAAACATTTCACAAAAGAACCAAATGCCCCAAAATCCAATCCTTGTTTGTGAAATTTTTGACGTGTGGGGGATTGATTTCATGGGCCCATTTCCCGTCTCATTTGGAAACGTTTATATTTTAATCGCGGTTGACTATGTTTCTAAATGGGTTGAAGCCAAAGCCACAAGATCGGACGATGCCAAAACGGTTATCGAGTTTTTAAAGTCTAATGTTTTTGCGAGATTTGGTGTGCCTAGGGCTTTGATTAGTGATAGAGGGACGCATTTTTGCAACAAAATGATGGAGGCTCTATTGAAGAAGTATCACGTGACTCATCGTGTCTCTACTGCCTATCACCCTCAAACGAATGGTCAAGCGGAGGTCTCGAATCGTGAAGTGAAGTCTATTCTAGAGAAAACGGTGAACCCGACAAGGAAGGATTGGAGTTTGAGACTTGACGATGCCTTATGGGCATATCAGACCGCTTATAAGACCCCGATTGGAATGTCGCCCTTCAGATTGGTTTTTGAAAAATCTTGTCATCTTCCCGTCGAGTTAGAGCACCGAGCATTTTGGGCGGTCAAGAAATGCAACTTCGACATAGATGAAGCGGGAAGGCATAGGAAACTTCAACTCCAAGAGCTAGAAGAATTGAGAAACGACTCCTTTGAAAACGCAAGGATTTATAAGGAGAAAACGAAGCTTTTCCACGACAAGTCCATCACCCGGAAGAAGTTTGAACCGGGGCATAGGGTCTTACTTTACCATTCACGATTGAAGTTATATCCAGGAAAATTGAGGTCAAGATGGATAGGTCCATTTGTTGTGTTAAAAGTTTTTGAACATGGAGCAGTTGAAATTCAAAGTGAAGAAACGGGGCAAGTTTTTAAAGTCAATGGGCATCGATTGAAACCTTTCTATGAAGGTTTTAATGCGAATATCTTAGAATTCATCCAATTGGATGCCCCGGTGTACTGAAATCAAGAAGGGAGCACGTCTCGCCAAAGACGTTAAAGAAGGGCATTTTTGGAAAACTAAAAGTTTTCAACTTTTCTAGTTCCGAATAAATGTCGTGGTTGGTTCATTTTTGGATTTAATATATTTTCTCCTTCTTTATTGAGAAAAAAAAGAATGTTGGAATTAAGGGCCCGGTGTTCGTAATGGTGATTGAGCAAAAAGAATGTTGGAGTATGTCATCTCAACACACGCGGTCCGCGTGTTATCGAGCCCCTGTCCGCGTGTTTATTAACACGGTCCGTGTGTGGTCTCTCTATTGTCCGCGTCCATTATCAGAAAAACAGAAGAGTTCATCCCAACACACGCGGTCCGCGTGTTATCGAGCCCTTGTCCGCGTGTTTATTAACACGGTCCGCGTATCCTCTCTCTATCGTCCGCGTCCATTATCAGAAAAAACAGAAGAGTTCATCCCAACACACGTGGTCCGCGTGTTATCGAGCCCTTGTCCGCGTGTTTATTAACACGGTCCGCGTATCCTCCCTATATCGTCCGCGTCCATTAAAAAGGAAACAGAACACATGCAGTGAAACTCACGCGGTCCGCGTGTACTCGATAACTCGTCCGCGTGACCTGTTGACCAGCGTTGACTTTTTATTTGACCAGGGTTTGACCACCAATTGCCCCACCTTATACCCAGCCGACCCTTTCTTCTTCCCCACTTCTTCTCCTTTTCTCCCTAACCTCCATTAAAGAACCTTCATCTCCATCACTAAAACTCACTTTCCCGTCAAACCGCAGGTCGGAATTTCGTGAGACCACCGCCATTCTTCTCCAAATTCAGAGCTCTACAAACCCCACTAAAACAACGGTCCGATCTGTTGCTGTATCTCGGGGCGCCACCACTCTCACGCCGCCACTTTCCGGCCGATTTCCGGCCAACTCCGGCCACCTCTCGCGATTCCACCACCACCATTGTGCTCCTCTTGGGCAAGGCTACAAACCCCACCAAAAATATTTCCCAAAGCTCACCGGAACATTTCGCTGGAATTTCAAGCCATTGCCGGATTCGTCGGGTTTTCGCGGTAAGTTGCTTCTCTCGGGATATCAAACAAAAGTTTAAAGCTTGGGGTGAAGAGTTGCATGATTGTCAAATACCAAGTTTTCGCGCGCAAACTTTGAACTTTCAACTAAAACGGGTATTTTCTTTCCTTTGTTTAATTGATCAAGATGCATGTCCATTCATATGCTATTGTATCCAATGAATTTAGGAATCCCTTCTTGCTTTGATTATTGAATTGCCTTAGAAGCTCATAGGAAATTAGTTGGTGATTTGGGGTGGACATATTGTTTTTTGAAATTGTGGTTTGTGTAGTGGTCATTTTTTTCGTGCAGGAAGCCCATGTCTACTTCTAGGAAGCGTTCGGCTGCTAGCCGAGGCAAAGCCCTGGCAAGAGATCAAAGCGATGCTCCCGATGTCCCAAGGTTTCGGGATGCCAAGGCATCCGAAAACTACACAAAGAGCTTACTTCGAAAAGTTGCATCTACCAAATTCGTGTGCAAGCCCACGCTTATATCACTTGGGGTTCTTGAAGGGGTCACCCAATTGTTTCGTAACATTGGGTGGGAAAACCTTCTCAACCTCATGGCGCACACTTACGAGCTCCCCACTAGAGAGTTTCTCGCCGACAGCGGGTATGACAGTGAAAAAAAGAAAGCCGCATTCCAGCTTCTAGGGGACCGAAGGTACATCGATTTTGCAACGATAAACGACATCTTGGGCTTGCCTTCTTCAAACACATCCACGATTTTTGACGTCCTACCTGTTGAGTTCAATCACGAGACATTTTGGACGGAAATCACCGGGGGTATCTTCTCGTGTGCCGGTCGGGATAAAGCAACATCTATCATCCACCCATGCCTCCGCATTGCCCATCGCATCCTGGTGTGCACGGTTTTTGCCCGCAAAGAAGCCGGCCAGGTCACAAAAAATGAACTCTTCTTCCTTTGGTGTATGACGAGGCGTGAAAGGCCGCCAATCCCGGACTTTGCTTCATTCTTCTTCCACAAATGCGCCCACGTGAGATCCAAGACGTCCGGTGATATTTGCATTGGGGGTTTGTCACACTTTTGGCTCGCGGTCTTGACATCGAGCTCCCTGATGAATTCCAGCCTGTTGACAGCAAAAATCTTTTGGATGAGCGCTCCCTCATAAATATGCACCACATCCGTCGCAGGAACAGGAGCAACTTCACATGGTTTTGTCCTCAAGGGGTCGGGTATCTCGTTCTTCCCGACCCTCGAGTCGCCAACTTCACCTTTGATAGGAATCTAGAAGGCCCAATACTATTAAAGCAAGAGTTATATCTAGAAGGCCCAATAAGGGGTAAAACAGTAAATTCATCTAGGTTGGTTAGGATTATAATAAATAGGGAGAAATGTCACAGTATGGGGATGTCGAGAAATTTGATAGTGTTTGTATTGGCTCTTAAGCTTTCGGCTGAGAGAGAGGGAGATTCCCTGGGGCAATCTTTTAGATTGTGTTAATCGTGTAATCAATTAGTTAATTTCATCTTCTTCTTCTTTTCGATCTTTCTCTGTTTGATCATATTTCATCAAACCCTAATTTCTGTTCTTCATCATTGGTCCGACCTGCCCTTGACCTGCCACATTCTACCATATGAGGATGGTTCAGCCAACAATTGAGACTCGATCTCAGGATTTACGTTTAGATGATCATGCGGAACAGATTTTGAAGATTAAAGCTACTATGAATGAGATTCGCACAATCCGGGATCGTGAACGAGAAGAAGAACGTGAATTCCAAAAAGCAATGCTGACTTGGATGAAGCAACAGGATCCTGAGTTTTTCTCTGATGTTAGCAATTTTCCAGATTCGATTGTGAAGTTACTAGAACCGGTGGTTGATGATGCTTCTAGGGATAAGTTGTCGGCAGCTCCAATGGTTTTGGATGAGGTCAATCATGAATGCAGCGACACATCGCCAGAAGATGAACTATTATCGGTGGTTTATGCGTCGGAATTGGAATCCAAAACACCACCGCCGTTTCTACAACCACCTCTATCATTAACAACGGTTGAAGAGACGTCTGACATGGCTAGCGATTTTCAATCTTATCTTCCTTCCGATGCAATTCCAGTTGAGTTGATGGATTTGCCCTGTGTGGCTAAGAACATCAAGCTACTCGAGTTCTATGGATTCAACCCTCAGCAGAAGGCAAAATTCTATTTCAACATTCACGGTAATCCTTTTCTTCATCGTATTACCCAGATGTCTGAATCAATCACATGGGATGGATTTCAATTTGACGTGTTACAACGTTGTAGTGGGTTTGAAATCCAACATTCATATAAACCTTCGTTTCAAGGAAATCCCATTAAAGTGTCTCTTACATCACGACCATCTGGAAGTGATTTCCTAGTAGCGGTTCAGTTCCTTAAGTGTAACGATCTAGGTGTTCGACCTCTTCCACATACAGAATGGGGAGAACGAAGGAAAAAAAAAGGTACAATCTAGTCAATGGGGTCATATTGGATAAGAAATGGAAACAAGTTAAACACTATATGGAAGAAATACAATGCAACATGGTAGTAATGAAAGGGTCAGAACCAAAAGGCCGTAGACTCAATCTGGGACAATCTGATGACCCTAAAATACCCTTCTTTTCCAAAGTTTCCTCACCAGGGTTAATCAAATCACAAAACAAGATACCCAACAAACTAAATAATCCTCATACCCCAATGCATTCATGTGGTGATGGAATTATACCCCTTTCGCTAGTACTAGACTCGTATTCCAAACATTGTGATCAAGGTACTTATAATTTTGGTATAAGAGTAGTTTCTTTAGATTCAAGCTTTGTGGCAGAAGGTGAATTATGGGCTGTTTATACAAGGATGTTAAAAGATGGGTTAAATTCTAAAGATAAATTCTATAAAGAAACTCAGGAGATTCAACTTTCAAAATTCAATGAAACTTGTAATTGGTCTCTAATGGCAAAAATGATGAGGAAGAAAACATCTGAGGCTGCTCGACTGTTGTTCTAGAAGCCCAGAATTCTTGATCGTCTTATCACTGAAGGCTTATTGGTTATACTACTACAAAGCATATTTCGTACAAGTCGCACTCTGCCAAGTTGTGTTGGAATTAACATCAAGCCAGGAGACGACCATAAGGTCTTTATTGATCAACAATGGATGTACCTGAAAGCCTGGGTAATTAACTATGAATATATTTTGGATGCATGGATATGTGATGAGGGACGTTTAGACATGGTCTTAGGAAGGGTTTGGCTCAAAACCCCGTGTGAGGTTGATCAAATCAAGGACAAGTTAGCGATATGCTTGAGGTGTCAAAGAGTGTTGGCTCATCCTCAAGGGCAAGTTTGGATAGTAGTGGGATCAGTAAGTCATCATCTTAGGGATCAGCTCCGTTGGTGGCCAAATGGAATTGTTTGGGCTAAGTTTTGGTATGCTTCCAACTTCAGGGGGTCTGGGAAGCTTACATCTGAGACTATGTATGGTCGAAAACCACCAATGGAGAATCATTGTGTACTGAAAGCAATGAGTTCTCTCGTTGAACAAGTTTTGCTATTAGAACAGGAATTGAGTGCTTCGGATTGGAGGATCCCCATTGCTATACTTGTTATATGTTCAATCATTACTTACTGGAAAAAGATTGAATGGTGGTTAATCCTGTGGAAAGGGCGCACAACTGAGAAGGCCACAGTGGAGGAAGCATGGGCAATTGAGAGCCAATTTCTTAACACAAGTCTTGAGGACAAGACTTTTTTGATGGCGGGAGTAATGATAGGAATCTAGAAGGCCCAATACTATTAAAGCAAGAGTTATATCTAGAAGGACCAATAAGGGGTAAAACAGTAAATTCATCTAGGTTGGTTAGGATTATAATAAATAGGGAGAAATGTCACAGTATGGGGATGTCGAGAAACTTGATAGTGTTTGTATTGGCTCTTAAGCTTTTGGCTGAGAGAGAGGGAGATTCCCTGGGCAATCTTTTAGATTGTGTTAATCGTGTAATCAATTAGTTAATTTCATCTTCTTCTTCTTTTCGATCTTTCTCTGTTTGATCCTATTTCATCAAACCCTAATTTATGTTCTTCATCAACCTTCCACGATCGCACTCAGTGGAGACTCGCGAGGACCATCACTCAGTCAGTCAACGAGGATATGCTCCAAGACCAAGATGATGACGAGCCCGACGATGCGCCCACCCATGGTCCACAGCCTGCCCAGCCTTAAGCCCCTCCCGGGTATTACCCGCTTCCCCCCAATTTTGCCGAGCGATTCGATGCGCTTTGTGTCTCACACCAAATCATGTCCCAACAAACGCACCATATGTGGGGATGGCACCAATCCCAAAACCATTTCGAGAACGTCCCACTTCCGCCTCCCTATCCATACCCCCCACCCACCCATCCTTATCCCCTTCCACCTTACCCTTACCCCTACCCCCAATACCCGTATCCTCCTCCCAATCCGCCGGTTTAGGTACTTTCGCCTCGCCCCAAGCATTGAGGCCAATGCTTATTTCTAAGCTTGGGGTGGGGTATTCCCTTTTTGTTTTCTTTTTTTTCTTTTTTTTTTCTCATGCATTTTAGCTTAGATTGCATAACACTTAGCCTTAAATTGCATTCATCTTAGTTTTTATTTATTTATTTATTTATTTATTTATTTATTTTTTAATTTCCAAAAAGATTTTATTTTATTCTTTTTCTCTTTTTATTTTTGCATGACATTTAGCTTAAGGCATTAACATTCATGCATTTTTGTTGTCTGTTTATTCTCACCTCTCTTGGATGTCATGGAACAGGTTCACAGTTATTGTATCATTATTCGTCCAGGATCTTGTTGCTATCTCACCCATCGAATCGGAACCACTAGATGCAGTTTGGGACCTCATACTTGGGATCAGATGCTGGTAGCTTAAAGGGGTAAGTGATCATGGCCAGGTAGTCTCATGAAAAATTATGCATACAATACTAACAACTGTAGGATATACTATAGCAATGGATGTTCTTAGCCTTGCGGTCACTACCGCCGAGAGGATCACACTTGATCATGTTTGAACCGTTAGGATGAAGCACTAGTGCTTGTCCCCGAGTAGAATCCATATCCGGTCTCTTTACATCACCATATCTTTTTGTGATTTTCTTAGGATTTTAGAGAAGTCTTTTAATCCTCATGTGGACATTTTCATTATAAAAAAAATAAAAAATAAAAAAAAAATCAAAATCACAAGTTTGAAGAAGAGCTTACATTATATCTTTATGCTCCACACATGGTCATTTTCTCATTTAGACCATTCGGATTATATTACTACCCTTTCGGTTCCACTTACACACTTTAGGAACCAAATGTTGAGTCAAAGGGTTGTTATTACATTACCTTCAAGTATGTTTAAAAAAAAAAGGGGGCAGACAAATTCCCAGCTGCAGAAATCTGAGAAGGGTGACCGATTCAATTATTGAACTAAATTTTCTAACATTTTGGTCACCCAACGTTTGATATTCATTTATTTAGGTATGTTTTATTGTATATAGATCGAGTTGTTTTTCGCAAATTGGTGATGTTAGGGAGACTGTCGAGTCGGATACTACGGGAGGTTTGGGCCAACACCAAGTGAGCCGATTCCTACAATGGTGCCCGAGCGATTAAACCTAGTTACACATGAGAGAAACCGGCAGACGTGAGATCAGAGTGTACATTTAAAGAAGAGCTCCACCCGAGCCCATCCAGTTGCTTTCTCCCTACTACAGATGTTCTTCATTTTATGCATGTTCCATTGAGGCTGCAACTGCTCATCCCTCCTTACTCACCTAAAGGAGTTGTCCTGACTGTGGTTTATGATTCCATTGTCATCGGATGAAAAATTTGTGAGATAGTAGCGATATCAATTCTGACCATGTTGACTAACGATGAACAGGTTCCATGGTTCTATCCATTCTTTTTATTTCTAGGGCAGTTCGTCCCAAGTTCATTTTAGTCTTGCCTTACTTGAGGACAAGTAAGGTTTAAGCTTGGGGTGATTTGATAGCTTCATTTTATTTACTTCTTTTTATAGTTTTTTTAGCACAATTCATCTTATTTTAGTCAATCTCATGTTAAATGGCCCAACTCTCACATTCAGCGTGACCCACGCGGTCCGCGTGGATCCATACGCGGTCCGCGTGAATTGTGTTGAGTTGTTTCCGGGTTTTGACTTGTTGACTCTATTTGTGGAAGTTTGGTGGGTAGCTTTTGGTCTCTTTTTGAATCCGGAAATTGACCCTCTTTAGCTGGAGATTGGAGGCTCATTTGGGGGGAACTTAAAGAACACATTCCATTTTTTTCTCTCTAAGAAGTTTTGGGAAGATTTGAAGAATATTTGGAAGATTAGTGTAATTTCCTTACATCTTGCATCTAAGACAATGTTTGGTACCTCTAATCCCTCTTGTTTTTGTTTAATCTTAGCCATGCTTGGCTAGATTTTCATTTGGTTGACTTGGATATAATTGCTTGAATGTTTTGGTTATTTTGAAGAACTCCATGAACTTGTGTTGAATATTTATGATTATATTTTCTATGACAAATTCATTCATGTTTATATATCTCTAGTCATGAATATTGATATATGAATGTCATCTTTGTTGGTTAAATTCTTGACTAAGTAATAGGTCTTCAATTTAACAAGCAACAATTAGTTTAAATGTTTGTTTTCATTTCATTTAGACTAAGAAAACATTTTCTCCATAGTGGTAATGAAAGCAATAGATTACTCTTTGGATTTGGTGACTCTTAAAACCTAATGCTAATTGATTTTCACAAAATTACATGCTTCATTAGTTTTGTGACTTTGATTTAGGAAATGTGCTATGAGCTTCTCTAGTCATTTTAATACAAAAGAAGAGTTGAGGCAAGTTATGCTTATAAATGTGCTATGAGCTTCTCTAGTCATTTTAATACAAAAGAAGAGTTGAGGCAAGTTATGCTTTTAAACACAAGTATTGCACCTTGGTATTCTCATGATTATTTGACCAAATGTTCAAGTGATGAAAGTCCAAAGTCAATCATCTTTCTCTTATTGATTTTACATCAAACTCTTATTTTTGTTGCAATTGTCCATTTAAATCATAGTTAATTCTAGTTTATTTCAAGTATTTCAAAACATCAAACACCCCCATTTTCAATTTATTGTCATATTCCAAGTATTTTTACAAAGAGATTTCTCATAGAGTTATAAATTGAATCAGTCTCCGTGGATTCGACCCCTTTACCACTATACACTATTTTAGTGTGTGATATTTAGGGTTATTATTTGTGTTGGCCTCGACAACCACCAAATTTTTGGCGCCGTTGCCGGGGATTGGTTTATTTTTAATCAATTAGTTCCTCTATGCCCATATCTCAACGTACAGGTGACTTGATTTACAACCCAGAAATCGAAAAAGAAGCAAGGCGTTTGGCGAAGGAAAAGCGAATTGAACGTGGTCAAACTTCTAATCCTCACGGGGACCCGGAGGTTGAAACCGCTTCATTAAGTGATATAGAAGCCGATTCTAGTCCCGACCCTCGCCAAGAAATTCCCGAAACACCACCCCTACAACAAAATCCACCCATTATTGAACCAATTGCAATGGCGGACGGAGGAGAAGTTCCCGAAAGAACTTTGAGGCAAATGATGGAGACCGATGTTACACAAACTCCAACCGGTATCAATTACCCGGTTTTGGAAGGAGGCTCGGAGTTGAAGTCAAGTTTAGTCCATCATCTACCAACTTTTCATGGATTGGAGAATGAAGACCCTCATAAGCATTTGAAGATGTTCCACATTATTTGCACTAGCATGAAGCCACAAGGGTCAACCGATGACCAAATTAAGCTAAGGGCATTCCCCTTTTCATTGGCCGATAGAGCAAAAGATTGGTTATTCTATCTTCCACCGGGGTCGATCAACTCATGGACCGACATGGCAAGAGCTTTCCTTGATAAATTCTATCCCGCCTCAAGAGTCTCAAGTCTTAGAAATGAGATTTGTGGAATCCGCCAAGGTCAAAATGAGACTTTCCATGATTATTGGGAGAGGTTCAACAACTTGTGCTATAGTTGCCCACAACACCAAATTCCGGAACAACTCCTCATTCAACACTTCTATGAGGGATTTTTGCCAATGGAGAGAAGACTAGTTGATGCCTCAAGTGGTGGAGATGTCTTTAGTAAAACCCCACAACAAACAAGACAACTTTTCAACACCATAGCCGCAAATTCACAACATTTTGGCCCTCGCCAAGACATGAAGACACACAACACAAAGTCAATGAAGTGGGAACATCAAATCTTGAGTCTCAAATAAAAGATCTAACCTCCGTTGTCCAAAAGCTAGCCATGGGACAAACTCCACAAGTGATGGTTTGTGGAATATGTGCAACAATGGGACATCCTACGGATATGTGCCCCATCCTTCAAGAAGATGCGGAACATGTGAATGCCACGGGAGAATTCCAAAACTACCACCACAAACCATCCGGTTACCAAAATGCATATAATTTGAGTTGGAAGCCAAATCCCAACATGAGCTACAACTCAAGACCATTGCCTCAAAATGCATTGGTTAGACCATCCTATCCACCACCACAACCTCAATACCAACATCAACAACCACACTATCAACCCAAACCGCACCCTCCACATCATCATCAACAATCTCCTCAATCTCAACCAAGTAGCTCCGGAATGTCTCTTGAAGACATTGTCAAATCTCTAGCCACTAGTACCCAACAATTCCAAAAAGAAACAAGGACTAGTATCTCCAACCTTGAAGCACAAATGGGAGATATAGTTACATCCATAAGCAAGTTGGAATCCCGTGGTAAACTCCCTTCTCAAACCGAAAAAAACCCAAATGTCAACGTGGTGACCTTGAGAAGTGGCAAACAAACCGGAGAAAGTAGTTCAAAGAAGAAACCAAGAGAAGAAGAGGAAGAAATAGAGATCGTCCCCATTAAGGATCCCATAGCTAAGAATGATGCACAAGCCGGAGTCCCAAAGAGGACTACTCCTCTAGTGACACCAATAGCCACTCACCCACTGTTCCCCTCCCGATTTGCAACTTCAAAGAAGAATATGGAGGAGAAAGAGATCTTGGAGCTTTCTTCTTTGATCAACTTGTTCAACTCCTTAGTGCAAATGTACGTGTTGATCATGTTCCCTTTCTACGCTGGATTGCTCTGGTATTAGATAAATTTTTTGCTATAGATTATTACTCACAATCTGGAAACCCCATCCAATGTCCACGTATGTCAACTCGAATGTATCAAGATGATCCGTTGGATACTGACATCGGCATCTCTGATAGGATGAGAGAATGGATTGCAAATCCATACACTGTTCCTTCACTCACCGCTGATACTGATGAAGGAGCTGATGGTAACCATGAAGATCATGCCGATCAAGAAGCTGAACCACAAGATGGTGGTCATTTCTCCCCTCAACTTTCTCATCATACTGTCTATGTCACTGAGAAAGTTCACTCAGCTCAAGAGGAACCACTGATTCAGGGGGAGCAACCATTTCAGGGGTAGCAACCATCTCAGGGGGGGAGCATCCCTCCCAGGGGGAGAATCTACCCCAGGGGGACCAACCTTCTCCGGGGACACAACCACACTCACAAGCAGCTCCAGGTACTTCATTCCTTCATATTCCGGCCTCAGCATTTAATGAACTTCTGACACTGACTCGGGACATGAGTCAGCGTCTTCTACACATTGAGGCTGATGTTCATCAGCTAAAGGGAGTTCTCTTGCATACTCCTTCCTCTAGCCCTCATACTGATGATTCTCAAAAAAAGGGAGATACTGATGCTGAGGATAATACTGATGATGATCCAAAAGAGAGAGACACTGAATATGTTGACAACACTCTAGTTCAGACTGAGTCACTAAAGCCAATGCACAAGTCTGATTCTACGGAACCTAATAGTCCAGCAGATACTGAAAAGCTTGTCGAAGATAGTGAGCATGATGATGAACAAGATGGTGAATGTCAAATTTTAGATATGAACTTCATTGATCCCTCTATTCCAGTCCAAGAAGAAGATTCAGATGAGCTTGATAATGAATGTCAAAGGCCAGACATGAAATTCATTGATCCCATTATTCCGGTCCAAGGAGAAGATTCAGACGTTGCTAGTGAAGATACCCAACCTCTATCTCGCAAGCGCAAGGCATCAGATACTGACTTGGCCCCTTCACACACTGATACTTCTCTGTCCTGCAAGAAACCCAAGTCCATAGTCAGTATATCAAATTTGGCGACTGAATGGAATATGTCTCCTGATCAAGTTAAGCAAATTCTTGATGAAGCCAATCAAGCTCAGCTTCTAAAGAATATTGCTCAAGCTGATGAATCTCTCATTCAGCATAAACTTCAGGCCAAAGGATCTTTTGAAGCTCAGATGCATAAATTCTTAGAATTTTAGTCCAAATCTCAATCTTCTCAGCCTCCTAGCAGCAGTAAGCCTAAAATTGATAGTATTCTAGACAGGATTGATCGAAAGAGGTTTCAAGATGTTCTCAGACGACGAGTGTGTAGTGATAAAATCATCAAAGTTAAAGCTTCCAAACCACGCAATGAGAAAATTCTTACGTTGCTGATCACTCGTCAAGGTCCACAACATCCATACACTGAAGTTGTCAAGAGGGATGAGCTGATCAAATATGGATATTCTGAATGGATGGAATTACTCGAATTAGCATCCAAGCAAACTTCGGCTCTCTCCTCTGAACTGACATGTGCTCTTCATCTGCTGATCAAGAAAGTTCAGCGTTTGGACCTTGTTCCTAAAGAACGACCACAACATCAAGGCCAAAGTTCATCAGTTCCTAGAATCCGAAGAACCAAATTTCAAGTTGATGGTGAAGATGTGTTGGTTCTGAACTTTGGTGCTGGTGGAATAAACAACTCTCTTCCTATCGGTGTTGACCCGGTTCAACATAAATTTATCTCAGTTCCTGAACACGGGATGTTCTATCTCGACAAAAACAGAAAAATGTGTTTTCAGCGAACTGCTGATATTCCAAGGGCTCCAACCACTCATCTCGTCAGCTTAAGGCAAATGTGCATGAGTCATCAAGATCTCTCCGGAGAGTTTCACATCCTTATTGCTATGGAGCTGCTGAACAAAAGACAGGAGTTGCTGGATAGTCCTTACTGGCCAGTAAAAATAGAAGCTGAAGCTGAGTATGAGGAATTCTTGTCCAGAGGTGTTCTAATTTAGTTGGTTTTGAACATCATCATATTGGGGGAGATTGTAAGGTCAAACCTTGAAACATGATGATGTTTGAAATTAATCTTTCAGCATCAGCGTATATCTCAGCATCAGCATCAGCATTTCAATAGCTCAGTGTATATAGCTTTATTCAGTGCATTGTAACAGATCTTGTATTTATCTTGTTTCCATAGTTAGCGTATATTAGTTTGCTTTATATCCCTGATTTATAGGGATTGTCTAGAATAGTATTATATATTGTTCTGTATCGGTTTGTGTAGTTCCGACGCCTTTTACAAACCCTAATAGCCGCTTTGTGCAAACAATAATCTCTTGGTGAGATTATCATTCTTAGTGAAAGTTTTTCTTCGTGAAACCTTATTTTTCTTATTTACAGTCATTGTTTGATAAATAGATTAGTCTAAAGTCTTTTCAGACTTCAACCACTTTTTAGGCCTATTTGTAGAAACACAGCTAGATCTGATGTCATGAAGTTGTACGGGGAGGAAAAGGCAAGGATGATGCATTTTTTGGAGAGTATTCAAGGTAGGATTGAAATTACTACCAACATGTGGACTGTCAACTACCAAAAAAAAGGATACATGACAGTGATAGCCCATTTCATTGATGATTCTTGGCAATTACAAAGTCGTCTTTTGAGGTAATACTTAATTTAGATTGATTTCTTTAATCAATCAGTATGCATTATTAAATTAAATTGAATTTATTTTGTTAACTGGTAGGTTTATATATGTGTCGTGCCCCCATATTGCTGAGAAACTAACTAATGTGTTGATGAATAGTTTGGTGGACTGGAACAAAGATAAAAAATTATCAACTTTAACTGTTGATAATTGTTCAACGAATAATTGCACGATAGATTTCATGGTAGAGAAACTACCTTTTGATAGCTTGATTTTGGGTAGAAGCTTGTTTCATATGCGATGTGCTGCGCATATTTTGAATTTAATTGTGAGGAGTGGGTTGGATGTTTTTGGACATGGGATTGAGAGAGTGCGTAACAGCTGTAGTTTTTGGACAGCTACACCAAAAAGACATGATACATTTCAAAAAAATGCAAAGTGCGAGAATGTTTCTTGTGAAAAAAACCTAGTTGTTGATTGTAAAACACGATGGAATTCTACATATTTAATGCTTTCCACGGCTTTGAAATACAAGAAGGTGTTTTATCGGTTACAACAACGTGAGCCCCAATATAAGAATGCACCTGATGAGAAAGAGTGGGCTTTGGCAAGTGAGCTTTGTGATAGACTTAAAATGTTTTATAATGTCACTGAATTATTTTCGGGAACAAAATATCCAACAACCAACATTTTTTCCCCAAAATATGTGAAATAAAGATTGCTCTAAAGAAATGGGATACATCTAGTTTCATTGAAATAAGCGAAATGTCTGAAAATATGATTACAAAGTTTGACGAGTATTGGAAAGAAAGTCACGGGGTGTTGGCTATGGCGACAATATTGGATCCAAGGTTTAAGATGAAGCTCCTAGAGTATTTTTTTTCCTATTATCTATGGAGTAGATAATGCAAAAGATGAAGCTCCTAGAGTATTTTTTTTCCTATTATCTATGGAGTATATTATGCTTATTACCTTTAATTATTTTTTCTTTCTTAGGTTGTGTTATTGATGGTGATGATGTACATTCCAATGAAAACGATGAGGGACTTGAGGTAAGATTGTTCAATTTGTCGTTTTCTATTGAATAAACTAATATAATAATTTATTTTATTATTATTTTTGTTATTTATTTAGGGAGGATATTCGAATGTCAGTGAATGAAGAGTTGAAGGAAATTAATGGATACTGAAGATGTAGTGAATTGTGTTTTATATTTGTAATTTTGGATTTGTCGTATTTTGCATTTGTAATGTTAGATTTGTCTTCGTAAGATTGTTGGATTTATTTTTGTAAGATTGTAAGATTGATGGAATTGTTGGATTTTTAATTTTTTTAGTTTCTAAAAGATTAGGTTTTAGGCTTTTAAATTTATTAAAAATAGTATTTTTGCCAAAAATAAAACAGTTTTTTAGCAAAAAAAAAAAAATCCAATTTTAAGTTGGGGAACCGGGGGAACGGGAGCGATGGAGGTAAACCAGGGCGGGACCGGGGGCTATGTAAATGAGGGAACCGGGGGCGGGAGCGGGAGCGGGGGCAACAATTGATTTCGGGGGCGGGGGCGGGGTCACATATTCCCGCTCCCGTTTGTCCCCGTTGACATCCCTAAACCGGCTCCACCCGACATTGTTTATATTTGGGTTAACTCATTATTAGGAAAGTAGCACATTTTTGTCCTCCACTGTTTACAACATTAACCCTTCACCTTTATATTTTTGTTTACAAACAATCCTTTAACTTTGGTTTGAATTTTTCATAACCTTCGCCTTTTATTATATTTTTACTTACAACATTGACCCTTCACCTTTATGCTTTTGTTCACAAACAACCCTTTCATTTTGGTTTGAAAAATGGTCCGTCAACTATATTTTGGTCATTTTAACGTTGCTTCATTTTTTTGTCTTTTTTGGTCCATGTGGTTTACCAGATTTAACACATTGAGGACAACGATGGAAACCGGAATTACTCTTTTATTCTAAACTATCTTTTCTTTTAAATAACAAATTTTTTCGAGTTTTCGAAGAATAATTATTATTTTCGTAATGTCGAATTCTGAGTATTGTTTATATTCTGGAGTACTATTTATATTTTTCAGTTTTTTTTTTATTTTTTTTATTTTCAATTAAATTATTTTGTTTTTCTTTTATTCTAAATGTTATATTTCGTAATGTTTAATGTCATTATTTTTCAATAAAATGTCTAATTTTATGCACTCATATTGTATATATTTCATAATATTATGTATTTTTAATTTTTTGTTAAATTAAAAAAAATGATTTTTTTTCTTGAAATTCCAGAATTGTTCTTCGGATTCCGAACTTGTTCTTAAAATTCCAGAGTTTTTTTTTTTTTTTTTCGAAATCCGAAATTTTAGTCCATAATATGAACATCACTCCGAAATTAAGCATTTTGGAGTACTGTTCATATTCCGGAATTTTAGTCTGGAATCTAGAATGCTATTTTGGAGTTAATTAAAAAATATTTTTTCTTGGCCCGAAATGTCTCATTCTGGATTAAGTGATTATTTTTGCAAAAAAAAAAAACGGTTATTTTTTTTTCAAATACACGTTAAAAAATGGTTAATTACTTAATTTCCGAAAAAATTAACCAATTTATATTTAATCAAATGATTTAGATGTACAAATGAAAATGTTGTTGGATTAGGTATTTAAGCTAATAACTGAATTAGGATAATCTTGAATTATTAGCAAATTGTTTTTGGGTTGCCCTCAAACCTAGAAATTGAATAGGATGACTTTTAAGAGAGAGAGAAAGAGAGAGTGTGTGATTTATTGATTTATTATATGATTAATAAATAGCAATAAATGGATTTATTAATATGTTATGAAAATAATATATTAAAAGTGCAAGGGTTAAAGTGTAATTGTTCAATAGTTGAACAAGAAAGAGTCCAACACCTTCCTTGGAAGGAGGTGGACGAAGTTAGGGTATTCCAGGAAAGCTGGAATATTCCTTGTAGATAAATAGGAAGTTTGATAATTCCTAAAATTGAATAAATATTATTTTATTCAAATTAGGGTTATCTAGGGTTTCTAGGTTGCACTATAAAAAGAGTCCTTAGGCTATAATTTTCGGCCACTTGATCCTTAAGAGCCCTAGGCTGGAAATTTGGTATCCCCTCTCCTCTCTCAAATGTTTCATGTTGCTAGTTTTGGGTGTGAACCATCAGTGACAAGACATTTGTGTTGCTAGCTTCCAAGTTATTGAAGAAAGGATTCTTGATTTTTTACTACAACAATCAAAATGTATGATTGTTCCTTCTATAATTTTTGAAATTGCCTAGGGTTAGAGTGTTCTTGTTGTTCAATGTAATGTTACATCAATAGTGTTATGAATTATATCTTTAGGTTGCATGTACCCTTAAGTGTTAAGGATTTATCCGCGTTAATACATGTAAAACCTATTAGTAGTATCAGGGCGTATGGTTGTCTAACAATTGAATGTACATTGCTTGAACTTGAGCAATGAGGATAAACAGAATCGTCAGTCTGTTTCGACACCACGACATGGTGTTCTTCCGCCACGACGTGGTGATCTTCATATATATGTTTTTTGATTTACCATGACGTGGAAATTGTCCGCCACGACGTGGGGGGCGATCAGATCAATTAAAAATTGTTTTTCTTGCTTAATTCATAAGTTAATTAGGATAATTGCTTTAGATAATGCTTTTTAATTGTATGTAAAACTAAATAATTATCTTAGTAATCACATATCCTTATCTTGAATTTGTGAATTATCATAATGATTAAATTAATTTAATTAACTGTTTAACTAAAAGATAATGATTAAATCTTAATTGTTTAATTTAAATTAAATTAATTCCTTAATTTCGAAGATTTAATTTAAACCTTGTATTTTTGTAAAGTTTTAAAATACACCTTGTATATATATATATATATATATATATATATATATATATATATATATATATATATATATATATATAAAGTTAATTACTATATGTATAAGATTAAGTCAGTCAAATCGCTAGTACGCCTCATTCACGAAGCCATACTATAATGGGAGTTTAAGGAAGCGGCCTATAAAATGACCGTCATTAGGTATCCATTATTACCCACCATTCTCTTGTATGGTGGAAGATCGTTAGCCGAACGGATTTGTAGGACATAACCTCATTAATAAGTATAATGACATAGAAAGTAAGTAAACTCTTTTATTAATCCCACTATTAATTACTTTAAGTGGTATCAGGGCGTATGGTTGTCTAACAATTGAATGTACATTGCTTGAACTTGAACAATGAGGATAAACAGAATCGTCAGTCTGTTTCGACACCACGATATGGTGTTCTTTCCGCCACGACGTGGTGATCTTCATATAGATGTTTTCTGATTTACCATGACGTGGCAATTGTCTGCCACGACGTGGGGGCGATAAGTTCAATTAAAAAATGTTTTTCTTGCTTAATTCGTAAGTTAATTAGGATAATTGCTTTAGATAATGTTTTTTAATTGTATATAAAACTAAATAGTTATCTTAGTAATCAGATATCCTTATCTTGAATTTGTGAATTATCCATAATGATTAAATTAATTGTTTAACTAAAATATAATGATTAAATCTTAATTTTTTAAGTTAGATTAAATTAATTCCTTAATTTCGAAAATTTAATTTAAACCTAGTATTTTTGTAATGTTTTAAAATACACCTTATATATATATATATATATATATATATATATATATATATATATATATATATATATATATATATATATTAAAAGTTAATTACTATATGTATAAGATTAAGTCGGTCAAATCGCTAGTACGCCTCATTCACGAAGTCATACTATAAGGGAAGTTTAACGAAACGGCCTATAAAATGACCATCATTGGGTATCCATTATTACCCACCATTCTCTTGTATGGTGGAAGGTCGTTAGCCGAATGGATTTGTAGGACATAACCTCATTAATAAGTATAATGACATAGAAAGTAAGTAAACTCTTTTATAAAATCCCACTATTAATTACTTTAGGAAAATATGAAAAGTATGCTAACCCATAAAATTGCACATTATACTTTATAGTAGTTAGTGGAGTATGTGTGGTTAACTGACACACTAATAGTGACTATAAAGAGTAATAATGGACATCTCGAAAATTATTGTTGATTAATGGAGCGTGCGTGGTTAACCGAGACATTAAAATGAGAAGATAAATGACATCGAGAGTGTCAGGCTAATTTGTATGGTTATTCACATATTGTTTGTGATCCTCAGAATCCCAGTCACAGATAGAAGAGCAGAATCTGATATTAAACATGTCATTGATAGATTTAGTGAATCTCAAAAGATCCAGGTATTTCATAGTTCGAAATTGGTGAATTGCTTTTACCTACCTTCATAAATTTGCAATAATATTGCGACATCCCTCATCTTAGTTGTGAATTGTTATTTTGTATCCTAGCCTTAATCATTTATTATGGGTTAAAATATTACGGATAATTTTCATCTAACTAAAATTGTTCTTCTTTTTTCCTATAGATGTCTACTCCTGTTGATGCTTTTGCTCCATCGTTGTCTACCCACCACTCGGGTTTCTCCTTACTCTCCATTGTCTCCAAAGTAACTTTTTATGGCTCTAATGATAATGATTGTATGAACAACATCATAATGGCGCTTTGTTTCGAGGGCAAATAATATGTCCTTGAAGAGAAACTTATTGGATTCAATGAAGCTACTGCTACTCCAGAACAACTAATCTCCTACAAAAAACACTACAACAATGCAACAAAAGTTGCGTGCATCATGGTCGCCACAATGATTCCTGAATTGCAGAGGTTCTATGAGGAGTATTGGCCTTTTGAGATGAACAATGACCTTGTGGAAAAATACCACAAGAGGGCTCGTTAAGAGAAGTTTGAAGTGGTTAAGGCCCTCATGGCTTGCAAAATGAAAGAAGGAAATTTTGTCTGCAACCACGTGCAGAGAATGCAAATATACGTGGAGCAACTGGTCAAGATCAATGTGCGATTTTATGAGGATTTGGCCATTGACATGGTCCTAAACTCCTTGCCAAGTTGTTATGATCAGTTTACAATATCCTACCATTTGAACAACATATAAACCACATTTGCCCAACTCCACAACTTGCTATAGACTGTTGAGTCAGGATTAAAGGGGAAGAATTCAACCCTCCTAGTAATGTTCATGTTATAGCCATTGGAAAAGGTAAAGGGAAGAAAAAGAAGGTTGCTCCCAAAGATAACTGGAAGAACAATGCCCATGTAGGGTCATCAGGCAATAGGCCAAAGGCGAAGCCCAACTCAGACATTCCAGATGTTAGTGACCCAAAAAAGGCCATTTGTTACTATTGTAATGACAAGGGCCATTGGAAGAGATGGTGCCCTAAATACTTGCAAGACATCAAGGATGACAAGGTGAAGCCATCGTCGGCAGTTGTAACACCCAAAAATTTGAGGATCGACTTTGGGTATAAATAACCTTTTAAGGATTGGACACGATGTGTTGGAGACACCAACATGGCGTGTTAAAATAAGAAAAGACGTGGGTTTTATTATGGGAAAGACGGTGTGTTTCCTCTGGGAACACGACATGTTGATGGCTAGAATGAAGCCCTAATTTTCTGGGTTTTTCTCCCTATTTAAAGGAATATGGAGGCTAGGGTTTGTTCACCCTCATCCCCTTAAGCCCTAAAAGAAACCCTAATCATCTTTCTCTCTAGTTTTTGAGCTAGTTTGGTGTTTTTGAAGCTAAAAAAAGGAAGGAGGTGGAGAAAGGAAGCAGAGATCTAACAAGCAAGACCCCATTCTTTAGTTTGGCATTCTTTTGGACCTTTGTAAGTGTCCAAGACCTGATTTTTATGATTCAAAGTTGTTAGATCTTGATTTTTGTCCATTTTGCTTCTTGTTCTTGAATGTTGAAATGGTTAGATCTCATAAAGTTTGCAAATTTATGAGTCTCCAGGTCAAGTTGACCTTGTAGTGTCTTGGATCTGGTCTATAATCAAATTTTGATGCCATCATAGAGATTAAATCATAAATCCTCATTTTGACCTAATATGGATTTAAGGCATGCAATGGACATGTATGTCTAAAAAGCACCAACCTTTGGGATGGTTTAGGTGTTAGAATCACTTCTAGAAATGATGGACTTCAAATTTAAGGATTAAGTGCTTATTGGTTAAGACCTTGCATCATTAAGCTTTATGGATTGTGTTTTGGACCTTCTAGGTAGTCCTAATGGATTAAGTTGGAAACTTTATCCTTATGGGTCACATTTTGGACTAATATGAGCTTTGGAGCTCTTGGAATCAAAGAAAGCGACTTAATGTATTAAGTTGTTGGAACTTCATCAAACACGACGTGTTCTAAGTCAACACGACATGTTGGATGGGATTTTCCACACTGTTTGGATGCAGGTGGAGCACAATGTGGCCAAGGAGAAACACAGCGTGTCGGAGTCAACATGGAATGTTGACTTTGACTTTTAACCTTGACCAAGTTTGACCTAATGGGTATTTGAGGTAATTTGAGAGGTATCTAAGAATTGGTCACTTTTTGATAAATAGGCGGCGGGTGGAGCTGATATTCAGAGTCGGGACCTATTCAGCTACTATTTAGATTCATAAGTGAGTTTTCCTCACTGTACTCTTGGGTCAAAGGCACTAAGGTCGGCCCATTGGATTGTTATCCTGGTTTATCACATGTTGGTATTTTGTAGTGATTTGTTAGATATGTATCATGGTTACCTGGTATATAAGATGATGTTATGCTTAGTGATCTGTAAGATCCGCTTGATCATCTGTTGACAGGTTATATGTTTAGTTGTGTATATGTTGTTGTGGTATGGGTGGGTTGAGACTGTACTGCTTTGTGCTATCAGTCAGCAAACCTGGTAGTATTTATATAGATATGTTGTTATGGTTTACTGGGTTTATATATGTTTTGGATATGTATATGTTTATATGTTGTGTGTGTCGACACGGTGTATGTGTGGTTAGGTTGAGGCGGTCCAACTTTGTGTCGAAGGCCAACAGACCCAGGGTGGCCCAGATAGACTGAAGGCCAGTGGGGCATACCAGTTTGTCCTGGAGAACGGTCCAGATAGGCTGAAGGTCTGATGTGGCATACCAGTCATGTTGAAGGTTCTGTGAGCAGTCTAGATAGTGATGTGTGTAAAATGTACTAGTTTTAATCCTACTAATTCAAACACAAAATAAACACACGAAAGTCAGTGTATCTATCTAGTAGCAATATACCAAGTAGGGTATCGAACACCGGGAACGGTAACAATTAAGATTAACTACTAGAACTACCTAATTAAAAATAAGTAATAAAAGATTGTTTTCTCTAGTTTTGCAAGACTAGAAACTTAAATAAGCAAATAACACTTAAACAAAACAATTAACAACTAAAGCAAATAGAAGGTAACTAGATTCAATGATAAAAGAGACTTCTGTTCAGATTCGACTCATTTATTCCAATGGTTGATTTCATGGCAAGTGCAATGGACTAATATATCATTGGCTATCGATTCCTAATGTGATTAGATTCATGTTCACTATTACTAATCCTTAGCAACCAGGTTAATTTAAACAATGGCCAATTACTTAAACTAACATGCTTCCTAGTATTTTATTTGGATCAAGTAAGACTTGTAATATTAGCTAAATAAATTTGTCAATTCAATTTACTCATGTATGGTTGTTCATCATACATGCTTACACATTAATGTACTTATTTTCTAGTTAACTCTGGGTTCATATTCACTAATATTAGGCATATAATATTGTGTTCACAAAATTATATGATTCAAGCAATTAAGAAGATGTTCATGTAACTCAACAACTTGATTATTAACAGAAAAATAATTATTATCAACACATAAGGGTCTTTAACAAGCTTAACAAGACAATTCACCAAATCAAATTAATCCAAGACATAAAATCACACCATATTCATAAATTCATCTACTCTAAATAGAAGTTATAAGCTTTTAGCTCATATCTACAACAATTAACAACCTAAAAACGAAATCTAATGATGTAAACATAGTTTATGCAAAAGATTGAGAAAAAAATAGTGTTTATTGCCTTTGATATCTACTAACTTGATGTCTAATTCAAATTCTAGAAAATCGGAGCTTCAAGAACCCTTCTGATCGCCAATGAGTCACCAAAAGTCTCCAAAAGTTGTCAACCAGTGTTTAGGTTTCAGGAATGACCGATATATATAATAATTTTCATAATTACGCACTGACTTGTCGAGTTACTAAACCGAATTGACAAGTTTTTTTACTTAAATCGTGTGTACGGCGTGTACAGTAAGGCATTGCTGGTTCACGAATATTCTGACCTACTTGTCGAGTAGATGGCCAACTCGCCGAGTTCTTCCGCTTTTAAGCTTTATTTCTTTAAACTTTAATTCCCAAGCTTCCAATTGCTAGTTCTTCTTCCTTTTTCACTTGAGCATGTCATTAAGACTGAAACATAATTTTAACGTAATTAAGTACATTTTGTTCATGAATCGAGACAAAATAGCCAAAAAGTATTAAGATATTATACAAAATAAATGATTAAATATGCACATATCACAATACCCCACACTTGACTTTTGCTTGCCCCCAAGCAAAACTGATATTTAGCACACTAGCATCACATAAGACAATCCCAATCAAACCCAACCAATATTCTAAGACCACAATGCATGCATTTGTGTCTAAAAATTTTCCTAAGGACCCCCTAATCCTAAATACTTATAGTCCTCATAAACACCTGCCTACTTCTTTTGAATAATGCTCATTTTATGCATCACTCTGAATCCATCCTCAAAAAACTTTCTTAACCTCAATTGATTTTTGGTTAAACCCCCAAGCACACATACGATAAAATAACCTAGAAAAGAAAATTACAATGCAAATAAAAATACTTGATACTTTGAGTCTTCAATAATTTGTAGCTTTTCTTCTTGATATTTCTTCTTTTTCTTTATAGCTTTGTAGATTCTTTCTTTCAAACATTGTATCACTCTTTTTTTCTTTTTCATTTTTTTCTTTTTTCTTTCTTTTTTTTTTCTTATTTTTTTTCAACACTCACTTTTTTCTCTCAAAACTAAAAAGCTAGAAAAAAAAGATATTTTTTTCAACACTCACTTTTTTCTCTCAAAACTAAAAACCTAGAAAAAAAAAACATATGCTTACGCAAGGGGATTTAACTTCATCCTTTATTGGTTAAATGCATTAGTCTCATGTGCAATGATTACTTAAGTTTCCTGGATACATTTTTGGTACATGACGCTAAACATATTGCATCCCTCAAACTAAGTGAGATTATGTTTTTGTCCCATGATTTCACTAGGATAAATGGGGCCACGAATGCACTATAATGTATATTGGGTCAACTAAGCATTTTGGTCCTCATAAAATCATCAAACACAATACTAGCATGGAATCCTAATTGCTTTTACCAAAATTTCATAAATTAAGTCCTAACAATTTTAATGCAAAGTTTTTAAAATTATACCTAAAATTAGGATTCTAATGTAACTAATGTAACCAACCCCTACCCCACACTTAATTCATGCAATGTCCCAATGCATGTTATGCATGATAAAAAACATAAAAGTAAAGAGAGAATTGAAAAAAAAAACTCCCCTAGGATAGTAGTTTTGAGGTAGATCTTCTTCTTTTAAATCTCCATCTTCAGCTGACTTTAGGCATGGGAATATCTCATCCATGCCTTGGGTGTTAAAGTCTCATGTGATACAGCTCCAAATGTAGATGAAAAAACTCATTGAAATGCTTGGAAAATAGTCTTCAAAGAATATGATTAAATCCCCCGTCAAATAGAAGCAAATCGTAAACTTGGAAATAGAAGAATGAGTAACTCGTTGAGTCCAGATGGTGACTCGTCGAGTTATAGCTATATTGGCATAATAGTCGCGTTTTCTCGATTGGACTCGTCGAGTTCGGGTATAGACTCGACGAGTTTTCTTCACTTTATGTATAAAACCCTCTTTTATGCTTCAGGTCCGGTTTGGAATTTTAGGATAGTATTAAGGCATACTCCCCCTTTTTTCTTCAATAAAAGACACTTTTTTAGGTGTTCTAATCGTCGGAATCGTAATCGGACTCAAAACTCCTATCTTCTCGCCTAGGATCGACTTCTCATGTTATTCCCTCACGCTCTATTCATGCATTCAATCCCTCATCCTAATTTTGAAAAGAACAAAAACAACACCAAGTAATAAAAGGAAAACAAACTAAGGATCCTACTTACTAATTGTTCAAACATCAACCAAACAAATAAATAAAAACACACCAACCAAAATAAAAATTGTTTTAAACAAGCCACACAAATAAAAATTAAAAAGGATTATTAATCTTCATCTTCCTCCTCGGCTCCTCCAAATCCGCTTCCACCCGCTCCGCTTCTTCTTGCATTTAGCCGCTCCTCCCAACTTTTTACATATGGGTAATCAGGACCATCCATCCTTGGAATGTTCAAGTGGCTCATCATGTGGGCGAGTGTTATATGGTTGCAGTTCATGATACGCCCCAAATCATCTTGATATTGCCTCGACTCCACCAATCCATAGGCAACTCATCATCAACCGGAATCACGGGGGTGGGGGGGGTCTTCATGTACATGTTCTTGCCTTAGCCTTACCCTTGTTCCGGGTTGCTCGGGTGCCACCACTTCATCCTCATCCGAGATAGCATAATCACCAATATAGTCCTCAATAATCCTCCCCTCCTATAAAGAATAGGATTAAATGAAGGTGTTGGTAACATGGTCAAAATATTCCCGACCCCCCTTTACAAGACACCAAATGATCTTGCCAATTTTGTTACAAACATTCCCCCACAAAATTTTGAAGTTTTCCTATCCTTTACCACTCCTTCACCCAAATATTTTACCAAACAGTACGGGATATTGTAGAAGGTATTTGGCATGATAATACACCACAAGCAGAACACATCAAGGATTGGAACCTTGTCATCATCTTTGCACATGTTGATGGTGTTCGCAATGAGCCGATGGATTAAACGGTGAACCGGGGACTGTATGTTACCCTCTTGGGCCGCGGATGCAATATATACACTGTTTGCTATTGTGGTCCACTAATTTGAACCATTTTTTCCATCTAGGAACACTTTGTGACAACATTCCAAGAAAATTCCGAAAGCTTCAGTCATGACCACAGATTAGTCATATATGCCCATTCTTCAACTCAACTCCGCCATACTGCACTTCAGGTACTCATCACCAAGACAAAAAGTCAAGGCTTTTGTATCATAAAAATCGTTTCCCCCTCAGAATGTTACCGTGGAAAAGAACTCCAAGCAAAGCTCCTGATACACTGGTTCCTGAATCTGGAACAACCTCCTCCAAGCATCACAAGTGACTGAAACCCCATTCTGAACAAAAACCTTAGTCAAATATGGATTTAATGCCTCCACCAAACCCACTTGATCTAGCAAATTCTAGCTTATCACATTTGGGACATAGAAATCCTTTGACTTGAGTGTGTCAAGCCTTTTCCTGCACCTAAACAAAGTCGATTGTGATCCAATTTGTGGGAAGTTGAACCAAGGGAAGTCCCCTTGGCCTCTTTGAGAACCTTGGCCCCTGCTTCTGAACATCTTCTGCAAAATCAACCACAAGGAAAAACCACACAAAACTACAGAAAACATTAAAATAAAATTTTGGAAAACAGTCGTATGGACTTGTCGAGTTCATAGACTGACTCGACGAGCCCGATGAACTGTTCGAGTCTCCTTAACTAAATCAAACAGATTCAGTCTATTATACTCAAATTGACTCCAGGGGTTTGTTCACAGTGGTAAACCAAGTATTAATTCACAAAAAAATTCAGTCAAAACACTCTAAATTAGCCCGAATCGAAACCCTAATGTACATGTCAAAATAAAAATTGGGCTTTTAACAAAATTTGGCCATTAAAATACTAGAGATCGAACATTTAACAAAATTATGAGTGAAAAAACTAACCTTTATGCAAGAAATGGAGAGAAATTACGAGAATGAAGGTTGGTTGCTTGAGAGAATTCGCTCGTCGAGTGGTAGGCGAATGACGGCTGGAATATAAAAAACTTTAACCTTTAGGGTTAAAACCCTAATTTACAGAGTTAAAAATTAATTTTTTCTGTTATAATACTCTACTCGTCGAGTCCGGGGGTCCCAGCTCGTCGAGTAGAGACGCATTTTCACAAAATATCGCGAATTTTTAAACGGACTCGTCGAGTTCAGGTATAGACTTGGCGAGTTGTTGACTTTGTTTGAAAATTTTTGAAATTTTTTTGTTTCTTTAGATTAATTCCACCACACCCCACACTCAAACTTTGCTTGTCCTCAAGCAATCAGCTTAAGCTAAAAAGAAGATTTAAATTGAAAAATCCCAAATAAACACACAAACAAAAATAAAAGACTAAAAATAAAAGGGTAAAAGAAAGAAAACTCAAACAGCGGGTTGCCTCCTGTAAGTGCTTCTTTTTTAGGAGTCTTTAGCTGGACTCGTTTCCGCTCTACGTTGCAGCGACTTTCTCCAAGTCCAACCCTTCTTCTAGTCTTTCTTCATTTGGCATGACCTCTTCATATTTCTTAACACTATGCCCATTTACCTTAAAGCTCGACCCATCCTTTCTCTATAACTCAATCACTCCGTACAGATAGACATGCTTGATTGTAAAAGGCCCGGACCAACGTGTACGCAATTTTTCTGGAAATAGCTTAAGTCTTGAATTGTATAAGAGAACTTTTTGATTATCTTCAAACTCCTTATTTCCCTTCAACCTTTCATCATGCCACCTTTTTGTCTTGTCTTTATAAATCAACGAGTTAGTGTAAGACTTGTTCCTCAATTCTTCTAAAGCATTCATTTGCAAGAGTCGATTGGAACACAACTCACTTGGCTCAAAATTGCAGGTTTTCAAAGCCCAATAAGCTTTATGTTCAAGCTCCACCAGTAGATGACAGATTTTACCATATACTAATCTATAGGGTGTGGTTCCAATGAGTGTCTTGAATGCAGTTTGGAATGCCCAAAGTGCACCATTCAATTTATCCGCCCAATCTTTCCTATTGCTCCCCACCGATCTTTCCAAAATTCTCTTGAGTGCTCTATCTGTACTCTCGGCTTGCCTATTTGTTTGTGGATGGTATGGTGTTGAAAATCTATGACGTACACCATATTTTTGAAACCCTTTTGCTAGTTGATCATTAGCAAAGTGGGTTCCCTTATAACTTATCAATGTCTTGGGTACTCCAAACCTAGAAAATAACCTTTTAAGAAACTTCACCACGACCCTCGCATCATTGGTTGGTAGTGCTTGCGCTTCTGCCCACTTTGACACATAATCTACCGCCACAAGTATGTATTTATTTCCTTTAGATGAAGGAAATAGTCCTATGAAATCCACATCCCACACATAAAATATTTCACACACTTGGATGTTCTTTTTAGGCATTTCATTCCTTGCAGAAATATTACCCGTCCTCTGGCAAGCATCACACTCTCTCACATAAGTGGCAGCATCCTTGAATATTTTGGGCCAATAAAATCCCACATCAAACACCTTCTTAGTTGTATATTGCACCCCATGATGTCCTCCTGCCGGCCCATTGTGGCGATGCTCTATAATGTCAGAGATTTCTTTGCCAAAAACATATCTTCTAATAATCCAATCCGCACAACTCCTAAAAAGATAAGGTTCATACCATAAATAGTATTTAATTTCTAGAAAGAGCTTCTTTTTCTGCTAGTGAGTGAGCCCTTTTGGAAGAAAGTCGCCAGCGAAGAAATTTGCAATGTCTGCATACCATGGTTCTTCCCCCATAATCATTATCAAGTATTCTTCTGAGAAGCGATCACCAATACCCTTGTCGTTCATCTCATCCCTTTCTGGATTATCCAATCTACATAGATGGTCGACAACTACATTTTCCATCCCTTTCTTTTCCTTGATCTCGATGTCAAATTCTTGAAGTAAAAGCGCTCATCAGATCAATCTTGGCTTTACATCCTACTTGGCAAACAAATACTTGATAGCAGAATGGTCAGTAAAAATAGTAGTTTTTGATAAACTAAGATAGGGACGAAATTTGTCAAAGGCATAGACCATGGCTACAATTCCTTCTCGGTTGTGGTGTAGTTTTATTGGGCCGGATTTAAGGTCTTGCTTGCATAATAAGTGGGTTGAAAGTGCTTGTCAACCCTTTGGCCAAGCACGAATCCTAAGGCAAAGTCGATTGCATAGCACATTATTTCAAAGGGCAAGTTCCAATTCGGGGCGATAATGATCGGGGCATTAGTTAATTTTTCTTTCAAAATCTCAAAAGAGTGTAAACATTCTTTAGAAAAATCAAAAGGTGCATCTTTCAAAAGCAATTGACTTAAAGGTCTAGTTATTTTGGAAAAATCTTTTATGAAACGCTTTTAGAAACCCGAGTGACCCAAAAAACTCCTAACACCGTTTACATTGGTTGGTGGTGGTAATTTAGCAATGGTATCAATTTTTGCCCGATCCACCTATATCCCCGCTTTGGATACTTTATGGCCTAAAACAATGCCTTCTTTCACCATAAATTGACACTTTTCTCAGTTTAAGACCAAATTGGTCTTTTCACACCTAGCAAGCATCAAGTCAAGGTTAGTAAGACAATCATTAAAAGAAGAGCCAAAAACATAAAAATCATCCATAAATTTTTCCACCATGTCGTGGAATATCTCCGTCATGCATCGTTGAAAGGTCGCCGCCGCATTGCATAACCCAAAAGGCATGCGATGATAAGCAAATGTTCCACTTGGACAAGTGAAAGTCGTCTTCTCTTGATCAATTTGGTCAATAGGATTCTGGAAGTAACCTGAAAATCCATCTAAGAAACAATAATAGCTATGGCCAGATAATCGCTCAAGTATTTGATCAATAAAAGGAAGAGGGAAGTGGTCTTTGCAAGTGACATCATTTAGCTTTCATTAATTGATGCACACCCGCCAACCGGTTACCATTCGTATAGGTATGAGCTCGTTATTCTTGTTCACCACGACCGTCAATCCTCCTTTCTTTGGCACTACTTGAATGAGACTAACCCATAGACTATCGGAAATCGAATATATGATCCTGGCATCAAAGAGTTTAACAACCTCCTACTTGACCACCTCTTGCATGTTCGTGTTTAACCACCTTTGATGTTGCACCACCGGATTTGCGCCTTCTTCAAGGTTGATCTTATGAGAGAAATAAGAACGTCTTATTCCTTTAATATTGTTGATTTTCCACACAATGGAATTCTTTCTCTTCTTCAAGACTTGGACTAGCTCTTCTTTTTCAGATTTTGTGAGGTCAGAAGCTATAATTACGGGTTTTTATTCACATTCTTCTAGAAATGCATATTCTATATGTTCAGGCAAAGTTTTCAGCTCTAAATTCGTGTTTGGTACACTAAACACGTCGAGTCCAGAGAGGGGACTAGTCAAGTTCATGCCAAATTTCTCGCCTGATCGCGTTTTTTCGCCCCAACTCGTCGAGTTGGCCTCTTCAACTCGACGAGTTGACTTTTCAGAGCTTCTGGTTAATTCTTCATATTCTACTTCTCCGAGCAGTCTTTCTATCTCCTTTAGGTCTTCGTCAGCATCAAAGTTGTCTTCAAAGGCAATGGTGGATTCGCTTGACTTGTCTTCTTTCCAATCTTCCATTAATTCTTCTAAAATGTCCACCGAGAAGACCGTGTCATCACTATACTTTGAATGCTTCATGGCTTGATCGGCTCTAAATGTAACTGACTCTTCTCCCACTCGAAGGGTAAGTTTGGATTCCCTTATGTCTACTATGTCACTTGCGGTGTTTAGGAAAGGTCGTCCAAGAATGATTGGAACTTGATGGTCTTCTTCGATATATAGTACTATGAAATCTGCGGGAAATACAAATTTATCAACTTTCAACAATAACTCCTTGCATATCCCCCTTGGAAATGTCATCGTTTTGTTTGCTAGATGAATTGTCATTCGAATCAGTCTTGGCTCTGAAAGGTCCAAATTCTTAAAGGTTGAATATAGCATAAGGTTTACGCTTTCCCCTGAATAAGCCAATGCATAACTAGTAGCTAAGTTCCCAAATTGGCATGGCAAGGTCAAACTACCCGGGTCACCCATTTTTTCTTTGGAAATTTGTTCAACATTGCAGTTGAACAATTTTCATTAAGAACCACCTTTGACACCTCTTCCATCTTCTTCCTATTCGTAAGAAGCTCCTTCAAGAACTTGGCATGCTTAGGCATTTGTGCAACCGCCTCAATGAAAGGAATGTTAATTTGAAGGGCTTTGATGTACTCTAGGAACTTTTGATATTCTTCATTTTGCTTATCTTGTTTAGCCCGGCCTAGAAATGCCAATGGAGGTTGATACGATTTAATGGGAGGATTATTTTTTTATTTAGACAGCGAACTCGTCGAGTTCTTCTCTTCGACTCTAGAGTCGCATCAACATCTTGCGATTTTAGGTTTTCTTTTTCTTCCTCTTGCACCTCTTTTGGAACTTCATCCGGGATCGGGGTCAGAAGAGTGATTATTTTTCCGCTCCTAGTTGTCACTATGTTGATTTGTGCGCCTCTCGGATTTTTCTTGGTATTACTTGGAAGTCCACTCGGTGCTCTTTTGTTGATTTGTAGTGCAAGTTGGCCTAACTGTTTTTCAATGTTAAGGATAGAGGCTTGTTGATTTCTCATTAATGCTTGTTTCTCTTTCATCATTGTTTGTTGTTCTCTTCTTGCAACATCGGTTTTGTTGTGTCTTTTCTCGGATGTGGCTACAAATCTTCTGAGCATATATTCAAAGTCCATTTTCTTCTCTTGCACTGGCTCCTTCTTTTGATACAAACCTCTTGTCTCCAGCATATATTTCTCCTCATTTGTCTTCTTGTATTCGTTATATGGTAGCCACTTTTTTTTTGGTTTTCGGGTTCGCCAATCCTCATCATATCTATCACCACTCGAATAACACACTTGCACTTTCTGGTTCCCATGCTCGTCTAGATCACAATCTTTAGTAAGGTGAGGATTGATATAATTTTCACATCCCACCCAAATAGTGTGGATGGATTGATCCATGTTTGTCATTCTTCGGTCCAAACTCTCCAATTTAGCCATCACTGTTTCCATGTTATCGGAAACTGAGTTTACTGCCGCTCGAGTTGGGTCATTCCTTGGGTTATGATATTCTCTAGGGTGCTTAGAGAATTCTTCAATTAGCTCCTTTATAACCGCGGGTGCTTTCTTCGTGAGTGGTCCTTGGGAATCAAGGAGCTGCCTAGTTGTCACGTTCACTCCATCATAGAAAATGGAGGCTTCTTGCTGAATGTTTAGATCATTGTGGGGGTAGTTCCTCAACAAGCCTTAGAATCTTTCCCACGCCTCATAGAGTGACTCGCCTACTTGTTGCTCAAATTTTTCAATGTATTTCTTCAATTTTGCTATTTTTGAGGGAGGACAAAACTGATCAATGAACTCTTCACGCAATTGAGCCCATGTGCTGATGGATCATGGAGGGAGTGATTTTAGCCAGTCTTTCGCGGCTCCCTTAAATGTGACCGGTAGAATACGAAGCAAAACAGTCTTACTAGGCACATTTGGGATGTTAAAGTAGTTGGCTATGTTGTTGACATCGTCGATATGCTTGTATGCATCTTCGTGATCTTTCCTATGGAATGGGATGTCCTTGAGTTGGGCTAGTATGTGACCTTTCAGCTCATAGTTGGTAGTTCCTGGAATCGTGGGTTGCACGAGTCCTAGCTTGGTATCATCACACATCCTTTTCTTTTACTTGCCCATGGTGATGTATGCGATGTCAGCCATGGTGTTATCGTGTTTGCTTTCTTGGTCGCTTTTTCTTCTTCAGTTTCTGCTTTGTACTTGGTATCCTCCTTCTTAGGGTCTTCGTCCTTCAATGCTATGTTGGATTCTCCCACTTTCTTTCCTTTTTTCATGCCAAAAACTGATTTGATATTCTTAAATGGTGACTTCTTTGGGGTTGCAGATTCTCCTACAGTTTTATCCTTTTCTTCCTAAGAGCTGATTCCGGGTGTTCAAGTGGTGGGATCAAAGGTGCGTTTGATCCATGGATCATAAAATACTTGAAAGAAAACAGAAAGTACGCGTAAAACGAACAAAACAAAATATAAAAACGAAACTGTAAAACGCGTCTACTCGTCAAGTTGCTTCGACTGGACTCGATGAGTTCAATGCCAACACAGAAAAATAAAAACGAAAATTTTAAAACATAAAAGCTAGTAACTTAAACTAATTAAATTAATAACAAAATTAGTAACTTTATGCAAGATAAATCTTAAACAAAGGATCGATAACACTAGCAATTAAAATTTATAAAAACTGTTCCTCGGCAACGGAGCCAAAAACTTGATGTGTGTAAAATGCACTAGTTTTAATCCTACTAATTCAAACACAAAATAAACACACGAAAGGCAGTGTAACTATCGAGTAGCGATATAGTTCAAGCAAGTAGGGTATCGAACACAGGGGACGGTAACAGTTAAGATTAACTACTAGAACTACCTAATTAAAAAAAAAGTAATAAAAGACGGTTTTCTCTAGTTTTGCAAGAATAGAAACTTAAGTAAACAAATAACACTTAAACAAAATAATTAACAACTAAAGCAAACTGAAGGTAACTAGATTCAATGATAAAAGAGACTTCTATTCAGATTCGACTCATTTATTCCTATGGTTGATTTCATGGCAAGTGCAATGGACTAATAAATCATTGGCTACCGATTCCTAATGTGATTAGATTCATGTTCACTATTACTAATCCTTAGTAAACAGGTTAATTCAAACTGTGGCCAATTGGTTAAACTAACATGGTACCTAGTATTTTATTCGGATCAAGTAAGACTTGTAATATTAGCTAACTAAATTTGTCAATTCAATTAAATCATGTATGGTTGTTCATCATACATGCTTACACATTAATGTACTTATTTTATAGTTAACCCTAGGTTCATATTCACTAATACTAGGCATATAATATTGTGTTCACAAAATTATATGATTCAAGCAATTAAGAAGAGTTTCATGCAAATCAACAACTTTATTATTAACAAAAAAATAATTATTATCAATACATAAGGGTCTTTAACAAGACAATTCACCAAATCAAATTAATCCAAGCAATAAAATCACACCATATTCATAAATTCATCTACTCTAAACAAAAGTTATAAGCTTTTAGCTCATATCTGCAGCAATTAACAACCTAAAAATGAAATCTAATGATGTAAGCATAGTTTATGCAAAAGATTAAGAAAAATAATAGTGTTTATTGCCTTTGATCTCTACTAACTTGATGTCTTTGTCAAATTCTAGAAAATCAAAGCTTCAAGAACCCTTCTGATCGCTAATGAGTCGCCAAAAGTCTTAAAAAGTTGTCAACCAATGTTTAGATTTCGGGAATGACCGATATATATATATATATATATATATATATATATATATATATATATATATATATATATATATATATATATAAGAATTTTCATAATTATGCACCGACTCGTCAAGTTACTAGACTGAATCGACGAGTTCTTTACTTAAAATGCGTGTACGGTGTGTACGGTAAGGCATTGCTGGTTCGTGAATATTCTGACCTACTCGTCGAGTAGATGGCCAGCTCACTGAGTTCTTCATCTTTTAAGCTTTATTTCTTTCAACTTTAATTCCCAAGCTACTAATTGATAGTTCTTCTTCCTTTTTCACTTGAGCATGTATTTAAGGCTGAAAACATAATTTTAACATAATTAAGTACCTTTTGTTCATGAATTGAGACAAAATAACCAAAAAGTATTAAGATATTATACAAAATAAATGATTAAATATGCACATATTAGATAGACTGTAGGCCGGTGAGGTGTTCCAGTCAGACTGAAGGCTCTGTGGGCGTACTAGATAGATTGTAGGCCAGTGGGGCGTTCCAGTCATGCTGACGGCCCTATATGCATGCTGCTTGTTTGTATATGTTATCTGTTTGTGTTGTGGTATTTTGGGGAAACTCACTAAGCTTCGTGCTTACAGTTTGGTTTATGGTTTATGATTAAATATGAACATCCTTGGTTTTCAACTGATTTGGACTTGGGGGACTTTGATTTTAAATAATGTTTTGGAAAACAATGGTTTTGTAACACTTCTTTTAATAAAAGGGTTGTTTTGAAAAGTTTTAAATTTGTTGAATTTTGGGGATGTTACAAGTTGGTATCATAGCCATGGTTTGAGTGAATTGGGGGAACACTCGTGTGAATCCAGTCTCAAACTAAGAAAAAAGGTTTTAAAAAATGATGTTCAAATTGTTTTCAAAATAATCAAAGAGGATGTGATGTGTACGATCAACAAGAGCCAGTAAGTTGACCCCAAATTACCACACAGTTATTTGAGATTGTGTTATGATATTTTAGAACAACGTGTTAGTAATAGGATAAGAATCTTTAGGAACTGTATGATAGAATTGTCTGATATAAGATGCCTTATCTCATTTAGGATCCCTTATTGATTGATGTGTGAATCTTTCATGTGTAAACTGACTATTGAGTGAATACGTTAAGTCACATGTTACATGGGTTAAATGATATTAGAATAAGAGATTTGGTCCTGCTGTCCAGCTCTTGTCTGAGTCTAACCGTTGTAGGATTGAATACTTTAGTCTAAGGTTGTTTAAGTCATGCAACATGTGATTGTATTCATGTAATAGTTATCTGACACCAATGGAGGGTCGTGTGGCAATTAGTGGTGGGATGAGTTAAGTGGGGTCAGCCAAATAGTTGCGTTATGTTTAATGTTCCTCCAGGAAGTGATAATGGAGTGCATAAGTTATGGTATGTGTGATGGGATGTTCTTGGTTATTCTATGCATTAGAAGGTTACCGCATGAATGTTGCTTGCTTTGTGCTTTATGGAACTCTTAAGTGATGTGAGTTAGCTACTAAGTGAATATGTTTGGTCACATCTGATAGAGGTTGAATAATCTCGAAGTGATGGATTTAACCCTATTGCACAACTCTCATCTGAGTCTAACCGTTGTAGGGATGAGTCTGTTACTTGAAGGATTATCTAAGATTTGTTGCATGTGATTGTATTCATGAAATAGTTAATTGGTATTATTGAGTGTTCTTCAGTAGCTGATGCTAGAGGAAGTGTGGAGGAAGTCATAGGAGAGCCTAAGAAGTATTTTTAGTGCGGTTGTTTCGCTGTGGAGCAAGAGATTGGAAGTATTTTATGGATAGGTCTTAGAGGACCCGAGATGATCCTTGAGGAAAGTATGGATATGTGTGGAAGGCAATATTGGGCCCGTACTACTGAAAGCATATGATCAATACTCGAATCGGAAGAGTTTTGGGGATTCTGAGGGCTGGTCGGAGGATGATAGCATGGTTGGATACCATGCTTCGTGGCAGTGGCTCTGTATCTGTTGATCTTTGGTTATGGTTGCTCAAGCATGAAGATGGGTCTGGTGTGTGTTTAGCCCCAAAGCGAAATCGGCTTGGATTAATTGATGCATACCTAGATGAGTTTGTTGTTTTCGAGGCCTCGAGGGTGTTGGCTTGAGGCCGTGCATTCGATTCATACGAATCAAGAAAGGAACGACCGTTATGATCGGCTTGGGATTGGTAGTTGGGACTTCAGGTTAGGAGGGTATGTTTTAGCTTATACTCTTGCAAGGAATCCTTAATGTTAAAGTCGTCATGATTGGAAAATTTCTGAGGTCTTCAGCTGAAATTCAGGATTTTCTTAGGATTTGATTGATCATTGTCTGGAAGATCATCTTGTATGTGTTATACATTCCAGGGTCATGGATGGTTGTACCCGGTTGATCCAGTTTGAGTTATGGTTTGGTTTCAACACCAGCGGGTGGTAGTTTGAACCCTAAGTGGGGGAGAACTGGGTATTCTGCTAGTAGGATCATCGATCTGTTCAGATTCATGGTATTGAGGAAAGCTTTTAGGGGTCTTGGTTCAGGGTTTGGCCCAGGAATTGGTATATAGTAGGTGGTAATCGTATGCATGGGTTTAGGAGACACATGGGTTGTCACTTAGCAAGAGGTGGGTAATCAAGGAGCTCGTTGCAGCTAATGGTCCCTTTTTGGGGGTGCCAATGAATAGATGGGGAGCCATTGGGATTACTCAGGTTGAGAATCGACGGCGGAGGGAAATTGTCTGATGGAGCTATGGATTTCTAATTATAATCTAGCTTGGGCAGAGATTGATCAAGGATTCAGTTTTAGAATTTCGTATGTTCAGCTTGGCAAGGGTTTTGATTCTTTGGATTAAGTGTTAGTGTGTCCTAGACCATTGGTCATTGAGTTTATCATTCAATGGAGATTCTTCGAAAGATTCAAGTGGCGACAGTTAAAGTTCAAGGAATGTGTCAACCTACCATCAAGTTCAATATGTTTTATGTTCCTTTGGTTTCTGGGTATGCTTACCCTCAATGGCAGTGTGGAATTTTTGTTCATATCAGGCTTGGGTTGGGTGGCATTCAGGGTCACTTCAGAAGTCTTCTCGAGTTGGTTGCGTATTGGTGGAACCTGTCTAGTCCCAATCAAGTATGGAATCTTGTTTCAATCAATCATGAGGATGTCTTCTATTAATGATTGAGGTCTGTTGTTCGATAAAACTTTGGTATTTATGCCCTTACGGATGAGGTTGTGGGTTCCCTAAGGATGTGAATTGTGGTAATTCATTGTGTGTATGTGGGATGGACAAGATGGCATTGGGGTGTGGATCGAGTGATTCACGTGGTTCTTTTGGGTGACAGCCTTTGAATTGGATCAAGGGTGCAACCATTATCCTGTTCTAGGGTCGTGTGTGACCATTATTTCATCAGGTTCTGCATTGGTAGCAGCTAATTTTGTGTAAGGGACTGGGTGTGGTCGTTTTATGCGGTTAGTGTTGAGAGGGACGTTGTTTAGGTCCCTGCAAGGCAGTAAAAAGAGGTTGAGAATCTTTGGGCCCGTGTTGTGGGTCGTGAGTGCCAGACAAAATATGTAATGTTGACAAGATCGACGTAATAGCAGGAGCATTCCAGGCATAGGTTGCGGGCCCAGTGATCATGATTGTAGATCTCTTTTGAGTATGGTACTTTCGGTATCGGTGCATTGATGGAAGTTGGGAGAAACATAATCAGCTGGTTTGGATAAAGGGAAATAATTAAAGGTTGTTGGGAGCATCAGTCGAATATTAGAAAGTCTCTACGAGATGTTTGTATTATAACACCATTTGCTCACAAGCTATCACAAGGGTTGATTATCAAGGTTGGGAACCGGTCATGAAGTCTCAAATCAAAATTTATTTGTTAATGTATCAGTGTTTTGCTTGATGCGGGTACATCTGAATTGTTAAGGATTGGAAGTAAGTGTGGAATTCCTAAAATTTTCATCTTTGCTCATAGGAGCAATGGTTAGAATGGCGTGTCAGGGAGTCACGGGTTAATTAAAGGCTTTTGGTGCATCTTATGCAATTAGGATTAGTGGAATATTCGAAAATAATATGTTTGGGTTCTTTCTGATTAGGAATTGGATTCCTGGTTTTGGAACTAAGTAGTGATGGTTGGCCTTTATCAGTTAACGTCAACATGAGCAAGGATTCGTCCGTCGTCAGTATGTGAGTTCTGCTTAGAATTGGTTCGATTAATGGAAGGCCATCATATGTTAGGGTCGACTATTATCAGGGATCTGGTAGGTGGTCGGGGGTATACGTTTTCGGGTATCTATAAATTCGTTCAAGATGGATAGGTTGTTCGGTTCGGGTTGTGAAGTCGAGTCTTTACAGGTGCAGTTTTGATTGATTTTATCTTTCTTGCCGTCCAACATTTTTCAGGGTTTTTAGTTTCAGGTATAGCGGTTGGATGCTCGTCGGCTTTGGGAAAATTTGAGATTCATTCTTCGTTAGGGCTTGTGATATCTTATATTATGGATTTGTTGGGATATTTATGGTGTTGTGTCAATTTTGATTATGCATCTATTTAGTCTCTATTCTTATCGGATTGGGCCTATCCATTTATTTAGTTAGGGTTAGACTATAAATATAACATGCATGTATTGTTTTAGGGTTAATGTTTTTGTAAGCCCTACATATCTTTACATATAAGTTTTATCGAACTCTTCTAAGATATTGATAATTGAGCATTCGGGACCTTTTCAATCACATTCAATCTCTATTCTTATTGTTTGTTCCATCAAAAACTGTTTTGAATATATTGATCTTCATTTTATTGTTTCAAGAATTGGTATTAGAGCAGGAGATTGTGTAATAGACACACATATCTTCTGTCGAGCTTACTAGGATTTTTTATTTTTTTTTATCAAATCTGTTCTAGGCTCTAGCCCTCTTCATCGCTTGTAGATGATAGATCTGGATTATTAGTTGACCCTAAACTCGATTAGTATCTTACACATCTGATTCTCTATAGTTTTAATTATCTTGTCAAAGATGAATCCAGAAGATCAACATACTGTTTTTTTTTAATCTTTCAAGTAACATTGGATCGACTACCAGGATCCTAACTCTTTTCCCACAAGACTATGAAGTTGGGATTTACACGTTGAAGACTACGCTCTCATTCATGAAGAGCATGCAACCCTAATATAGGATGCAATGACGAAGGAGACCTTCATGCACACCGCTACAAGAAAACTCATTAAGACTCAAGCTGAATATAATGAACTTCTTCTTAATGTTAAGGAAGTTGCTCAAGATGAAAAAGACAAGTTCCAGAGTAACATCAAGGCCATGTGAATAATCAGGTTTACTTTACCTCCAAACACTTTTCATGTGGTAAGTTCGTGTGAAAATTCAAAGGAAATATGGGACAGATTGAAGGAGATTTACTCTAGTGATGCAGATCTGGAACACTCTATACAAACCTTACTTTTGTCGGAGTTTAGTGCTTTCGCTCAGAAGCCAGAAGAGAAACTTGATCAAACTTTTAATCGGTTTAATCATCTCTTGAGTAGGATGCTTAAACACAATATTAAGTATGAGAAGATAGAGCAGAAAGTCACTTTTATGAATGAATTGAGGTCCGAATGGAAAGCAGTAGTCTCAACTATGAAAGCTCATGAGCAGTTTTAGAACTATTCTATGGCACGGCTGGTAGGAATTTTGAGATCCCATGAAGACGAAGTGACAAAAGATTCAAAACTTGTCTCTAGTTTGGGTTCGTTGGCCCTGGTTGCGAAGGGCAAAAAGGTTTCAGAAGAAGAGTCATAATCCGACCTCTCGGATTATGAACCCGCCAAGGTAGAATATGCTATGATGCTTTCTAATCCTAAGAGGTTCATTAAAAAGAACTTCAGTCGTTTCAAGGGCAGAAACAGGACAAGAAACTTTAACTCTTAGAAGTCTAGGGATGGAGCTACAAAGGCGTGCAAAAGGATGAGGAAAACCAAGCGAAAAAGCTGCTTGGTGACTCTGGTTATGAGTATAACTATTGCCATGGCAAGAAACATTTTGCTAAAGAATGCATGCTAAGAAAGAGGAATAAGAAGAAGGAAGAAGAGAAGAATGAAGCTTACTATCTTCAAAATATAGAAGAGATGAGAAAGAGAAAGAATTCTAAGAATGTGAAACCCTCTTTGGTCGTACAGGAGGATGGGGATGAGTTTGGTCGAGTTGTGGTATGGTCAACAGATTCGAAAGATGAAGAAGTCTAAAAGCCGACGCATGGTGAATGCTTTGTTGCAAAGGCTGTTGAGCATGAGTATGCTGGTAAGTGTTTGATGGTGTAAAGCGGAGTCTCAGAGAAGAAGGAATTCACAACTGATGCAGGTCATCCTACCGATAACTGTTTTGTAGCTAGGCCTGTTCCAGAATAGATGAAGGAGTGCGAAAATGTCATCAATAAGGTACACTCTATACTTCAATCTCGTAATATTCCTTTCACATGCTATGAATCTGAATTGGAGGATTTGAATTATACTTTCTCTACTTTTAGTGATAGTTTAAAGAGAACTCGTCTAAACAATTCTAACCTTACTGATCAAATCAGCAGATTAACAAGTAAAAGTGAATAGAGACAAATGTGGATAGAGAAGTTGGAGTTTGAGTTAAATAGGTCTACGGATGATGTTATTTATTTGAAATGAGACAATATTGCTTTGTTAAAACAGCGAAACATCTTTTGTTTAATTGCGAAGCGTCTTTATTTTAACATTACCCAATTGCATCTTGACTGTGGAATAGGTGAAAGGATACACAAAATGATTTTACCCTTTCTAGAATTGAAATAGGATGAAATAGATGCATAATGCTACAAGTACGAATCCATAGTCTCTTCTGAAGAGGTTTCAAATGCATACCGTGTTGGACTTGACAAAATAGAAGCCTACATATAATCCAAGGACCATAAGAACATGGTAAAACAAGTGTTGGATGAGAAAGATAAAGGTCAAATTAAATCTGATACTATGCAAAAATTTGACTTTTTATGCACTAAATTGAGTTCAGAAAACACTTTCGACGCCGAAAATGTTTACGAATTTGACGAAAGTGACAGGAGTGAAATTTATGTGGTGGATGAGGTTGATTGCTCAACATTTGTTCAAAATAATTCTGAATCAAAGAAAAATTTTATTTCGGAAAACTCTATTGAATATGTTTGTATTCATGAGAGTAAAGAACCCACTTTTTTAATAGAAAAAGTTGTTATCTTTTCGAAAATTAAAACTGTTCCAAACCAAGTGCTCGTAACAATCGGACTTGATACTAAAGATACTCCAGAACTCACAATCATTGTAAAAAAATGATAATGCTGACAGTTGTCTTGAATTTATCTGGGATGGTCCGATAGATAATGCAGATGAGACAAGAGGACTGTCCAAACTAACCTCATGGAAAACCAAAGTAAGATATGTGTCACATCCACTTAATTCCACCAATCCCTATAGCAATTAGGAAAGTCCTAGTGGCACCAAAGATGTCCCTTGCGAAACCTTTTCTGAACCGTCCTGTCCTAAGATCCAAAAGGAAAATCCTAGATCTAAGGTTCATTTGTTTGCAGAAGAAATGATAGCTAAGAGAAGGCAGATGAACAATAAATATAAGAAAAATCAACAAGCTAGGAAACATTTTTGGGAAAATCATAATTCTTATAACTATAATGCTAACTCAGTAAGCTCTCTGGTTCGTAATGTGAAATCATCTCTTGTTCAAAGTTCGAAACCAAAACCTGTTCCGAAACAGGTTGTGAAACCTCTGGTTACAAAACCTATTGCGAAACCAGAGCATTTTGCAAAATCTCAAGTTTCGAAACCTACTGAAAAAGCTAAACTAAAATTTTCTCCAAAATCTGATGTTACAAAAACACATCTAAAGATTTAAGGGCAAAGCCAAACTAGTTTCAGAACCTGAAATTTGTTCTAAGGATTCCGAATCTCAATTGAAAAAGGAGGAAAAGAAAATTGCAAAAAGGAAATCAAGCAACAAATAGCTTCAAAACAAACAAAAATTCCTTTTAAAAGACATTCAAATGATGAAAGGATTATTGTTTTCAAAATAACAAAAGGAGAGAATCCAACTTTGATAAAGAGATCCTATTTAGTTGATGAATCAATAACATTTTCTGTTCTTAAGAAAACCTCACGAGGACCCAAGCAACTTTAGGTTCCTAAATCTCTCTGAATTTTGTAGGTGATTCGTGACGAACAATATGACTCTGAATGGTACATCGACCATGGTTGTTCGCATCACATGATAGGAAGGAAGAACTTAAGGAATTCCGAACATTGAAGGATGGTGGCAAGGTAAAGTATGAAAATAATGCCGCATGAGAGATCAAAGGATACGACATGATCACAAATGGAAAATTCACTATTTGCAAGGTAGCCTATGTAGAAGGCCTGCAACGTAACCTAATAAGCGTTTCTCAATTGCTTGTAGGTACAAGGCTGAAGGTTTCATTTGATGATGAAGGATCTGAAATAATCGAGAAGAAAACAAAGGCGGTGCTATTAAAATCCAAAAGAAAGGGAGAGATGTTTCCTTTGAACATTAAACCAATAGTAAGGAAGCAATCAATTTTCCTTCTTACGAAAGCATCTTCGGATGATAGTTGGCTTTGGCATCGAAGGCTCTCGCACTTAAATTTCAAGGACATCAACAAACTCGTACTTGGCGATCTTGTGCGAGGATTTCGTCTTCTGAAGTATGACAATAGGCATCTGTGTGCGCTTGTGAACTAGGCAAACAAAGTTGGAAGAGTCACTCCACGATTATAAATACCAAAATCATTGAGCCACTTGAACTCTTACACATTGATCTTTGTGGCCCTTCTGCAATTGAGAGTATTGGTGGTAACAAGTATATTTTGGTTATTGTAGATGATTTTTCCCGTTTTACCTAGGTTTATTTTCTTAAACAGAAATCAGATGCCACCTCAAGGTTAAAGGATTTTATCAAGCTAATCAAACTTCAGTTGAAAAAGCCAGTCAGGAATGTTCGCAGTGATAATGGTTCTGAATTCAAAAACCAAGTGTTTGAAGAATTCTTGACTGAAAAGGGAGTTGCTCACAACTTCTCTGCTCCTTACACTCCTCAGCACAATGGAGTCGTTGAAAGACGAAACCGATCTCTTTGCGAAGCTGCGAGGACCATGCTTTCATTTGCGAACTTACCACTATATTTATGGGCTGATGCGATCAGAACTGCCTGCTTTACTCATAATCAATCCTTAATTAACAAAAGATTCTCAATCACTCCTTACGAGATTCTTAATAAACGAAAACCTAACGTTAAGTTCTTTCATGTGTTTGGTTCCAGGTGTTTCATTTTTAACTCCAAAGAGCAAAGGAACAAGTTTGACGTGAAAGCAGATGAAGGAATCTTCTTAGGGTATTCTCTTACTTCAAAGGGATATATGATTCTAAACAAGAAGTCCAAAACAATTGAATAAACTTACTATGTCACTTTTGATTATAACTATCTCAAGAAGTATCAAAAGTCCAACAGTCCATCCGAAGAGATTTTTCCATCCACACCATCTCAAACGATTCCTCTAATGAACTTGCATGAGGAATTCATGGATTTTTTGATGATCTTGAGGAAGCCATCTCCTCTGAATCAAAGGCTAAGGATAATCAATAGGATGAGTTAAAGAAGATCATCGATGATGCCACAAAAGATATCGAATCCGAACTGCAATGTCCGAAGGATCCAGATGTCAACTGATATTCCGAAGACTTTTGAAGTTCCACCCCAGACACAACCTTTTACTACTACATTTCAGGGGAGGGTTCCACTTCAACCTCCACATTCAAAAAATCAGTTGAGGGGGAGAATTCAAACCATGAATTCAATACTGATATACCTATCCAGAGGGAGAATCCTATTCCGAACATTGAGTCACATGCAAACTCCTAGGGGAGAATGAGAATGAAAATAATGACACCGATGTTTAATCGGAATTTGAAGATGTTAATGCCAAATTGGATCCAACTTATGGTCCAAACTACCCACCATTAACCAAATGAACCAAAGATCATCCCAGGACTCGAGTCATCAGAGCATTAACCTTAGGAGTTCTCACGAGAGCTCAACAAAAAGTGAATCAAATTGCATTATTTTCAAAGATGGAATTTTGCATGTTCAATTCGTGCATCTCCAAAATTTAGCCCAAGAATGTAAAGATTTCTCTTGATCACCCTGATTGGGTGCAAGCTATGTAGGAAGAGCTTAATGAATTTGAATGCAAAAAGTATGGAGACTGATTCCAACTCCGAAGGATTTTCTGTGGTCGGTATGAAATGGGTGTTTCGGAACAAGCTTGAACAGGAAGGAAATGTCGTCCGGAAGAAAGCTCGGTTGGTTGTTAAAGGATATTGCGATGAAGAAGGTAGAGACTACAAAGATACATTGGCACCAGTTGAAAGGCTTGAATTTGTTCGCATTTCCTCGCATACGCATCTCACAAGAACTTTAAAGTCTATCAGATGGATGTCAAATGTGCCTTTCTGAATGGTGACTTAGAAGAAATGGTCTACGTAGAGCAACCTTCGGGTTTCGTAAATGAGAAGTATCCAAACCATTGCTACATTTTGGATAAGGCAGTGTATGGATTAAAACAAGCTCCTCGAGCATGGTATAAAACCTTTACCCGATTCTTAAAACATGCAATGTTTAAACAAGGCTCGTTCGACCCAACCTTCTTTCGTAAGAAAGATGGTGACCATTTGATGATCGTCCAAATCTATGTTGATGATATCATTTTGGGATCAACCAATCCTAGATTGACTACTGAATTCCGAAAGTTGATGGAGACTAAATTTGAGATGAGCTCAATGGGTCCTATTAATTTTTTTCCATGGTTTAAATATTAGACAAAGTTTAGAGGGGATTTTTATCAACCAGGAAGCCTATGCCAAGTCATTACTTGTGAAATTCGGAATGGTAGGAGATTCACGAGTCAAGGTCCTGATGGAATTCGAAAAGAGGCTAATACCGTCTTTAGATAAACATGTTGCATATGTTACACTCTATAGGCAGATGATTGGATCATTAATGTATCTAACGACTAGTTGTAGAGACATTATGAACCACACGTGACTGTTGTGAATAATATTCTGAGATATCTCAAAAAGATCATCTTCTCTAGGAATATGGTATCCTTCAAACTCCAGATTGTTTGTGCAAGCCTTTCCGGATGCTGATCTAGGTGGATGCGGTCTTGATCGTAAAGACACTTCTGGAGGATGTCAATTTTTATTTTTCCCAATAGATCCAACTTTTATTATCTCGTCCTATTGAACTTCAATACCAGTTTAAACAAGTGCACAATTCAATAATCGTGTTAAAAGTTAATTGCATGATTAGGGGAGTCACCGCTGAACTGAAATTGCTTTCTCTCTATTCAATTTTCCTAGTATTTAAATTGAGTTACTCTTCTATAATTTTCTTCTTTTATTAATTTTAATTTTCAGAAAGAACCCGCCCCCCTTTTTACGTTTTATAGCTCTGTGAACAATTAGTACGTGCCTTATGCAAAGAGGCATAGACTTTAGAATGTGTCCCTGACGATTCGACCCTACTTACCTGTACTCCCTGTTAGTGCAATAGAGCAGTTTCCATTTATTTTTATTTGTTTAAATCGTGCGCGATAACGGTTTTAACAATACTTGTTTTGGTTTACCTCAAAGGGATTCCCCAGTTATTCGATTTTCGAGGAGACTGAAAATCCTAGCGGCAATATTCACGTATCTCACACGGAAACAACTACCAATTTAATTGATCATCTGATTTTTTCCATTCCTGAGACGACATCTGTCACAACACCCATAGTTTCACTAACTGAGTCCACTACAAAGGAGGTTCGAACTTCAGGTATCCCTGTGAGCGTATCTAATACGTATACAAATGCCACTATGGGTGAAGGGACGAAGAATATGGAAGCCCTTGGTACTTCTTTTCTTGAAACCTCCACTATTCCTACCATTCTTATTCTCTCTTCTACTATCGAAACAACACCACTTGATAGCTCAACTTCGTTACCACCCTTAAATACCATATTCACTTCATGCTTCTACAATATCACCAACATTCTCCACAATCATGCATGAACCAATCACAACCCTTTTCTCTTCTCAATCCTCAAAAGGAGAAAGTATAGTACAAGAAGAAGAACCCGACGATGATGAAGTGATGGTTTCTTTTGTGGATTTACAGTTCGATACTGAAGAAGACAACATTCCTGATAATATGCTTATGTTAGGAAAGCAGTTTAAGATTCTCAATAACAAGCATAACTCCTTGTTATAAATTCAAGCTGATACAGGAGGACGAAATGGTGTTTCTGGGGTTGAAGTGGACCTTATGCTCAAGTCTCAGGAGAAACATATTAAGCTTGCAATGGAGACAATTGAGCAACAACATGATGAACGTTTAAAGAATCATGCTCAAACTTTTGAATATGAGGTTACAAAACTACGTGATGTTGCAAGAGAACGTCATGAAATTTTTATTAAGCAAGTTAAGAAGCTGGAAGATTCTGTCAATCTCAAAGTGGAAGACCTTAAGTTTTAAATGATGAAGGAAGAGGAGAAGATAGAGAAGAATTACTACATTTTTCATGGCAAGGTTGATGATGCAATAACGAAGCTTGTGGAATATAACAACTTGTATTCATCCAAGCTTGATGCGAAATTAGAATAAGATTCCAAAGTTTTGGAAAAGATGGAGGAATTTTTGAACAGTCTAAAAGAATCTTTGTCGAAGATTGATTTTTCCCAATAATCTTCGGTTTCACATGAATCTATCTCGAAGATGATTTCTTCTATTGAATCGAATATCAAGGCAGGGCTTGATCCTATTCTTAAGTTGGTCCTTCTATTGCCAACAAATGCCCACCAGCAAAACATGTGGTGCAAGGGGGAGAAAAAGGTGTTGGACCTTCGAAAGATACTGATAGAGATACAATTTTAGGGAAGGTGATATCGACTCAAATTCCGACATCAATTCCAGTTTCGTTAACAACCACTTCTACAACTACAACATCAAGACCGATATCGAAAGGCGTTGATATTGGATAAAGTGCTAAGGGATCAAGGTCTAGTTTGAAACCACCTCATTCGAAGGATGATAAAGGAGACAAAGGGAAAGGCATTAAGATTAATCCTTCTGAAGAAGAGAAAAAGAAGAATGTGGAGATGGAAATTGAAAGGCATGGACAGATTAATAGCATTCTAAGGCAACAAAAAAATGATCCACTAAGTGTAAACAAAGGTGATCCAAGCAAACACCGGTGTTATGAAAAAATTAAAAAAGTTGTTTTATTGGGGAATAAGCATGATTTTGGAAAAAATAATCCAAAGAAGAGTTATGAGATTGATAACTATGACTTTAATTATTTGGATTTTCTGATAAATCATATGTTGTTTGATTCTACATAGTACAAGTTGGATGATCAGTTTGAATACCAAGAAGAGTATAAGAGACTGAAGATGAGATTTCATGTAGCCTTAGGAAAGAAAGGATAGGAAGTATGGTCTTCGGTAAAGATTGTTAAGGTGTTGAATATTTCAAGAGAGAATCTGTTCGAAGGTCTACTACAAAATTTTCGCTATTTTGTGGTCAGAGCGAACAATGCAATATGTGACTTTTCGATTGCTGACTTCCCTTTAATGAACTTGAATGATCTAATCAATGTGTCGAAGATTCTAATCACTTTTGATGTCTCGAATATTCAAGTGAATAACAAGGATGATTTCCTTATATGGTTCGCTCATATCAAGGTTTTCGTTGATAACTACTATGATTTCCTAACTGTCACTGATATCGAGCTGGCAATGGCTGTGAATAGAATTTCGAAGGTTCCACAGTCAATGTTGAAAGGGAAGATTGATCTCAAAGATTATGTTGATGGAAAAAGCAAGAATGGGAAGTTGACCAAGTTTTTGTTCCAAGTTTGTGATGTAGAGAGGTAAGAGAATTCTCAATATACTAGTCTGCTAATTCGTCTCATGTGACAACCCTAAATTTCTAACTTACATTCATCATTGTAATTAAAGTTAGCTTCGTTTTGCTATTTTATAATGAAGTTTTGGGTCTAAAAGAGTGCTTAAAAAGTGCTTAAAACTTAGTATATTTGAGTTACGTGTCGGAGGATGGATTAGATTGGGAGTAGCATTAGAAAAACGGGCCAAACACACCAAACCTGGTGTGTGTGGCCGCACACTAGAGTGTGCAGCCAGCCAGCCGCACACAGGCCAACCACACACACCTCCAACCGCACACACCCTCCTATAAGTACTATCCTTGGTCATTTTGATCATTGCTTACACTCTTGCAAAGCTAGGACTTGAAAATCCTCTCAAGTATCATCCGGAAAGGTAACATCTTTCACCAAGAACACCAAGAACACCATGTTTTATGGCAGCACATGCTTCTGGCAGCACACCTGGCCGCACACATATGCTGGCAGCACACCTGGCCGCACACACACATATAGTGTGTATTTTGGCCATACACTCCCTTATATAGCCTTTTAACCCTTCGTACAATCATTTATGGTTGTAACACTTCAATATAAGTGTTCACTAGTCCCTAAGGTGGTCCCAATTCATTAATTAGTTGTTCATAACACTAATTATATTCATATATGTGTCAATATATGCTAAATAGGATTCGCGTGTGTACTCAAGTCACCACTTGATACTTAGCAACTGATCCAACATTTTCAGCAGAACCACTCACTACAGGTGAGTTCATACCCCTTAATCAATGTTTTAACTATTTTCAAATGTTATATGGGGGGGATACAAGTAGAATAATGCTAGTTATTATATCAAGCACATGTGATTAATAAGCAGCATTCAAATGATTGGCTACTCATTAGCCGTTTTACTAAACAGTTTCCTTCAAATGTCTTTCATAAACACTTTATGTGTTTAAAACTCCTTATTTCTCTATACATTTTACTCTGTATATTACTTTTCAAACTTATTTACAATTGTGTTTCAAACAAATGTTTCTTTATACTAAATCGTTTTATCAAACCCATGCCTTCAAACCGTTTTATAGATTGACATCAAGTCGATCTTTTCTTAAGATAATAATTATGTTCAAGGGTTTTACAAAAATTATTTATGCTTCTATATTATAAATTGCATGCCTCTATATGTATAGTTATATAAGAAATGTTTAAAAGACTTAGGAAGGTTATCCACCCTATTTCCTTTTCGCGCTTGAGATGTGGTCTGGTGGGATATCGGGTACTCGTCCGAAGGTCGTTTAAATATTAGTTATATAACATATGTACATATATAGTCATAAAGGCCCTTCCAGTTCATCCCATGACCTTGGGTAGCAAGGGTATATATCCATGTCCATACGTACCAGTTAGATCACTAGTAAACTACCATGCGGGTAGTTTAAGAAGATACTAGAACTATTACTAGAACGCGATACCATACAATGAGTCAGTTCATTCATGAGTCAATACTTGCTAGAACATTACAGTACATTACTATACTTGCTAGATAGAGAGCACGTACATTACAGCTAGAACATTACAGTACATTACTATACTTGTTAGATAGAGAGAACATACATTACAGATAGAACATATCAGTACATTACTATACTATTACATAGATACGTTACATGGTCACACTTACATGAGTACAATTACATGATTACACTTACACGAGTACACTTACATATACATAGAACAGATGTCACTAGGTGCTATAGTATGGACCCAGTTTAGGATCTAACTATACTGATGAATCACAACGCAATTGTGATAGTTATATCGAGTATACATGATCATAGTAATGTGGATGCTCACGGCTTGCAGATATGCAGGGGTCGTGGGTAGGTCCCAAAATCCCTTTAATAGGGGAGCATACAGCCTGGGATCTAGACATCACATTATACCTTATCCCTCAAATAAGGCAGTTGAGTACCGATATAGTTATTTATTACAAATGCTACAGTACTTAGAAGTATAACCCTAGACTTAAGGTAATTGGTACAGTTGTAGTTCGGTACTACACCATAGTACTATTTCATTTTCCCATTACATTCACTTTGTGAATATTCACACGATGCACGGTAATGTAGAAAACTATATTTTTGGTTAATGATAGTCAGACTTGAGAAATACTCACTCTTACAAGAGACGCACACAGACTCTAGATGCCTTGGTAGAAGGCTACATAAAGATCAGTTAAGTCTTGGTAGAAGACTCCCTGTTATAATACGAATCATAGGGATTTCTAGGGTTTTCAAACGTTTACAGTTATTTTACAAACATTTTCATACTTACAATTCATTTACAAACAATTTCTTACATACAAATTAAGACACTAAAATACTTATGATCTCACCAGCTTCAAAGCTGATACTCGCTTTCAAAATTTCTTGTATCCTCAGGTCATCATAGACAGGTACCGATGCAAGGATTAGGGAAGATGGAGCTTGTTGAAGACTCATCTTTCATTTTGATTTATGCTTTAGTGTTTATCAAAATTTGACAGAACACATTTGTATAATAATTATATTATTAATGCAATGGATGATGTTGTTGCTTGTTTACTACTTTACATCGTTGTGATACTGTACATGACGTCCTCCGCCCCAGAACATTTCCGCCGTTCTTGGTTTTGGGGTGTGACATCTCAACAACTGCAAACTAACCAATGCAGCTGATAAGGCAGAAATTCGAAAGACTATCGTTTCGTATATGGCGGTTCGAAGAATACTTCACCAGACCAAGAAGATTATGGCATGAGTTCGACAATTTTGAGGAAATTGTTAGGTTTGAAATGACTAGTGAGGTGCCGAAGTCTTTTTAGGTCCGTGTAGTGTCGAAGTATTGTACTTCGTAATGTATGTATTTTGTAAGGCAATGTTAGATGTCGAAGCATAATGTCTAGTTCTTACATATTTTTTGTGAGTCTATAACACCCTATAAATTGGGTCAGTATAGAAGTAGAGAGGAGATCTTGAGCACTTCACACACTTTTCTCTCTCTTGTACTTGTATACTTGTTCAGACTAATAAGAGCCAACAGAACTTATTTAATCCTATGTTCTTGACGATTTCTGTTCTTGATTTTGTTCTTACTACTCGATTCAAACACACATCATGATTGTCTTTTGAAACAAACGAATGAAATGGTTTGATTTATTTAAAATGTAATTTTTACTTAGTATTTTTGGGACGTTACAAGTTGGTCTCAGAGCCTTGGTTTGAGGGATTAGGGAACACTCTCAGGTGTATCTCAACTCAAACTGAGGATTTAATAAAATCTTTTAAAATAAAATGAGTTTTCCAAAAAAAAAAAAAGGATTTTTAAGAAAAATTGGTACAATGCGTACAATCAGTTGAACTCAAGTAAGTGATTC